>NC_054852.1:365000-730000 GCF_016861625.1 Aspergillus luchuensis
GAGAATTTCTCTCCAGATTTGGAGTATACTTGCCTCTGCTGTACGACTTCCTACCTCATCAAATTAATATAATCTTGTTTTGAGCATATTGAAGCATCAATTACCATGGAGTCCCACCATCTCAGCACCGTCCCGGATACCAACATCCATTTCACCATCGTAAAAGCTCAAACTTCCTCATCGTCTACGCCGCTTCTGCTCTTCCTTCACTACTGGGGCGGTTCCAGCTCAACATGGCACAAGCAAACCTCACTTACATCCCCATACACCCTCAGCAACGCATACAACACAGTCGCCATTGACCTCCGCGGGTGGGGCCAATCCACAGGACCCGCAGAGAGCTCAAAAGACTACTCCATTACTCCCATGGCATCGGACGTTGCCTTGGTGCTATCCCATCTCCAAAGTACCACCTCCCTCATCGACAACGGCGTGATCCTAATCGGTCACTCCATGGGAGCGAAGGTCACCCTGGCTACTCTTTCCAAACTCTCCGACAGCCTATTATCCCTCATCAAGGGCCTCGTACTCGTCGCCCCGGCACCCCCAACACCACTGATCCTGCCCTCTGAGATGAGCGAGCAACAACGCAAAGCATATGATAACGAAGCCTCCGTTCGGTGGACGGTCGAGAATGTTCTGTCCAGTGCGCAGAAGATTTCCAGTGACGATATGAACATGGTCATCAAAGATAGTTTGACAGGGAGTATTCTTGCTCGGGACGGGTGGATTCTACATGGTATGCAGGAGAATATCACATCTGCTTTGGATGAGGTCTCTACTCGGCTGTTAGGGCGGAAGGTTAGGGTTAGTGTACTGGCTGGAGCGGAGGATATTGTTGAGAACAAGGATCAGGTGGAGAAGGAGGTAGTTGGAGCGCTGGCTCAGAGGGGCTTTGAGGTGCACTTTGAGGTCCTCGAGGGAGTGAAGCACTTGATTCCGTTGGAGAACCCGGATGGTGTAGCTAGGGCTATTCGTTCTGTTGTCGCATAGTGTTTGTAAGCAGATTTCTTGACAAGGCATAAAGGGTCAATACTGTAATCATCAACCAGTGATGTGGCAATGTATGATATTTCGTGGACTTGGAAAGGTGCACAAGAGAGCATAGTCTATGAAGAGAACAAAGTAGGTGTCATATTTGTTTTACCTCTCAAAACCCAGTATTTTCATTCACTGAGTTTCAAATAAATTGTATGGATTGCTCTTACTTTAAAATTATCGATACCTAGATGGTGATCCTCACAGGGGTCGACTTCATGTTAGGGTGTGCTGGTGTCACCTGACACTGAAGCAGCTTGGCTATATCACGATTCTGTTCAGCACTCACGGCATTAGCTTCTCGCATGGGCCACAACCTACAAATGGAGGTTAGGGACGTACTGCTGACTGCTGACTGTTGTCCGAAGTGGGTGAATGGTTCAGCTACTGGCTGTCACTAGAATCCTGCCAAGGAACTCCGCCGTGGAGTTGTAGTTGAAAGAACTACTCCCGGTTATACTATATTCGCATCAACCAATAATTTTTTTCACCTACTTATCACCGATGCTGAAGGAATCACCGCTGCAGCTCTATGGCACCATGGGCACGAAAATAGAGTTTCACGAGTAGAAGCTGGCCACTATATTGCAGCAGCTAAGACACGTGTGTGCCACGTTTTGAAGGCGACTAGCGTTGGGGCTGGAATGTTCCAGGATTATTGCCTTCCTCAAGTATCGGTATTAGTATCAATATTAGTTTCGCAATGAGTCTCGCAGATGCCGTCAGGGACCGATGATTCCATCCGAAAGGATCCGAGGAGAGTCGGCTGCAGCCGCAATTGGAGGATCTCCCGCAAGGGATTCAGTTCCTGACTCACGAACAGCGATCCTCCCCTAATGATAGGCTGGGATCATCCCGGAGGGATGTGTCCATGCTTCGCCCGGTTCCAGTGACGAGATTCGACATTAGAGGCCTTACACATGATACACTAGTAAGGAACGTTTAGCGCGGTTTGGTTTTTCTGTGTATGTGTACGTAATACTTGTGACAATTAGTATTACTGTTTTACGAACAGTACGATCCTGTAAAGAACGTCAGATCACCATCACCGCACGTATACAGCCTCCTATTCAGCTCCGCCTCGTTGGATCCTGAGACAGGCATTTTTACGCTGCATGTTATCTGTATGCTCTACTCTAGCTTCTGGGTCGCCCACAATTGCTTCTCCAGACCGAGACCTCCGATTTGGCCCTCTTCCTTATCGTGAGATGACCCCATTGCCAAGCTTATCTCCCAATGCTACAGAGAGTGGTGGGATATATCACTTCAGAGAGCAACTATTTTGACACCCAATTTCTGGAGTATAGTCGAATCACATCTTCCTTCATTTCATCATCATGACTGTCAAGACGCCGTTGTCGAGTTTGAGCTCGGAATTCGCGGGCCTCACTCCCGAGATCTCTCGGCCGTCCTCTGTCGCCGGCGACAAACGGTCGTTAATCATTGCATATGGATCTGTTGATACGAGAATATCTCTACCTGCATTACAGCTATCGTTGGCAACTCAGTTATGGAAGGACTTCACATTGAATTTGCTTTCATCTTCACCACAGAATGACCTATCTACCAAAGAAGGACTCGTCGCCGAGTTCATCAACTTTTGCATCACCCGGTCTAGCGACGACACACATTGTGATGACGCCGCGGCAATACTGCAGTTGCTTGAGGCTCTCTTAGAAAGCTATGAGCAAGACTTTCTTGGTGGAAATGATATCCACTCCGCTCTGTCCCAGCTTGATATTCAACATAAGACCCCCATAATCAAAGCATACTTTGCAGCATACGGAACCCTCAGTCGCAAGTCTAGACGTCAACCTTCTCTCCTCCTCGAGTCCGCTACAGATGGACCGTCACGTATATACGCAATATTCGGAGGTCAGGGGAATGATGAGAAATACTTCGAGGACCTAAAAGATACATACGCGACGTACACCGACATCCTCCGTCGTTGTGTCTTCTCCGGAGCCAGATTGTTAGAGGAGCTCGCTGGGGCGCCCGCATTCAAATCTCACTTCCAACATGGATTCTCGCTGATGGACTGGCTGGAGAAGCCCGACTCTGAGCCAGAGGCGGCGTACCTTCTTTCTGCCCCCGTCAGCATGCCCTTAATTGGTCTCCTCCAAACGTGTCACTTCATCGTGGCTTGTCAAACAATGGGGCTCTCGCCGCGAGAGATGCATGGCTATCTGTCTGGCGTGTCAGGTCATTCACAGGGAATTGTCGTAGCCCTCGTGATTGCTGTCTCCGACACGTGGGAAGACTTCTACCGACAATCCCTCGAAGCCCTCCGTATCCTCTTCTACATCTCCTGTCGCAGCCACGAAATATTCCCTCCCCAGTTCATCCCCGAGTCAATTATACGGGATGCAGAAGACAACGGAGAAGGGGCACCTGGTCCCATGCTCAGGGTACGAAATCTTCGACCGGGTCAGCTACAGAAGATCATCGGAACAGTCAATAGCTACCTCCCGCAACAATCTCGAGTTGCTATTTCCCTCTTCAATGGTCCTCAAAATCTCGTTGTGACCGGCCCGCCTCTTAGTCTGTATGGGCTGAGTCGGCACCTACGTGGCTTGAAACCATCAAAGACCAGTCGCGAGGCACAGATCCCGGCCAGCAAGCGGAGACCTAAGATCGAGCATCGCTTCCTACCCATAACCGCACCCTTTCATAGCATGTCTCTGGATGAGGTCGTTCCTTTGGTTATGAAGGATCTCGCGGATATCACCATCACAGGTAACCAGCTGCGCATTCCGCTTTACGCTACAACCGATGGCCACGACATGCGCATTCACAAAGACAGAAACCTCATCGGTGATATCGTGAGCATGATTGCACGCGAACCTGTACACTGGGAGAAAGCGACCTCTCTTCCTAATGCTACTCATATCATCGACTTCGGTCCGGGCGGCAGCGCCGGTGTGGGGGCTGTCACCATGCATAATAAGGCAGGTCAGGGTGTGCGTCTAATACTTGGTAGTTCCATGAAGCATAGCGAGGAGTACGGAAACAAGGCAGAACTCTTCAATCATGACTCCGACTATCCCGTCGTTTATGCCGATAATTGGGCGGAGGCGTACAGGCCGCATCTGGCCAGAGACGCAACGGGTAAGGTTATTGTTCAGACCAAGTTCAGCGAGTTGCTGGGGCTTCCTCCCATCATGGTTGCTGGTATGACGCCGACTACTGTGCCATGGGACTTTGTCTCTGCTACCATGAACGCTGGCTATCATATCGAGCTTGCTGGAGGGGGATACTACAGCAAGGGTGCTATGGAGGAAGCGATCAACAAGATCGTGCAAAATGGGGTTCCAGGGCGGGGAGTGACATGCAATATCATTTATGCGAGCCCCAGTTCCGTCCGCTGGCAGATTCCCCTGCTACAGGAGCTCCGTGCCAAGGGCGTCCCGATCGATGGGATGACCATTGGAGCGGGTGTCCCCTCTGTCGACGTGGCCAATGAGTATGTCGAGACACTTGGCCTAAAGCACATTGCC
Source organism: Aspergillus luchuensis (assembly GCF_016861625.1). NCBI lineage: Eukaryota > Fungi > Ascomycota > Eurotiomycetes > Eurotiales > Aspergillaceae > Aspergillus > Aspergillus luchuensis. The sequence goes on from NC_054852.1 coordinate 369,536, forward strand.
TTTAAGCCCGGGTCGGTGGAGGCAATCCAGCAGGTCATTGACATCGCCCGCGAAAACAAGACCTTCCCAGTTATACTTCAGTGGACTGGTGGCAGAGGGGGTGGACATCACTCGTATGAGGATTTCCACGCCCCCATTTTGGAGACATATGGTCGCATCAGAGCGTGCAAAAACATCATCCTAGTCGCTGGTAGCGGCTTTGGTGCCGCCGACGATACCCTGCCTTACTTGACTGGAGAGTGGAGCAAAGCATTCAATGCACCATCCCTCATGCCATTCGACGGGATCCTACTCGGCAGTAGAGTGATGACAGTCAAGGAGGCTCACACCAGCCCTGAGGCCAAGCAGTTGATTGTAGATATCCCTGGTGCACATGATGCAGTCTGGGACCAGACCTATACACGACCTACTGGAGGAATCATTACCGTCCGGTCCGAAATGGGCGAGCCAATTCACAAAATCGCCACCCGGGGAGTCCTCTTCTGGGATGAGATGGACCGAACTGTGTTCAGCATTGCAGACAAGAAAGCAAGAGTTGCCTTCTTACAGGAGAACAAGAAGCGCATTATCGACGGCCTTAACAATAATTTCCAGAAAGTGTGGTTTGCGCAGGATGCAGATGGTAAGCCTTGCGAATTAAACGAAATGACACTGTCTGCAGTTGTGTGGCGAATGGTCGAGTTACTCTACATCAAGCATCAGGCTCGCTGGATACATCACAGTCTGCAGCAGTTGACATTCGACTTTCTTCAATGGCTCGAGGATATTGTTGGAGAGATGCACATCAATTTCGGGTCCCGGTTTTGGCGGGCAGTTGAACAAATCGATGAACCCTACACGGCCATTGAAGAGTTCTTGATCAGGCATGCTAGAGCAACCTCAGAGCTGATGGATGTACCAAGCACTCAGATGTTCATTCATTTGTGCCGGCGCCGTGGTCAAAAGCCCGTTCCATTTATTCCTGTTCTCGACGAGGATTTTGAGGTGTGGTTCAAAAAAGACTCACTGTGGCAGTCGGAAGATGTTCAGGCAGTGCCGGGCCAGGATGTTGGCAGGACCTGCATTCTGCATGGACCTGTCGCCGCCAAGCACACCACGGCACCAAACGAGCCAATCAAGCATCTGTTGGATGGTATTCACTCTCAGTGGGTCAAGTCCCTCGCGGCTTTGGGATATGGCAACGAGCAACCTCAGACACCTCTGACCGAAGGAGGTATGAGTGAAGTGCCGAGTGAAATATCTTTGACCAGAACATACGACCCTACAGTCCTCGGCAACGAGCTGCCTGCGGTTGAAACTTGGATGCAGCAACTGGCTGGTACGCAGAAGGGCTGGAGACATGCTCTCTTCTCGCAGAAATCTATCGTTCAAGGGCACAGTCTGTGCGATAATCCCGTAAGGCGACTCTTCGCTCCTCGGAACAACACCTACATTGAAATAGAGGAGTGCACATCTACGGAACAGTCGGTGGTCCGGCTTTTCGAGCGATCAGCGGATGCGCTACAGACTTTGGTCGTTGAGGTGCGTGCTGTTAGTGAGGACATCATCAAGGCCACGCTGTTCGAGAGTCGCACTATCACTGGAGCATCGGCAGGGCTCGAGCTGCTATTTAGCTACCATCCTGAAATCCCGTTCGCTCCGATCCGAGAGGTTCTTTCCGACAAGATTGAGCGAGTGAAGGATTTCTATCATAGACTGTGGTTCGGTGAGCCGCTGAGATCTCCTGGTGATCCCTCACATGAAGATGAATTCCACGGTGATGTCGTTACCGTAACAGCGGATGATATCAGAAGATTCAGTCACTCCATTGGCACTACGTCCGCACCGGGGTCTCATTCGAGGAGTCAGCAGAGAATGGATGCCCCTATGGACTATGCGATCGTTGTTGCCTGGAAATCCGTCATGAAGCCATTGTTCACCAACGGTATCAGCGGTAACCTTATGAAACTAGTCCACTTATCCAACCAATTCCGCAGGCTAGGAAGCTCAAACCCCATCCGGGATGGTGATGTTCTTTCGTCAAGAGCACGCATCCGAGCCATTCTGAATGAAGATTCAGGCAAGGTTGTGGAGGTTTCTTCCCTCATCACTAGAGATAATGTGGATATAGTGGAGGTCGTTAGCCGCTTCATGTACCGCGGATCATATACCGACTACGACATAGCCTTTCGGCAGACAAAAGAGCCCAAGATTGATCTCCAACTGACAAGTGTCAAAGATGTGGCAGTGCTTCACTCCAAGCCGTGGTTTGTGCCTGGCGACAGAGACCTAGACCTTCGGGGCTATAAGCTCACATTCGAGCTGGAGACACATGCCCATTTCCAAAGCAAGTCGCTCTACCGCCAACAAAGGTGCTTCGGTCATGTCTACGGTCGGTCTCCGGCCGGTGAGGTCCTCGAGGTAGCCTACATTGATTACACAGTCGGCGTCTCAACTAGCAACCCCATCATGGATTATCTCAAGCGCCATGGAAGTGTGGTCGAGCAGCCAGTTTTATTCCAATCACCAATCACTCTTGGCGGCGGCGAGATCCAGTTCAAGTCTCCTTCATCAAATGAAGAATATGCCGTTGTCTCCGGCGACTATAACCCGATCCATGTGTCCAAGGCCTTTGCCGCCTATGCAGATCTTCCGGACACCATCACCCACGGCATGCACATGAGCGCAAGGGTTCGTAGCTTGCTTGAGCAGCTGGTTGTCCCAGGCAACCCTGGTGGCTTTAGGCGCTATCACTGCAACTTTGTTGGAATGGTTCTTCCGCATGACGATGTGGACCTGGTCCTGCAACACGTTGGCATGGTAAACGGACGGAAGCTGGTTCATGCAGAGGCCCGACGTGCCGGTACTGGAGACAAGCTGATTATAGCGGAAGCTGAAATTGAGCAGCTCAGCACTGCTTTTCTGTTTACTGGCCAGGGCAGCCAAGAAAAGGGAATGGGCATGGAACTTTATGCCTCCAGCCCTGCGGCGCGGAAGGTGTGGGACCTCGCTGACAAGCATTTCGTCGAGACTTTCGGTGAGTATGTTTCCATCCACATGAGTACATTTTCTAACCTCCCTAGGCTTCCGCATTACCGACATTGTCCGAAACGACCCTAAAGAACTCAAGATCCACTTCGGCGGTGCTCGAGGACGAGCGATCCGCGAGAACTACATGGCTCTGCGTTGTGAAATGATCCATGCGGATGGGCGAACAACATCCGAGAAGATCTTCAACAACATCACACAGGAGACCAAGTCATACACTTTCCGATCCAGCACTGGCCTTCTGTCTTCCACCCAGTTCACCCAGCCAGCACTCACCCTCATGGAGAAGGCTATCATTGAAGACATGAAAGATAAGGGGTTGTTGGCAGATCACTGCAGCTTTGCTGGTCACTCTCTGGGAGAATACTCCGCCTTGGCGGCCATTGCCGAAATTATGCCAATTGAGAGTTTAGTATCTGTGGTTTTCTACCGCGGTCTGACAATGCAGATGGCAGTTGAACGCGACGAGCAAGGAAGGTCGAACTTTTCCATGTGCGCCGTTGACCCCAGTCGACTATCGAAGTGTATGTTCCTTCGCTGCTTTATGTGACTGGTTGCTGACTCTCTCTAGCATTCAACGAAGACTGCCTGCGGTGCCTGGTGTCGCTGATCGCCAGCGAAACCGGCTGGCTGCTTGAGATCGTCAACTACAACGTCGCCAACTCTCAATACGTCTGCGCTGGTGATGTAAGTCGATTGTTTGGGCTACTTACAAAATCCCTGCTAATACATTCTAGCTTCGAGCCCTCGACACCCTCTCCTCTTTGATCGGCGAAATCAAGCACCATCAATCTGACTTCCAAGCTATCCTCCAGGGTACCCAGCCTCTCGAGGATATCCGCGCCAGCATACTCGATACACTCCACCAATGCGCCAGCGCTGCCAAAGCCAAGCCTCAACCAATTCAACTTGAGCGTGGCGTGGCCACCGTGCCACTCCGAGGAATCGACGTGCCCTTCCACTCTTCCTTCCTTAGCCCAGGCATTACAGCCTTCCGTGCATGTCTCTACAAGTACATTGACAAGGATACATTGGATGCGGATCGCCTGGTGGGTAAGTACATCCCGAACCTGACGGCACGGCCATTTGAAGTCAGCGAAGAATACTTCCGGCAGGTGTTCCGGTTGACGAAGTCGCCGATTATTGCGAAGGTTTTGGCAGAGGTGAGTTGATGACCCTTGTTGTCTAGGTTATCAAATTCTAACTTGGTCGGTCCTAGTGGCAAGAGTATATAGATGTTGAGCGCGGGTTGGAAAAGGTCGCTCCGTCGTCGGAGGTTGTCGTTGCATAGTTGCATTTGGTTTATATATGATTTTGGCGTTGTTGATACCAGAATGTTCAATGATTTACTTGACCTTGTTATAATGTCATTCTATGTCCTATGTTGCTTGACTTCTGCGCTCTGTTAGTAACATTAGCAATATAGAAAAGACTAGATTGAACCAGGTTACCGGATATCGCTCTCAGTCCGCGCAACTATAAAAGTACAGTTAAACGAAGAGCATGTCAGATAGTCCATTACGACATGAATTATGCTTATAAAGCATGTAACTCATCTTCACTAAGTCGGCCATGCCCACAACCCTCGAGCTTGAGGCCATCCTATCTATGCCCTTGAAATTCTACGAAGCTTTTGACCAACATCAGGTACTCAAGCTATCTACATCTATCAGTCACATGGATCACGCTTCAAAACAACCCAATCGCCTTCCCGTCGCCCCTAAACATTGCATGCAACCCGTCCAACGCAAGAAACGACCTCGCCACATTCAACCCTTTCTTCCTCTCCTCCTCAACCCTCTCCCACGACCAAAACCCATCCTTCATCTTAACCCCCTTCTCCGGCAACAAGCCAGCCCGCGAGAGCACCGTCTCCGGACTAACAGAAATCCGCTCCTTCTTGAAGACATATCTCGTGACAGCAGAGGCCAAGATACTCTTCTCTTCCTTCACACCCGTCGAACGGCCCCCAAATAATACCTCCTCTTTGCCCTTCTTCCCGCCGGTCTTCACGAAATGACTAACGAGATACACCCATTTCTCATCCCAGCTCAACACTCTCGTATGGATCTCATACGTCTGATAGGGCTTTATCTCCCTTTTAAAGACACATGCCGTGGATCCAAGGGCAATGTTCAGCTCCCCGCCGGAGAAACCTAGCGCGAGCTGGTTTTTAAATAAACCAGAGATCAGGTGCACACGGTTGATGTCTAGGTCGGTGAAATACGTGGCGTTGGACTTGTGCATATTGTAGTCAATCTCCAGGAGCGGGGCGGAGGATGTTGTAATAACTGGGTAGAAGAGGGATTGGGGGCCATGAGTGGTTATGTCCACTTTGCGGGCGCGGTTAAGGATGATGTGTTCTTTTAGGCAGTTGAGGAGGCGGATCTGTATTTAATTCTTTGTTTAGTATGGGGAGGTGTGTTGTATGAGCAATTGGGTCAAGAGATGCGTGGATTGAGGGTAAGAGTAAGGGAAACGAACATGCCAGACGAAAGGGAGGCCTTTCAGATTCAGGAGGATGTACGCCCCTCCTGCAAAGAGGAGGGTGTTTTGCCAGGTTATCGAGTTGAGGATGACCGATGTGTCCATTGTGCCCTGAGTATGGCTATTGTGGCAATGTGTGCTCGATAGGATGATTGAGTTTTGGTCTTATGATGGACGACAGGTCACAAAAGAGTGCAATGTCAGAAACTAGGGTAGCAATGCTGCTGCTCAATGACTCTTGCCCGTCCTGTTGTTACCTTGGTACTCGGGCGGCGTATCGCCGCTTTCCTGTAGACAGAAGCATCTCTAGCTCTTACTGATATGATCATCCAGGTGCAGCTTCAGCTCCCTGCATCTGCAGGTCGGATCCTTCGGCGTTTAGCTTGCCTGGGTGGGTAGTACAAAGGAGATGGTTGAAGCGTAATACGTTACATACATACATCCATGTGTAACCCATTACATACAGGTATTCCAAACATACCAAACATACATACATCAAAACACCCAGGAATGCATACAACACCATGGGGCACCTGCAGCCATGCTATATTTACGCACCATACGGCGTATATCGTTCGTTGCTAATGCCCACGTGGAACAAAGCTTTCCGACATGTTGCGGCAGGATGCGCGGATCCACCTATGGAGTCGCGTGGCCTGCCATGTGCCAGGAACCATCGTGGTGGAGATGAAGACCACTTTACTCCGCGATAAAGTCCGTAACATGATTCATTTACTATGCTTTTGTTGGTTCCAAGGGAGGGGATGAAACACTTGGGGTCCCGATGACGAGGGGTGTCACACGTGGTGACATTCCTCGAGTATAGGGATGGATGAGCGGAGGGCCATGGTCCGGAGAGATCATCATTGTTCCAGTGTTGATTGAAGGAATAATGGATGTCGCCTTGCCAGGTTAGGAGCTTGGATTGATGAGTTTGGGTGTGCATGTTTCGACATCCGGGTCTTGTCCTATTGTCTGTGTTGGCTCGAAATGTTCACTGTTGATTGTGCAACATGGAGTTCGGTTGGTATCATTGTGGATACTAGGCGGCGACCACGTCGTAGAATGTCACCGTTACTGATTTGAAAGCACGGGAATATTATGTTTTTATAGCAATTGCCCTCAGCGTATTGACGGGGACCTTAAGATCTGTATCTACTACGATGAGGGTGATTGGGATAATATTAGTCGATTTATCTGATTTTCCGAACTGCTAGCAGGGCCCGGGGCTGCATCAAAATATATATCCGAACAGCACGATTCGATAGACATTCATAATGACGAACCTATTTCACGTATGTTGCTATTGAACCTACCTAAATCCAGTACACGATTTATTTGTGGGATTCATTCTAACTAAGGAAGATACTATAATCGCGGCATTGTTACTATGGGGTCGCCATGGTGGTGAGGAGTTCAGGGTAGGAACGTCAACGTGTGTGAGATTTGGTTCCTTTCTAGTGCTATAGAAAAGCCAGAAAGATATCAACTGGGTCCCATAGCTCAGTTGGTTAGAGCGTGACGCTAATAACGTCAAAGTCGAGGGTTCGAGCCCCTCTGGGACCATCTTTTTTTCCTTGCCGCTGTCGAACCGGCAAATGATTCTTAATGGCACATCAACCAACCCCAACAAGAACAAGTCCTCTCTCTGTGGGCAGCAAATGTGGACGAAGATTTCGCCTCTGTAAAACATTTTGTCACTTACTTACTGTTTTTTTTTTTTTTTTTTTATTTCTAGATAGTTCAAATGGCGCAAAAGAAGAATATCCAGTATGCTTCATCGGCATGCGACCACTAAAGAAAATGAATGAGGGTGACCGGCAAGACATTGTGGAGCCACCTTGCATGTAGACAGAAACAGAGTTCTCCCAGCAAAATTAAATGGTGAAGTGTGGATAACCTTATCCAAGGTCACCGTGACAACAATATTGGCCATTGTGCACAACAATTGCGACTGAAGATAGAATGAACATTGTACAGTCAAACCTACCCATGCAGCATTGATCTAGAGCTACCACAAATGAGCTTTCTGAGAAGACGCCATAGAAGGTGTTGTTCATGAGCAATCTTTATCCGCATGTCAGTACGTTGACTGCCACAAGGGTGGCTCAATCCGGTCCTATATGAAGGGCAATACAAAGGCCATTCCTTGACGATCCAAAGGGATGGCGGCGCCATCAAGAGGCCATCCCCCTTCCATTGCCGAAGGTACCACGGAGCCCGTCTTTTGCGCAACCCTCAAAACCTTCTCGACCACCACACGAGAATCCTTCAGTCTGATGCGCACCCGATGATTTCCCTCCCACTCGACCATAGAAGCCGTCTGACCATCGCAATACCTCCCCAGAAGCTCCCCATGATATTCCAGCCCGGTTTCCTGCATGTTCTTCAAGACAAGGAGGGAAGGCGTGCAAATCATCCCGCACCACGATCAGTGGATCTGGGAGTGGGCCGGAAGCAACAGCATATCGCCCTGGATTTCCCGGGCCTTTATTGACATTAATAACTTACCATCCCGGGCACATGGGATCGGATCTGTCGCATTGCAGCCTCGGGATCGGCGACGATAGTGTCTTGTGACACCCTCTCGGGCATGGAAAAAGGAAGCATGAGTGGCTGTAGACCTGCAGCATTGGCACTTGACTGAGGGTATCCTCGTACCGACTGAGGTCTTCATATGCGGATCTGGAATCGTCCATTGCCACGGTTCTTACTGAAGAACTCGGCTTTTTGTTCGAGGGTTCTGAGCCGGAGACCAGCACTGTAGATATAGATCCAAGCTTATACCTATCGGTCTATATGACCTTCTACTGTATCCCTCCTAGTTATTGCTTTTTCTGTAGGATCCTTAAGATCATAATGGTTAGGTGGGCAACAGATCGGGCACGCTCGGAGTTTCTCATGCGGACCTGCCATGTTTTTGGGCATCCACGCTTATGCGGAGAAATCTGACAGTTCGTCCTTCTCGACTGATCACCTCAGAATGTTTTGTCCGAGCCGAGGATAGAAATTCCTCTGACCGCCATAAGCAGTGGTCTATTTCAATTGTTTTTGTAGCCAGTGTTACCCTCTAATAGGAAGCAAATACAACCAGCAGCTCGAAGTTTTATTACTGACTGCTCACGATGGGCTCTCTTGCAAAGAAGGTACTGCTTACAGGTCAGTGGAAATTATTATTGCAATATTCCTGCAGCAGATGAACTAACATTTCCTGGGTTATATAGGTGGCACAGGCTTCATCGCCTCGCACATTCTGACCGAGCTGCTGGACGCTGGGTAAGCAAGCATTTCCACCAGACAGAGATCTTTCTGCTCACGTCGCTGACGTATTCTAGGTATCAAGTGGTGGTGACTGTTCGCACACATGATAAGGGCCGGCAGCTTCTCACTTCGTTGTCGAATACCGGCGATCAGGCTGCCTCGTACGTGGTGGTGGAGGATATTGCGAAAGATGGGGCCTACGATGAGGTGACCCTCACTGTTCTACACGCATAAGCAGATACTCCGAGTGTTGGCTAACATGGAAAACTAGGCTATCCAATCCATTTCCGACCTAGACTTGGTCGTCCACACGGCCTCGCCCTATCACTTTAACTACACCGATCCTAAATCGGACTTCCTTGACCCAGCAATCAAAGGCACCGCCGGACTGCTGGCCTCCATCAAGGCTTACGCACCGACTGTCAAGCGAGTGGTTGTGACTTCCTCTTCGGCTACAATTGTCACTCCCCCCAATCACCCAGAGGTGTACGACGAGACCAGCTACGGGTCGGTGACTTGGGAGGAGGCCATGGTACCGGAGGTTACATATCGCGCGAGCAAGGTATGAGCCTTTTTCACCACACAATACTATCCCCTATTGACACAGCGCGGAAGATATTCGCTGAGCGCGCTGCCTTTGAATTCGTCGAGAAAGAGAAGCCGAACTTCGACCTTGTCACAATCAACCCGCCGCTGGTATTCGGACCAAAGCCTCGCCATGTCACCGATCTTAAAGCGCTCAACACCTCAAACCACATTATCCGTGATCTGATGCTCGGAAAATGGAAAGACGGGGGCGCACCTATCGCCATTCCTTTCACTTTCGTGGATGTCCGTGATGTTGCGTTCGCTCACCGTAAAGCACTGGAGCTGCCCGAGGTCAGTGGACATCGCTTCTTTACCGTGGCTGGCCACTTCTCGAACAAGCAAGTTGCGGAGGCTATTCGTGCCACGCACCCGGAATTGGCTCACAAGCTGCCCCCGAGCGATATGCCCGATGACCTGCCCCAGCCCATATTTGGTTTTGATAACTCCAAGTCGCGCAGGATGCTGGGAATGACTTTCCGCGATCTGAACACTTGTGTGGGTGATGCAGTGACCTCAATGATGGAGCAGGCTCACTTGTAGATATTTTAGATATTTTAGAAGGACACAATGTCACATAGGCCTTGGAAGACCAGAAAAACGGATACATGATTGGTCCAATCACGACCCTAGGAGGCTTGTAATAAGAGTGAGAACCAAGACCGGTCCTTATTCCGTAGCAGTTATAGTCTACTATGTATGTTGAGACGATCGCGCTCCTTTGGGATAATGAAGACGTAGTCAGGAGCCGAAGCCGCCTACTTGGCCATGTAACTAGACATATTGCCCATCTATTGGAAACTTGATGAAACCCATGCGTTGTTAGCCTCCGGGGAACTCATCTACAACTTCACAGCTCTCTTATCCTCCAACAACCGCTTCAGAATCTTCCCACTCGCATTTCGCGGGATCGCATCCACAAACAACACCCCACCATCCAACCTCTTATACTTCGCCAACCGCTGCGCCACGTACTCCTTCACCTCCTCCTCCTTGAGCGAATTATCCTCTCTCACCACATACGCCTTGGGATACTCCGTCTTCGCCTCAGCATCGTAGACTCCCACCACCGCGACATCCCGAATGCGAGGATGGTTCCTCAGCACGCCCTCCACCTCCGCCGGCGCAACCTGGAACCCGCGAACCTTGATAATATCCTTCTTCCGATCGAGCAGATACCACTTTTTTGTCTTGCCGTCGCAGTACCCCAAGTCGCCTGTTCTATAGAACCCATCTTTATCGAACGCGTTCTCATTGGCGGAAGGTAGGTTGAAGTATCCGCGTACGATGGTAGGGCCCCGTAGACAGACCTCGCCTGTTGTGTCAGGAGCAGTGATATCGTTTCCGTCTGTGTCGATTATCTTCGCTTCTATACCGGGGAGTAGCCGACCGACACTCCCTGTGTCGTCGGGTTCAGGGTAGGGTAACATGGTCGCGATGCAGGATGATTCCGTCATGCCCCAGACTTGGGTAAAGGTTGCGTCGGGAGATAGAAGGGCCTGGAGACGTGCTTGCGTCGTTTTGTCTAGTGGGGCAGCGCCGCAGCGAATGATCTTCAGTGACTGTAGTGACTTGGAATATTTCGGGGTCGTGGAGTGGGCGAGGATCGCATGAACAATTGGCGGGACGGCTGTGCTTTCGGTGATCTTTTGTTTGTCGATGGTGGTTAGGAAGAGGTCTGGCTCGAAGCGGCGAAGGACGTAGGATGGATCGCCAAGACGGAGAGTGCTGAAGTGTGCGGATGGGGCTGCGGCCGCGTGGAAGAAGGGGAGATAGAGGATTCGGCGTGCCTAGTAGTTGTTAGGTGGGATTCATATGCGATCGGTGGATGGGAGGGAGTTGTTCTGACCTCAAATGGGACGGGATGTGCATCGTACACCAGCGTATGTTGTGCGATCAGATTGTAGTGGGTAAAATCCACGGGTTTAGGGAGACCAGTCGTACCGGAGCTGAACAGTCTCGCTACTACGGTGGTTTTCGCTTGACTGGGATCATTCAGACGGCGCCAGTCGGCTTCGCCGTGTTTTAGCAACGTAGTCCAAGGAGCGAGTCCCGTCGTAGCTGGAACCTGCGACTCGCGCGTTGTGAAGGCCCAGATGCGGCCATGCGGAATACCGTTGCCCTCAGCGGCGGGGATCATGCGGTCTAACATCTCTGGTTCGCTGATGACGAATTTGGCCTGTGCTGCTTGGAGATGATAGCCGAGTTCATGGGATGTATAGCTCGGATTGGTGCCCATGTATATTCCTCCCGCTGCGATTATCCCGAGCACAAGGATGCTGTAATAGATCTGATCATTATGTCAGTGGCTATACGTCGGAGGGGACAAAATATTCTGTGTTGGATGGAGTGCATACATCATTGAATGAGTGAAGGCACACACAATCGCCGTCCTTCAGACCGGCTGCTTTGAAACCAGCGGCCAACTGACGCACCAGAGTGCGGGCTTGTCGGCAGGAAATGGAACGAGTCGTATGGGAGGCATCGATGTAGACCTGTGGTGTTGCATGAGCGGCATCTTGCCATTAGAGGGAGGTTATAGGCTTACTGGCTTGTCGATATCATATCGTTCTTCGTCGAAAATCCAGGAAATAATATCCTGCACGGGAATGTCAATGCTGCCCTCGCCTTGGAAATACATGGCAAATAAGTGAGATGCGGGAAAAAAAATCAAAGTGGGAATAAAACCATGTAGTACGAGAGGGGTAGACTGGACCTATATGCCCTAGCTTATGGTCATGTGAGTTAGTCCGAGGTCTGGGCATTCAAAGGCTAGCAATGAATGCCGATCCCTCTCAGGTCCATAGTCCGACCGTAAAGTCCGGGTCAAGATCGCCGTGACTGTGCGGAGTACGATTCGAGCAGAAAAGCTCTGCAAAACCTGCCACGTCAATTGCCGAGAATCAGCTCCTGTATGTACATACAGCGATACCTACAGCTCTAAAGACTCATCTAATAAAGGAACAGCATTATTGCAGCTGAGTCGCTCTGCAGGATCTCAGGCTTGCTTCAGCCGAGTGAGTTGTCCGGCTTTTCCGAGGTATACCATACATCTGGCCCTTCATCGGCATGGGCATAATTGACCTAAACGGCCAGTTTGTCAAAGCCACTGGACAACTGGAAATGATGGCGAGACTCATGCAAGAAGGCGTTGACTGGGTCTTCAATGTAGGGGTCTGTATACCGTCCCTCAACGTTGCTGCTGCTTAAGCGTCAGTTTCTGCATTAAATCTTTGTGGCTGGGAGCCCCTTACATATGCATCTTTATCTGTCGGTGGGGATAGGCAGTATCCGATTTCGGTGTGACTAGGGGCTCTTGAATGGGACAGCGTTGCACGAGAAAGCGGCCATCGTAAGTGGGATTCTTGCGATGAAAATGCAGTAACTGCTCCATAAACGACTCCCATACAGGTACCTCGGTTTGGTTGAGCCCGATGCTGTAGATATTGACACCTTGAGTCTTAGCGCAGGTCTCTCCTTCCTGAGCTGCTAGACCAAAGAAGGTGATGTCGAGCAGGGCATCACAGGGCACAGTTACACTGCGGGACATAGTCGGGGTGAGACTGGTAAAAGGGACCAAGAACTCCAGCAATTTTTCTTTAGGACCGTAGTATATAGCATTCAGAGCATCCGATGCGGCCCATGCAGACTACCAATACCACCTTCTAGTGTCATGCCCAGAACTCTTTCGCAAGGTGCCGACGGGGTCACCAACTCTTGCTGTGCCGTGTATAGCACATCGATAATGTCTGAGAATACCGTCGCTCCTCCTACAGTGAGTCACTGGATATCCGCGTTCAGATGAACACCCTCGAACCGTTGCAATTTCATGGCGATGCCGTGGCGGAACTGCTCGAAGGTAGCTGTGGGGCCAGCCCCAATGACCAAGAGGTTGATGTCTTGTTGCGTTGAGATTTAGATCTAAGCCCCACCTCGTTGTCAGCGTATGTTGTATAGGCTCAGCGAGGTAAACGGATAATATGCTGGATGTCATGCTCGGTGGCAGGTACAATGGCACCGATGTAGTGGGCTGCCCCATGCAACGTCCATCGCTGCGTGGTAATGTGCGTGTAGTTCTCATTAGACGCTAGGACAATTCTCAACCCAGAAGAGAGGCCGGGACCATATAACCCCTAGAGGTCAAGTGTAGCCCGGGAGGCCCAGAACCACGCTGCAACCCAAGACAGGAGTTTTGACAGCTGCATGGCGTGAACAATAGATCGATCAACTGGACCGGCCGCTGGTCAGGGTCTTAGAGCAAGGCCCTATCCCGGCTTCCGCGTCTATATACCGACACTCAACCTCTGTGAATAATGAATAAATATAAAACTCTCATCTAAATTCAGTAATCCCATCAATTAACACACTTGTCATCTTGGCAGTAAGCACTAAAATCTTATGTCTGATGAACGGGCATCCAGTACCCCACCACAAAATATTGAAGGGACAGATAGGCCGCTTCCTTACCACTTCGGCCTCGTCAACTCACAAGCCAGAAATATGAGTACAGACACAATAGGAGTTGCCATCATTGGGACCGGCATCAAAGGAATCACCCTGGCCCTTGGCCTCATGTCTCGCGGCATCCCTGTCCGCGTTTACGAGCGAGCCCGCGATTTTCACGAAATCGGAGCGGGCATCGGCTTCACTCTCAACGCCGAATGGGCAATGAAAGTGGTCGACCCGCGTATCCACGCTGCATTCAAACGCGTCGCTATGCCTAATGCTTCGGACTGGTTCCAGTGGGTGGACGGATTCAACGAGCCCGGTACCGACCCGCGGGAGACCGAGGAACAGCTGCTTTTCAAGATCTACCTAGGCGAGCGTGGATTCGAGGACTGTCACCGTGCCCAATTCCTGGGTGAGCTAGCACGTCTACTCCCTGAGAATGTTGTTACCTCTCACAAGGCGCTGGATACTGTGGAGCCCGCAGCAGATAAGAGCCTCGGCCAGCTACTCCGTTTCCAAGATGGCACGACAGCTACCAACAGACCCTAAACCCTGGCCATATGCTATCGCTGGACGGCTCAGGGGAATAAGGCCGATGTGGCGGCTGCCTTCTCCCACTTTGGCCCTACCATGCGCACCATAATTGACTTGCTGCCTGATCCTATTGATCAATGGGCTGTTTTTGATACGTACGACCAACCCCCGGATAGTTATTCTCGGGGAACGGTTTGTATAGCTGGCGATGCGGCTCATGCGGCGGCTCCGCATCACGGCGCGGGTGCGGGCTGTGGTGTGGAAGACGCGGCTGTGCTATGCGCTGTGCTTGATATGGCTGTGAAGAGAGTGGGTGCTACGAAAGGCGGTTCTGAGGGGAATGCCGCTCTTATCACGACCGCATTTGAGACTTGTGATGCTGTTCGTCGCGAGCGCGCGCAGTGGCTGGTTGAAAGTAGCCGCATTATCGGTAATCTATACGAGTGGCAGGATAATGAGGTCGGTTCGGATGCCTCTAAGTGCCATGATGAGGTGTATTGGCGTTCTCACCGTATTTGGGACTATGACATTGACGCTATGATGAGGAAGACGGCCAAGGTGTTTGAGGCGCGGGTGGCCGAGGTGGCGAATTATTAGAACATTGTAAGATACTCACCACAATATGAGGCTTGCAGTAGCATAAATATTCTTTGGTGCAAGTAATTTATGTTCCACCGCTTATCAGATCCTACGACTTCTACCCGCTGCACCAGACAGTTATTATTCCCTTCGAGCAAGTTGAATCAGGCTTCTACCATCAAGCGATACCCCTTTGGCGCATTGATTGAATACTGTTTCTGTGCCAAATCCTCATCCCGCATGCTATTCCGATGCGACATGTGAACCTCGGCAAATTGACTTAGGAAGACGGCCGTCATCAGTGGGATCTGCGTTGACGTGAGACTATAATCGATACACACTATACTCTATTGAAGTGGTTAATGGCAAGGGCAGCAATGGAAATGTGTTTCGGTAGTAAAGGGCGACTTACTTCTGGAGGCGCCACCGAAGGGCATGTAGGCGTCTCTCATCTCCTGGGTTGGAGACTCCCATCGACTGGGGTAAACTCCTCAATTGGATAAATATGCCATTAGCATAGGCAGGAGTCACGTCTCTGAGGAAACAGTCTTCCGGATTACGAGCAGGCAATCACGTATCCCACTGAACCACCAAAATCATTGTTACGTACATATGCTATCGGAAATGCTCGGATAAGAGAGTAGGATTAGCTCATGGAAAGCAAGTACAAATTACATTCACTGCAGGATGCTGCTCCGCCAGCGAGATTCCCGTTCCTTATGTTTACAATACCAAGAACGGGCAATCAAATTTCACACTTCATCCACCACTCTCTCCAGCCGAGTGAGGTTAGTATAGCGCACTCGAGTAGAAAGTTCACGACACTTCCCCGGTAAGTACCAAATTCCCCACGCACCTAGAACTACCACCATTTGATACCCATCAAATGCGTACGAAGGCCATTCATAGTTCACGAGAAACTCAATGCCGCCCGCCATTGTCAGCCGCATCACGTTGCGTCCAGCGGCAATGATTGAGCCTGCTAAGGGGATCAATTGGTTCCACATCTTCCAGTTAGCCAGCACGCAGCTACTAGCAGCTGTAGGATGGCGTCCCAAGCGATAGCTCATCCAGATATTTTCTGCCATAGTGAATCCCCAGAAAATCGTCTGGACCACGTATAGAGCAATTGTTAGCTTCGTCCCCGTCGCCACGATTGCAGTCGAGGATGAGACAGTCATGCACCCTCCAACAAGCTGAATGACCATTAAGATTGCATTCATAGCGGGATAGGCGCCCCTCTGCCACGCCAGTGGGAGCCAACAAAATCGTTCGGCATCGAGCACGTTAACAAATTCGCTTTGAGTGAGGTTGACCGAAAACATAATTAATGTCGGTCCCATCAACAGTGCAACTGATTGCACACCGTACGTGCCCCTATCGCAGACATCTTGTGTCGAAAAGGATCGCGCTGTATATCCGACCAATTGTGCTACGTGTTGTTAACGAAGTAAGAGGGCATCATGATCGGGTTACTTACCCAGACCACCGAGGACGAAAAATATGCCGAACCACGCTTTTGACTCAATCATGCGGTATATGTGGATGGTAGTCAGGGTAGAGAAAAGAATGACTGCGATAATTGCCAATGCAAGGCTGGGAGTGTACAAATACAGTTCGCATTGCGTAGAAGTCATGATTGGAAGTTGTTCACAGTGGAAGAGGTTGTTGAGAATAACTTTCCTTAGAAGATGTAGACCGCGAGGATTAAGCGTCGCGTTGGTCTATACATATATACGTCTTCTTGTATCTAGGCAGTCGAATTAACCTTCTGAACAGCGGATGTACAAACTATGCCTGATTCTGCCCTTTTCCTGCTGAGAGATGCAGACGAAGCAATTTGGTTACAATGGCAATTTTTAGGATACCCTTGCTGGTCCAGAACTCCACGGATCTACTTTAACTACGGGAACAGCTTTTTGGCGAGATATGGTTGGCTTGTTCACCATCAACGTCGTGCAGATCTTCTTGTTAGAATGTGTTTCAGGGTTCCACATTTCGGGTTGGCTTCGGGTTCGGGTTCGGGTTCGCATTCGAACTCGCTTTCCATTTTTTCTGTAGGAACTTTAATTGAAGGTTTATTGCTTGCCTCCACCCGCGTTTCTATTCTCAGATCCTTCTGGACTCTGAATTGTGGCAGCCTGCGCATGTCTCCAAATACATCCATTAAAAGAACCTCCTACTTGTATATAAATATGGCCGAATCAACCTTACCTGGAATATTCTATCATCCACTGGCGGATGGTTGTCACACTGCTGAACATGCTCACAACAAACAATCTAATTCTAATTGACGGTAGCACGGGGTTGGCAGTACTTCTTTCCACGGTATTATCTCTTCCTTGCCATAAATAGAAAACAAGATCTAACCGTCCTACGCAGGTCATTATTTATCATGTCACCAAAATTGTCTATAATGTCTTCTTTCACCCACTCAGTCGGTTCCCGGGCCCGGTCTCCCATGCCCTTTCTCGCCTTCCCTATTGCTACTATGCACTCCTAGGGACGCTCCCATTCCATGTGTTGGACCTCCATGATCGTTATGGGGACATTGTCCGCATTGCACCTGATGAACTTGCGTTCTCGCATCCGGACGCCTGGAAGGACATCATGGGCCACAAGAACGGCGAGGAAGAGCTGGGCAAAGCCGATTGGTTTTACCGACCGTTTCCCGAAGCACGACACATTGTCAACGAAGAGCGGGATCAGCATAAATGTCTGCGTCGCGCCATGGCTCATGGTTTCTCGGAGAAGTCAATGCGAGATCAGGAGCCCTTGATTCGCAAATACACTGATTTGCTTTTGGAGAAGTTGCATGTGCACAGCGAAAGGGGACAACCCGTAGCTCTTTCAGACTGGTACAATTTCACCACCTTTGATATCATTGGTGATCTTGCATTTGGTGAGGCGTTTGGTTGTTTGGAAAATGCAAAATATGATTCTTGGATCAAAACTATATTTGAATCGGGACGGTTGGGAATTATACTTCAGTCAATATCGTTCTACCCCATGTTCAAAACACTTCTATTGCTGTTGGTTCCGAAATCGCTCCAGGACGCCCAGAAGAAGCATAAAGCCCTTACCACGACTAAGATGCTCCGCCGATTAGCTATTACCGAAAATCGACCGGATCTGATCAACAGTCTGCTAAAGAAAAAGGAAGATTTGGTAAGCTACAAAGAATCACGCTTGCGAAAGATTCGTTCTCACCCATAGATATAGGGCCTGAGCATGGATCACCTGATAGCTAACGCCGAGATTCTGATTATTGGAGGCTCGGAGACCACAGCATCTTTGTTGAGTGGAGTCACCTATTTCCTTCTCGAGAACCCTGAAGCTCATCAAAAGCTAAGGGACGAAGTTCGATCCACTTTTCGCAGCCAAGATGAGATCAACCTGATCAGTGTCAACAAATTATCCTATATGCTCGCGTGCCTCGATGAAGGTCTGCGTATGTACCCACCCATAGCAAACGGTCTCCCGCGCATGTGCCCTAGAGGAGGCTGCACGGTGCTTGGGCATTATTTACCAGCAAACGTAGGTCTATCTATGATCTCCTATTGTGCCAAACGTTTCTGACATGTTACACAGACTTATGTGTCAATGCATCAATGGGCACTCTATCATCGTGAAAAGCACTTCACCGACCCCAACTCATATCATCCCGAGCGTTTCATGGGCAGCCCACAGTTCACGCATGATCGTCGTGACGTTTTTCAACCATTCCATGTGGGACCAAGAAATTGCCTGGGGAGAAAGTAAGTTTCAATTCAACTTCCTGCTCCATCCCCGTGGTGTGGCTAAGCCTTTATATAGCCTTGCATACAGCGAGATGCGTCTCATTCTCGCATTGATCATGTTTAGCTTTGACATGGTCATCTCAGAGGACTGTCATGACTGGATCCAGCAGAAGAACTTTCTGATGTGGCAGAAACGGCCGCTGAAAGTGTACTTGAAACCTGTACCCAGAGATAGTCCGTGATTGTTTGTGTTCAATTTATTCGTGTGGACCCAGCGACACGCAGTCTAAGAACACCCCAACTTTTCTCAAGACTCTCTCCTGTCATTGGCTTTCAATCTGGTCGCCCTGTTCCGATCCGCTGGGATAACGCATCGACGCCAGTCCAGTGGGGTAAACGCCTGGTTCGGTGGGTTCACTATTCTAAATACAAGAGAATTAAGTGTCAAGGAATACCAGCTCGGCAAGCTGAATGAATCATTCATAGTGTTCTGCATTTCGTGCTCCAGCACAAATGTAAGGAAGCAAATGCTTACTAGATTGTACACGTCTACTATGTACTTTGCTACTTTTTCGATGTTCCAGCGCTCCAGGCTCATCTTCTGGTTCTGCAAGGCAAGTTGTGGCTCGCTGGAACTGATGATTACCCAAACATCAACGTTATCTCCATATTCAATCGACGATTGAAGGAGGGTGCATCAAATGACACATATTTGATATGGCAGCATGGAGCATTCACCAGGTCTCCTGTTAGTAAACAGTAAGCTCGATCAATAATTTTCTAATCTTAAAACCATGGAGTTCCCTTGTGGCGGGGGCATATCCTCTTTATCGAAGAATTTGTTTATTGCACTTCGGCTGAGCTGCCTGACTATGTGGGCCTGATCTGTTATATTCTTGTCTATTGCAGGGATCACTCCCGAGGCATGATCTCAAATACGACGTACAACACAAGCCGAGCTGACCCATGCATGTCTCGAACACCAAACAGTGCTCACGATATCCCAACAGATTGCGTATATCCACTGATACTATTTCTATGAGCGAGGCGGGCCACTCCACGCCTCATCGACCTCTATCTCAATCCTAGCTAGGCTAAATGCTTGGCCAGTCAATATAAATATCTCAGTCACTGTCTGTCCACATCTCCCAATATCAACATCCAATCTTCAATTGAAAATATTCTCACTACAGTAATGGCTCCTCGTACCCTTCAGATCGCCTGCGCCGGCCTAGGTCGCATGGGCAAACGTCACGCGCTGAACATTCTGCACCGGTCACCCCGGTCCTCGCTGGTGGCAGCTTTTACCCCAGACCCTGTTGAAGCCGAATGGGCTGAGGCCAACCTGGTTCCCTATGGAGTGACCATCTACTCAGACTACGATGCTATGCTAGGCCACAGCGGCCTTGAAGCTGTGCTCGTCTCCACCATTACCACCGTGCACGCCGAACAAGCTATCAAAGCCATCGAAGCGGGAAAGCATGTGCTCTGCGAGAAGCCCCTCTCAACAGATGCCGCTATCGTATGTTTATCCGAAACCAAAAAGCGTCATCATCTCAAAGTTCTTTACTAAAAGTAAGCATTTAGTGCCAATCCGTCGTCGACGCAGCAACCCTTCATCCCGAGCTAAAAGTCATGTGCGGATTTTCCCGTCGCTTCGACATCTCCTACAGAGATGCCTACTCCAAGATGAGCTCAGGCCTTATCGGCAAGCCCGCCATCATCCGCAGCCAAACTTGCGACAAGATTGACCCCACCGGAGCCTTCGTGAATTTCGCCGCCACCTCGGGCGGGATCTTCTGTGACTGCTCCGTCCACGACATCGACCTAATTTTGTGGTTCTTCGGGGCTGATAGCAAAGTGAAGAGCGTAGTAGCTAGTGGAACCGTGGCCCTGCATCCTGAGCTCAAGGCTTACGGGGATGCGGATAACGCGGTGGGGATTATCGAGTTCCATGGGGGCCGGGTGGCGTATCTGTATTGTTCGCGGATGATGGCGGCGGGGCAGGAAGATACCACGGAGATTATTGGGACGGAGGGGAAGTTAGTGATCAATGGTCATGCGCAGAAGAACTTGGTCGGGATTTTCGATCGGACTGGGGCGAGACGCGAGTTGCCGGCACATTACTACGAGCGCTTTGAGATGGCATTTGTGGATGAGGTCAACGAATTCACGGCGGCGTGTTTAGATGATACGGAGCTGCCTATGGGGATTCAGGGTGCGGTGGAGGCTGTCAGGATTGCGAAGGCGTTGCAGGACTCTCTGAGGAGTGGGGAGAAGGTGCGGTTTGATGAGCGGGGGGCCAGGCTGTGAGTCTAGTGCTTCTTTCGGGGAATTTGGAGGTGATAGAGCAGCATTATTGGTAGATTGAATGGTAGTTGCTCTTATCGATGCGTTATTGATGTTTCATGGACTTCCTGCTAGTCTCCTATCGAGTGTGCGCGTAATTCTGAAGGACCTTGAAGCATCTATTAGGGGGATGTGGATGCTTCACACGAGTTGAGAGTGATAGACGTTGAATTAGGGTGGAGTCTGATTTCTGTGACTGGAATACAGTGCGTATGGTATATCCGTATGTACTGTAAGTAATGTCTTTTTAGAACATGACAGTAATGCACTAATAATAATACCATACGGGGACCTCGTGGCCTGATCGGCTTCCCGCGGAACTCAATCCCAACCAAGAGAGAGCATAAGAAACACAGATAAGCACGTTGCTATACGGGAATGCTATGTGAACTAGTCTCACGTCAGCGGGCGAGACACGAACTATATTCTCCGAAATCGTTCGTAATTGCGCTCGATTCGTAGATCTCGTTTCTAGCCAGGTCAGGTTAGCTGCACCTGCAGCAGAGCTCGATCCTGCCGAAACTACAACTTTGCCAATGAGCCAACAATCTCCGAACACGAGAGCTTCAGCTTCAGAATGAAACTCTTGGCTGATGCTTATGATGTATCAGATTGCTTATCTGTTTAACGCACGAGGATGCTGCATTTACGAAAGCGGAAGGGCGTATATGGTTTATTCGGCATGGGGCCAACCATGTAGCAGGTCTTGTGGATTGGAACGCATTCGATACCGCATGGGCAGTGTAACTCTCAGGTCTTTTTATCTCTTCATTCGTTTTCCTCTGTAGCATCCTCATCATCATTCTACCATAATCACCGTCCGCACGCCCCACAAAGTACACTGTAACCTGAACAATGGCCTTCGCACCTCCAGCAGCCGACCTTGGTACATCCACCTATTCCATCCACGACAATCGTCACTAACAACCACAGACTGGTCAAAACTTGGGCTCGCTGTGACCGATATTGGTACGGTCTATCCACATCCCATGTCATATACCACAACTAACACAGGCAGTTAACGGCCACGTCGAATGCAAATTCGACCCAACGACCCAAACCTGGCAAGCCCCAACCTTCGTCAAAGACCCTTACCTCCGCATCCATGGTCTCGCCCCGGGCCTCAACTATGGTACACCAATTCCCCTTCCCACACCCCCTCCGATGGTCACTAACCGCAGCAATAGGCCAACAAATCTACGAAGGTCTCAAAGCCACCCGCAATGCCAACGAAGAGATCCTCCTCTTCCGCCCTGACAAGCACGCCTCTCGCATGGCCCACTCCGCCGACCTAGTCTCCATCCCTGCCATCCCGGACACACTCTTCCTCGACGCCGTCCGCCTCGCCGTATCCGAGAATGCTGCCTTTGTGCCACCCCACTCCACTAACGCAGCGCTCTACATCCGCCCGCTCGCCTTTGGCGCAGGCGGGCATTTCGCCCTCACCCCTCCCCGCGAGTACCTCTTCTGTGTGTATGTGCAGCCCTTCGGCACATACCATGGTACCGGAGCAGCGGATGCGCTAGTCATTGAGGAGTTTGATCGTGCGGCGCCCCGCGGCACAGGTCATGGGAAGGTCGGTGGGAACTACGCGCCTGTGATAAAGTATACAGAGATGGCGAGAAGAGAGGGGTTCCCGCTCACTTTGCATTTAGACAGTCAGTCACAGACGGAGGTGGATGAGTTCTCAACGTCGAGCTTCCTAGGTATTGTTAGAGATGGACATGTGGTTAGGCTGGTGGTGCCGGACAGTAAGTGTGTTATTGATAGTGTGACGAGTGACTCGGTGCAGGGGATTGCGCGGAGTTTGGGGTGGGTAGTGGAAAAGAGGAGTGTATGTGTATCTGTTCTCTCTCTTGGGGAACGTATGTGCTGACTGCTTATTAGGTGCCCTGGAATACACTTGGCCAGTTCACTGAGGTCATGGCGGCTGGAACCGCAGCTGCTGTGGTTCCTATTCGGTCTATTACGCGGAGGTCAACTGGGGAAAAGCTTGAGTTCGGGAGTGGGCCGTTGTGCTTGGAGTTGTTGACGAGGTTGAGGAAGATTCAGCGGGGAGAGACTGGAGAGGAGTTTGCTAAGTGGGTAGAGGCTGTGAAGGCGCCGGAGACGGTGTATGAGAAGTACGCGGGTGATAAGAAGGCCAATGGTATTGCAAATGGTGTTCATTAGATCTATTTTGGATTGCTATAGGCTGTCTTTGTATCAGGTCTGATGTATAGTCATGTTAGTCAATCAGTATATATTTTTTACCATTTCAGATCGTATTCATGTTGCACAGTGGATTTCCTTCGTATAGCAATTACTTATTGGAAATGAAGCTATGTACTTTTGAGAACGTTTGCAGCTTACTACTACTGCCCAAGTTAGAAAGTCATATAGTATGATTACTTGTATGTGTTCAGTACATTGGCAGATAGATAAATAGTAGTTGGCGTGCTCGAGGTAGGTTTTACTGTGACACTCCTAGAAAAGAGCGTATTATTTTGAGTCTAATGCTCAGAACACTTAAGTGTACCATACAAATAAATACAACTATAACATAGCGATAGATGAAGTCCATAGGGCCTTCTTGAGAAACATAGGACCATCATAATAATGCGCTTGGAACCACAATTGCAACGCGGCGCCGAGGGCGACACAATGTAACTAATGCCTCGGGCATGAATACGGTCACCTATGTTACATTCAAATACGTAGCGCCTCATGCTATACCACAACTAACATAAACACATTCACTTCCCTCTGTAATATTTACCAAACCATAGTTGGAACCCTCATAACCCTCCACCAACCCACTCCATCAACTACTCCCTCTCCCTAAAACAAACCATCGGCCCCTCCTTCGACGCCGTGATATGATCATACAGCTGGTACTCATTATCCCTCTCCCTTCCAGGCCCCAATCCCTTCCTCCCCGCACCAAGAGTCACACCCTTCGCCTTACTCAATACAAAATCATACCTCCACAACATCGTGGCAATGCCCAGCGTCAACTCCGCCAACGCCAGCCCCTTACCAATGCATCCTCTCGGTCCGATGGAGAAAGGATTGAATGCGCCCTGGGCCTTGGCCAGACTGTCTCTATCAGCCGTACCCACGGCCTCAATATCGCCCTCCGCACCAGCTAGAATCCAGCGCTCAGGACGGAAATTGAAAGCCTCAGGATAGTAGTTCTCATTATGGTGGATGGCGTAGATACCGGTTCCGACGTCATAGCCGGCGGGGATAAAGTGGCCATCGAAGGTGGCGCCGCCAGGGCCGACTTCACGCCAGAGGGCGGATCCGGCGGGAGGCGACATGCGAAGAGATTCATCAATACAGGCACGGAGGTAGATACAGGAGCTGAGGCGGGGACCGAGGGTGATCTCGTCCGGGGACGAGAAGGTGTTCCGGATTTCGGTTGCTACGCGGTTGTACCAGTCCTTGTTGTGGGAGAGGTAGAAGAGGCAGGAGGAGAAGGCCGTGGAGGACGTGTCGGAGCCTGGAATACGTCGACTTAAGTTAGCAATATAATAGTGAAAGGCATTGGGATGGATATGTACCAGCTACAACAAGAGTGGTCGTTTCAGCACCAATCTCAGCGAGGGACAAACTCTGCTGAGTCTCGGGATCCTTGGCGTCCAGCAGGAAGGTGAAAACGTCCTGCCGTGCGGACTTCGCCGCCTTGAACCTCCGCTGAAGAAGGGTGTTCACAAACTGGATGAACCTGTTTCGGGCGAGGATGGACTCCGCGAAGATTGTACGGTCCCAGCGCCGGAAAGCAAGAATAGGGGCTTGAGCGAGAACGGATGTCCGGACGTTCGAGTCCTCGATCGCTTTGACAACGTAGCGGTGCTCCTCGCTTGTAACCATGTTGTAGTGTTCACCGAAGAGGACATCGGACATGATGTCGAAGGTAAGAAAGTTGACTGCGTTCATTAGTAAGGATCTGGACATAGAAGGCGGGACCATACAATAATGTGCGACATTCCGTGGAACAGACCACTCACTGGGCTTGCTACCCACAAGTGCGCCGCAAAGTTCATTGATATGCTTGAGAATAGCAGGCTGATACCGCCTTAGTGCAGCATCAGAAAGACCTTGACTGATGATACGTCTCTTTCGGCCGTGTGCCTTCTTGTCGATGAGGGTGAGGGTGTTCGGGGCGCGATGGACCATCGCACTGTAGAGCTTGGACTTCTGAGTGTTGCGTCCGAAGCCGTAGATGTCTTATGCTATTAGCTAAAATCCTTTGACTGCAATAGGTAGCATACCATGAAGCCCAATGGATGTATTGATCAAGAGCTGGTTCGGCGCATAGCGAACAAAGTCCCCTACGACAATTAGCAACTAAAAGCACAGCCAGCCAGACGAACAGAGGACATACCATATTTCTCATGGCAACGCTGCATGTCAATATGCAAATCACCTTTCCATGCATGATAGCCAGAGTAGAGACATGTGAACTTGGCCCAGAACGGACCTGGAAAGTGTGCAAGTGGATGGAAGAATAGGTGGTAGACCGCATACACAAAGGTCTATGCATGTAAGTAACGCAGATAGATTTGGGGCATGAAAACTGACCGAAGCAACTGCAGCACCAAAGATGGCTAAAACGCCTGCTTGCCAATAGGCTTGGAATGTAGACGTGAAGACCATAGTACCAGTAAAGCCAGGCTCAGCCAAAGGCTTCAACCACGATAACAGATAACAAGAACTCAGTAGAGAGCGTTGGCTGAAGATGCAATCGGAACAGAACCCTCACACCCAGGTAATATGCCTTTCAGTCGCTGCCGAAGAAGCGACAAGGCCTCGTCGGACATCGTAAGACAAGCATCCAACAAGCTCTTTCTCACGAAGTGGACTGAGCAAAGACTACAGCTCATGCAGGGGTGAGATGACGCCAACCGTCGGACCACAATCCACCTGGCTCATCCATGCAAATACGCCGATGAGCTCCACATTCCTCGTGGCGAGCTGCATATCTCCACTGATTCGAAAACGTGGTGAAGGATCAGGGTACACAGCCACCGCCTGGGTAATCTTGTCTAAGGGATCAGGATCAGCACGATGTCCACATAGATCGGTATGATAAGATACGGTCAGAAATTTAAAACATACAAGCGTAAGTTACGATGTGTATCAATACTAGTGCTGAAACATCCGTAAAATACCGATACGAATCGTCTTCCGGAGCTGAAATAAACTAAGCCCTATTTACGCTCAGATTTCAGGGATTCCGATCCACTGAAACGCGCAGATACTCTCAGCTCAAGGTTCCTAGATGCTGACCATAGCGCGAGTCATGCTGACGAACTCCGAGCCTCGTAGGTGGAGTTGGGGCCAAAGTGTCGGAGCCAGCCGTGATAGCACGCTGGGAGATAACACGCTCTCATGCAAGGCACAGTGCGTGTCTTAGTGTTGAACTGGACTTCGAAGCGCCCATGTGCGACATATATCCTGGGCATGGTTTTCCTCGAAATACCTCTTGGCTCCCATCAAACACGCTGTCTCACAGAGCCAACATGGCATCCAAGGAGAAGATTCACCCAAGGGTCCACCGGGAGCTGGCATACGTGTTGCTGACGGAGCTTCTTGCGTGAGTTGGCTTCTCATTGCTTTGAGGCATCGCATCTGATGGGTTTCTCTTAGGTACCAGTTTGCTTCGCCGGTCAGATGGTACGTTACTATGAAGCATTGGCGCTCGGCAAGCCGGAAAGTGATGTGCAGTCGCTAAGTTACCACAGGATTGAAACACAAGACGTCGTGCTCCAGGAGCAAAAGGTTGATCGACTGATTGAAATCGGACCTGCTGAGACTTTGCTTGGCATGATTAAGAAGACATTGGCGGCCAAGTACCAAGTACATGATGCTGCACTTGCCATCGAACGAGATATATGGAGTCATAAGAAAAATGCACGAGAGATATACTATGAGTCAAGCGAGGACGAGCTCGCCCCAGCCCAAACAAGCAAAGAGTCATCCACACCTGCTGCACATCCCTCACAGCCCACCACCCCCGTCACACCCCCTAAGGCAGCTGATACTACCACACCCCAGCCCGCTCCAGTGCGGCAAGCCTCTTCCAATATTGAAGACAAGACTATCGCAGCTATTGACATCATTATTGCCCTCATCGCACACAAACTGAAGAAGCCACTGCAAGACATTGACTTGAGCCAAACCATTAAGAAGCTGGTTGGAGGTGAGAATGAATTTGCTTTCATGCTTTTGCCATGTTTTCTCCACGACCACACCTGGCTTCATACTGACACACTACAGGCCGATCCACTCTGGAAAATGAGATCGTCGGAGACATCGGCGCCGAGTTTGGCTCCATTCCAGACGCCCCCGAAGATACTCCACTGTCAGAGCTCGCTCAATCAATCGAAGCTCACGGTTCTTGGAAGAAAGGCCTGGGAAAGACCACACAGACCCTTGTTAACCGAATGGTGTCGGCAAAAATGCCGGCTGGCCTAGGGTCGGGTGAAGTGCGGGCCCACCTGCTTTCCAAATATGGTTTACAGACAGGCCGCCAGGATGCAGTTTTGTTACGTGCTGCCGTCCAGCAGCCTGCTGCACGGCTCCCTGATACTAGTGCTGCTCATGCTTTCCTTGACGACACCGTTCAACAGTATGCTCAGGATTCGAAGATTGATCTATTTTCAGCAGGAACTTCATCCGATGGAGCTGGTCCATCGTCGGGACCAGTCGTGGTAGACCAGACGGCCGTCAAGGCGCTGGCCAAGTCTCAGGATGACCGTGCCCAAGCCATGCTGGAAGTGTATGCAAAGTTGCTTGGAATTGACCTGCAGGCTGGACACAAGGCCAATACGAAGGCAGCAGAGGTCATAGCAGATCTTCAAGACGAACTGCAGCTCTGGATTTCGGAGCATGGCGAGGTTTACGGCTCGGGTATCAAGCCCATGTTGTCCGTAGCCAAGGCCCGCAGATACGACTCGTTCTGGAATTGGGCGATGCAAGACGCTGTGGATATGTTTCATCACATCCTGGCGGGGACTATTGCGCTGACTGGCCGCGAGATTGAAACCATCATGGGACGGATTGCTCGAAAGTCTAATCCCAAGCTCGTGCAGATGCTGGAATACCTGGAGACACATTGCCTGAAGCTGCGGAATCCGCGAGCGATTCATGCCCGCGATGTCCTCCGTCAGCTGCGGCTGGCATGTAATCCGCAGTTATCAGGTGCTCAGCCGTTGACTGCCCACCGCTTGGTTGTCGATGCACCGAAGACAACCATCGATAGCCAAGGAAAGATTCACTATACCGAGGTCCCCCGTGCGACCGTCGATGCAGCGTCACCAGCTACCCTCAAGTCTCTGGGAAGTCAGGGCTGGGAAAGTCGAGCGGACTTAAATGCAGCCTTTATGGCTACCCTTGGCCAAACGGACAACCAATGCCTTTCGTTCTCAGACGCAGAAGTGCTTGTCATTGGTGCAGGACGGGATTCCATCGGCACCGAAATTGTACGCGGTCTTCTGAGAGGAGGCGCTCGGGTGCTTGTAACGACCAGCAGTTACTCACTCGCGACGACGCGGTTGTACCAGCAGCTCTACGCTGAAGAAGGATCTCATGGTTCACAGCTCATTCTCTTGCCATTCAACCAGGCTAGTCAGCGAGACCTCGAGTCCCTGGTGTCGTACATCTATGATTCCGACAAAGGTCTCGGATGGGATCTGAGCCATGTTGTGCCATTCGCAGCCATCCCAGAAGGGGGCCGTCAAATTGAAGACATCGACTCCAAGTCCGAGCTGGCGCATCGCATCATGCTGACAAACACGATCAGGTTGCTGGGCGCAATCAAGAAGCAGAAACAAACACGAGGATTTGACAGTCATCCTTCACAGGTGATTCTGCCATTGTCGCCGAACCACGGTATCTTCGGTGGTGACGGTCTGTACCCCGAGTCAAAGCTTGCTCTTGAAACGCTGTTTAACCGCTGGAGCTCCGAGTCATGGGGGGCCTACCTTTCGATCTGCGGTGCGATTATCGGCTGGACACGCGGGACAGGACTTATGAGCGCCAATAATAGTGTCGCAGAGGATATTGAGAAGATGGGAGTAAGGACGTTCTCCCAGGTTGAAATGGCCCACTACATCCTGATCCTCATGTCCTCGCCCATCGCAACAGAATGCGAGGTGACACCAGTGCGGGCAGACCTGAGTGGTGGCATGGGCCACTTCCCAAATTTCAAAGAGGCTGTTGATTCCATCCGCCAGAAGCAGAAAGAGACCAGCGAAATCCGAGAGGCCCTAGCAAAGGAAGAGGTTTTCGAGCGCGCTGCCCTTGGGAAGCCATCGGAAGAGGCACCTCAGGTGCGGGAACAGAAGGCGAGGCTTGCCCTCGACTTTCCTCGTCTACCTGAGTACCAGACTGAAATCCTTCCTCTCGCTGGTCAGTTGCGCGGAATGGTCGATCTCGACCGCGTCGTTGTTGTCACTGGTTTCTCTGAAGTTGGGCCCTACGGCAACGCCCGGACGCGCTGGGAGATGGAGGCATATGGAGAGTTCTCACTAGAGGGCTGCATTGAGATGGCCTGGGTCATGGGTCTGATTAAGCATCACAATGGACCTCTGAACGGGAACCCGCATTACCATGGCTGGATCGTCGTAGAGACCATGGAGCCTATTCGCGATGTCGATGTAAAGAAGCGTTTCGAAGAGCACATCTTGGCACACACCGGCATTCGGCTCATTGAGCCAGATATTAATGATGGCTACGATCCGTATAAGAAGAAATTTTTGCAGGAAGTTGTGCTCGACGAGGATATGCCTCCGTTGAAGACGTCCAAGGAAACCGCAGAACAACTCCGACTCGAACACGGCGATAAAGTCGAGATCCTTCCTGAAGGCGAGGAGTACACCATCCGTCTGCTCAAGGGAGCCTGCCTCATGATCCCGAAGGCACTTCGATTCGACCGAGCAGTCGCCGGTCAGATTCCGACCGGGTGGGATGCCCGTACGTATGGGCTTACTGAAGATCTCGCCAGTCAAGTAGATCCAGCCACGCTATATGCTCTCATTGGAACCGTGGAAGCACTTTTGAGCGCAGGAATCAGCGACCCATTCGAGATATACCAGTATTTGCATGTGTCTGAGATCGGCAATTGTATCGGCTCTGGGCTGGGTGGTGTTAAAGCACTCCGAAAGCTGCATAAGGACCGCTTCGTGGAGAAGCAGGTTCAAAACGACATCCTGCAAGAATCATTCATCAACACAACGGCTGCATGGATCAACATGCTCTTGCTGTCCTCTACTGGTCCAATCCGCACCCCGGTCGGCGCTTGCGCAACCTCAATCGAGTCACTCGAATCCGGCTACGAGACTATCGTCTCCGGCAAAGCCAAGATGTGTCTCGTCGGTGGTTTTGATGACTTCTCCGAAGATGTGTCGTATGAGTTTGCGGAGATGAAGGCCACCGTGAGTAGTGAAGAAGAGATCGAGAAAGGTCGTGATCCTAGCGAGATGTCGCGACCGGCCGCTTCGACCCGTGCTGGATTTGTCGAGTCGCAAGGCAGTGGTATCCAGGTGATCACATCCGCCCAGTTGGCCTTGGACATGGGTCTTCCCATCCAGGGCATCATAGCATGGGTCGGGACAGCTAGTGACAAGATCGGGCGATCCGTTCCTGCGCCCGGCAAGGGTCTCCTTACGAATGCACGAGAGGCACGACACCGAGTCCCATCCCCAATGTTAGAAATTTCATACAGACGCCGAAGACTAAACATGTCACTCCAGCACATCAAGGAACGCGTCGACATGGAAGTTGACATCGCTGAGGCAGAGTTGGCGGACCTCAAGCGCAGTCCCAGCCCTTATGCAGAAGAGCGAGCTGAGGAGATCAATGAGCGCCTCCGCTACGTACGCCGCGAAGCCCGGATCCAAGAGAAAGATGCGCTGAACACATTCGGTAACCACTTCTGGAAGAATGACCCAGAGATATCTCCGCTACGCGGTGCCCTGGCAACTTGGAACCTGACCATCAACGACCTGGACGTGGTCTCGTTCCACGGAACATCCACCGTGCTCAACGAGAAGAACGAGACGAACATGATTAGCCAACAGTTGCATCACCTGGGTCGAACAAAGGGTAATCCTGCATTGGGCATCTTCCAGAAGTACCTTACAGGGCACTCGAAGGGTGCTGCAGGAGCATGGATGCTCAACGGTGGCCTGCAAGTGCTCAATACCGGGTTGGTTCCAGGCAACCGCAATGCGGACAACATTGACGCAGCCCTCCAAAACGATTATCTGGTCTACCCCAGTCGCAGCATTCAGACCACTGGCGTCAAGGCCTTTTCGGTCACCTCTTTTGGGTTTGGACAGAAGGGAGCGCAAGCGTTGGGTGTGCATTCGCGCTATCTCTTCGCCACGCTGGACCAGGCGACCTATGATGCGTATCGGGTCCGGGTTGAAGCGCGACAGAGGCGGGCGCAACAGCATTTCCGGTTTGGCATCACACAAAATGCGGTGTTTTCTGCTAAAGAGACGCCGCCATACCGGAGTGACCAGGAGTTCCGTGTCCTGCTGGATCCGGAGGCGCGTCTGACTGACAACGGCCGAGGGCAGATGGAATATGCGGGATGACGGTGCGGAGTACTTGATGATTGGGTAGTGGATGGGTTCCCATATCCCTTTGGTTCATGTGTAATCGGAGTACTTTCCGACTGGTCTTGCAGACTGATCAAGGTTCCCTTTCTGGTTTTGTGTTGCACGGCGTTCTGCGAGTTGCGAGAATATATCCACTTGTTTGGTTTGAGTTTGAGTTTGTGGATGTATATCTAAAGGGGCTGTGTCCCTGTACCACGGCCGCTGGCTTGACAACTACGCTTGAGTTTTAGCTTCATGATTAGTTTATTCAGCAATATACTATTTGCCTTCACTTATACTACCGGTTGATGATTGTGTGCACGACTGGGCTAATCTCTCTTTGTGGTCGGGGGTAGCAAAGCAGAAATGTGACATTAGGCACGGTGCGCTCTTTTCCCCTTCTTCTTGCTTTTGCTTTTCTTCGTATTTGCTCTAGAGGGGGGCTCCCCAAATACAAACATGGTTCCAGGCGGGGAAGCATTCACCTGTACAAATGAAGGCGACTCTTCAGCTGGCCCGCCATAGTCCTCACTAGATTCCGATGGTTGAGCCTGTAAATTAGACACTATCTAAAAGTCAACTATGACAGTTACCCCTAGTAAGGAGTAGTTACAGACCTTCGTCACTTTGATCAAAATAGACTTGCGAGGAGATATCGTCCTCTTCCTCAGTTTGCGATAATCCAAGCCCATCTCCTTCTCCTTCCTTCGGATCCAAATGACGTGCTTCCTTGATACCATTCATTCCAATGCCACGGCTACTAGCGAATTGTCGGCAAGTCCACAAGCCTTTGTCAAGTACTTGTAACTTCTTGTTCAATTGTTGCCGCAGGGCACGGTTTTCATCCGATTCACCGGCGATGCGCGATACCAGCTCAGCCGGCATCTCGAAGACTTTGAGGGGTGTGAATATATCAGATAGAGACTGGACCAGTTTGACCTCCACAACTTCGACTGCAACGTCGTCGATAAAGCGCTTGAGCGCCACCTACAATAGTTAGTACTGAGTAATATGAGAGGCGTGGCGTTCGGGTGTTGACTGTACCTTATAATAAGCGAGCATGCAATCCAAAGCTTCGGCTGATGCAAACCGCATCATATCCGGTTCATCGAACGATAGAATTGATTGAACCAGCTTCTCCAGATTATACTCATTCTGTAAGTACACATAATTTGGTCTTTCTTCAGCAACCCCAAAGAAATCCTTGATCGTTTCGCGCACGGAAGTCGCGCGCCTCTCCTCACGAATTTTATGTATCGTCTCCGTGAAGTAGTGATTGTACGTGATTGGATGGCCTTGCTGGTGATTTCCAACTAGTTCTTCACATGCTTTAATCAAAGACTTCTTGAGCTGATTCAGTGCGGGTGAGATGACCTTGTCAAAGAGGATCACAGAAGTGGCTTCGTCGGCAACATAGCTTGTTAGAAGTAATAGAAATCTCTCGACGACCTCCCATGTCTCAAGAATATGTCGGTGAGTTATATCCTTCCAAGGGCCGCATTGCTCCTTGAATAGTTCGCCGATGATCATCGGATTAAATGTGCCTGGCAGCTCTCTCCCTCTTGTTTGTCTCATGAGCTCCTGGATGTGATCAATAAACTCGCTTCGCGTGATCGACAGTTGCCCTTTGCGGTCCTCATCTTTAGACTTAAGTGCCACAATATTACGATAGTGGCCTTGTACAGTCAGACGCTCTGCAAATTCTTCATTAAGGTTCTGAAGAAGTGAACGAATACGCTTTTGTTGGCCCGTAGAGGATTGGGCGCGCTCGAAGAATGGTTCATTGTATGTGCCATCGACGGCTGCCTTGACCAAGGTCTGAAACGATTGACTGATCCTAAGAAGATAAGTCTTCTGCTCATCCAAAGTGGTTCGCGGCTGACCAAGCTTGATCAATTGTCGATTGCAATTATCTTGTTTGTTCTTGATCTCATCAATAAGGCTTGGCAGCTCCGCCGCAATTTGCCGCAGAAGCACCTTGCTGAGGCGGTTCCGCAGAGCATTGATTCCAACACATGAAGGCGGCATCTCCACCCACGCACCCTTAGAAAAGAACTCACGCTCTTTCCTATCACGCTCGGCCAGGGTCCAGCTTCCCTCATCACTATCCATATTTCTTAGCGTATGCCATCCTAGCCGAAACTCGACGTCTCTGTTGTTTGCCAGGGATATGAACATCTTTTCGCTTTCGGAATTGGAAACCAACGTATCAGGCTTAGTGATAACCCCCAAGGTTCGATCGCCGGACTTATCGGCATCTCTTGCGAGTCGTAAGACTATTTGGTTGGCATAGTCATTTTTCGCTGATATCACTGCAAGAATGACACTTCGCGGCTCCTTCATATAGGATTGTACCACATTCTGCACGAGTTGAACATCTGCTGCAGATTGTTGTTTTGTCTCCGAGTGGATAAGCCCGGGCAGGTCGACAATGGTCAAGTGCGGTCGATCCGGTCCTGATACTTCAATCCGGAGGAGATCATTCGAGAATGCTTTGCCATGGGTGGATATGCCCATTGCTGCTTTGGCATTCTCGACTAGCTGAGGCAGTCCGTCGAAACTGTCGAGCTCTTCGCAGAAACTCCCCAGGGACCGTTGTTCTGCCTCGCTACGCGAGTGGTGTGGTACGATAGACACTCTAACTCCAACATTGGTATCTTTTCGGAGCACGAGCTCTGTAGGGAACCGTGTGCAGAGGTTGCTTTTGACGGGGAAGGAGACACCGGATATCGCCTCGAGGACCGAACTCTTTCCTGAGGATTGGTCACCGCAGACAATAATCTGCGGCAGGGACACATAGTGGCTGATACCTTGGGAACGGAGCGTGTCGATGGAATTCAAGAGATCGAGTTGTTCCCGGGTACATAGGCTGTCCAGGGCATCCGAGCTGAAATTTCTCAAGACCATTGTGTCTGTAGATTGATTCCGTGGTCAATGGGAACCGGGAAGTAGAACAAAGGATTATGAAAATGATTGGTTCCAATGCATTTCTCAGACTTTTCGGATACAGTCTGCCTTAAAACAAGAGATCCTTATATGTTGTGTCGTGTGCCCCTCGGAATTTCCAGACTCGCATGTCCTGTTATGATGTTCACTTGCGCCATGGCAATCCAAGGGCGAGAGAACCACTGGTCCGAATGATTGACTCGGTCGGAATGAAAGCGGTATGGCTGTGCTACCAGACAGAATGAATTGACCAAACTCAGGGACAACGATTAGCAAGGCTGTTGTGCTCACTACCATATCTAAGGCGACGCCATTGTATATTTGGATGTGGTAATCTGCGGTATGCCTATAATTCTGTCATGCTGAGGCATGATAACGCTGTATTCATTCGACTTTCTCTGTTTTGACCTCCTTCGTCATTGGTCAGTGGAGTACTATTTTTGCGGCATGTAGATCAAAATCTGAAAGAGGGAATGTGGCAGGAGTATGAAATGCCAGCAGCAGCAATGAGCTATGATAACGACCGTTGTGCAAATATGTGGCCGCCCATCAATCAGAATACAGTAAGTACTTATTGGTTCTGAGAGGGGGACTCGCGATTCTTCGTGGTCGGAAGCTCCAAACCCGTAAATACCAGCATGCCTTTGCCTTCATTGCATAGAACATTCTGTGATGTGGTGAGGCAAGCCATAGCGCCTAGAAATACCTTGATAAGCCCATCAGTTTTGCTCCTTACATCGGCATATTATTGACGTACGTTATGCTATTTACCAGCGTGCTAGATAGAGAATTAATCCACTTGTACTACTACCCACAAGATCAATGTACTTCCTATCGTTTGATGGAATTTTTCACCTACATTGAGGATATGATAGCTTCATGGCCTGAAAGCAAGAAAGCATAGAAAGTGACTTTTATGGACTAGCCTGGCAAACTGACACTTATTATACAGGCAGAACGTATTCCAGGTTAAGCAAATATCTTTTTGGGGGGGGGTTTATTTTCATCAACATATCAAAATCCAAAGTGGTCGGTAGCTTTATGACCAACCCAGCATACCCTGAGGATGTATTATGAGGGTGCTATCACCTCACTTTTAGTATAGCCTTTCTGAAACAAGTCCTGTTCAGGTGATCTGTTTCAGGCAATCATGAAACCATAGACTAAGTCACACGGGCACCTGATAGTTAGTGCGGCAGAAGCGATTTCCACTCTGCAACTCCTAACTAAGGTGAAGGAGTGGCTTGTCTAGCTGTTGAATTCGACGTAGTGCTTGCGGATTAATCGACGTTACAGAGCTTGGTGTGAGTTTCCAGTATTGCAGCAAACCAAGCCTTTTTCAGGCTTGCAATTATTACTCGAGGCGGTTCAATGGGAATCAACCCCTAGAGGATATGAATATTGAACACATTATCCCCAGCCAGCAAATTAGCTCGACTTTCGGCGTGTGTCGCGGACATAAACCTCAGCAGACGGCTTATGTGGGTGAGGGTGGAAACTGGTTTCGAACAAAGAAGAGGCGGCCATCAGATCACTGAGCTTATGATATCCGTGACTACGGGGGTCAAAGTCCGGATGTTTTTTAGTTAGAAGATAGCCAACTGCGGAGAGGCTAGCCCATCCGTCGTCACCGGAGACTGCTTCTACCGACGTTCGTAGCTGAGTGGCTAGGGGTTCGTCGATTTGTACTTTCTTGACGGCTACAGGGTGCTCAGGTGCGCGTATACTAGTGGCATGTGGCTTCAGCTCATCAACATGCACGAGGTTTTCGGTATAGATGAATTTATCGCAGGCAGCAACAAAAGGCTTTGGCGTCTTTTGCTCGCCGAAACCATAGACCACAAGTCCGGATTCGCGGATACGAGAGGCTAATTTGGTAAAGTCACTGTCGCTGGAGACAAGGCAAAAGCCATCATAGCGGCTAGTATAAAGAAGGTCCATGGCGTCGATGATCATGGCTGAGTCTGTAGCATTTTTGCCCTGAGTATACGCAAATTGTTGTATGGGTTGGATTGAGTGATGAAGAAGTTGGTCCTTCCAGCCTATGAGATATTGACTGCTCCAGTCTCCATATGCTCGCTTTGCGTGAACTGTTCCGTATTTTGCAATTTCGGCGAGCAGGCGATGGATGTTGGAATGACGCGCATTGTCTGCGTCGATAAGAACAGCGAATTTTGGCATGGCATCAGCGACCATGTTGGATGACTTGGGAGGTATCAATGCTTGACTGTTTTAATTGTTGAGCGGGATGGGTTTCGAGTCAGGAATTGTCATGAACCTTCGCTAACTTCTTCGTATCTTATACTGTGATAAACTTTGATAAACCGAGGTCATGACGATACATCTACGTGATGGAAGATCAAGAGGGGGCGGTTCGTATCCGATCAACTCTCCTCCTTCGTATCCTCCAGAAACCACTGCAATAGGATAACCAAAAGGCACATCCCTGCTTACGTCCGAATGTTGTGATTCCTGTCATGAATGGTGCGTACTTGGAAAAGTACAGCCGCAACCCTGCGAAGCCCTCTTTCGGGGAGCAGGCGAGCCGGGTGGGCAATATGAATAATCCAAGGAACTCAGAGTGACCAAGTGCCCTATGTAAGGGTGGTACAATTTTCTATTCTTAAGTCCCTGGGCTTTCAAGGAGAATCGAGACAGTGGTTGCAGGAAATCTGCTGGAAGAGGGGGAAATACTAGTTAAGTAGTGCTGGTCAAAATCACGTGGTGGAGCCATTCCGGCCACTAGTTAACCTTTTCGCTATGCGCCTGTCACTTGCTACTTGATTAAATCTGGCCGTTGGACCTCGGCATCTCTTCAATGCAGTCATTCCCCGGATTACACTAACTAACTTGACTGGTTATGATGCAGCTCTCCCTCCCTTTTCCCCCTTCCTTCCTCGGCAACTTTCCAATTACAACTCTATAATTTATTTAAAACTCCAACGGTTTCCTTAAGTCCAACAACATTCATTCAACTTACTCCACCGCATCAACACTCCTATCTAGCATTAGCATAAACTCGCACATCATCATGTCCGACTACACATACCAACACTTCAACGTTACATTCCCGCCCGAACGTCAATATGTCGCTCACGTGGAGATCAACCGCCCCGACAAAATGAACGCCTTCATTGAAAGGTACCACCACAACCTCCTCCTCCCCCTCCCTCTTTCTTGCCGACCAAACTAATATGTATTCCACCTCCCAAGTATGTGGCTGGAACTTTCCGCCATCTTTACCCGTCTCTCCTCGGACTCCTCTGTCCGCGCCATCGTCCTCACCGGTGCCGGCGACCGCGCATTCACTGCCGGCCTCGACGTCAAAGCCGCCTCCGAAGGCCTCCTCTCCGACACCAACACCACTAGCGATCCCGCCCGCAAAGCTGCCCAATTGCGCCGCCACATTGACGAGTTGCAAGAGTGCATCTCATCCCTCGAAAAGTGCGAGAAACCGGTGATCGTGGCTTACCACGCTATCTCCTACGGTCTCGCCGTGGACATTGGTGTGGCTGCTGATGTGCGGGTCTGCTCGGCGGATGTCCGCTTTGCCGTCAAGGAAGTAGACATTGGCTTGGCGGCGGATGTCGGGACGTTGAGTCGGTTGCCCAAGGTGGTGGGAAATTACGGGTGGGTGAAGGAGGTGGCTTTAACCGCGAGAAACTTTGACGCGGAGGAGGCTTTCCGCGTGGGATTTGTCAATCGCGTTTTCGAGAACAAAGAGGAGACGGTCCGAGGTGCGTTGGATCTGGCACAGCTGATAGCAACCAAGAGTCCGGTTGCGGTGCAGGGGACCAAGGAGCTGCTGAATTATTCGAGGGATCATACCGTTCCGGAGGGTAAGTATACGTTGGGTATTCCTAGGATCGTAATATATATTCGGGTGCTAATTCTATCCTCTACACTCTAGGGCTGTGGCATACGGCTGTCTGGAACAGTGCCATGCTACAGACTAAGGATGTTTCCGCCGCATTGCTTTCGGGTATTCAAAGGAAAAAACCCACGTTTGAGAAGTTGTGATGTAAATGACCACTGCTGGTACTGGTACTCAGCATGAATATCTGCTTGAATTCAGGCTGCCTCGAGTTTGACGGGTTCAAGCAGAGGCGAGGCCAGTCAGGACGATCTACTGCAAGCGCAGGAAATAGAGAGAAAATATTTCGTGAACGTTGCATTGTCAGCAATCTGAAAGAGCGATGCAATCAGTAATAATGACATGATATATCATTGATGTTAGCCAGTGAAGCCCAACAAATTAGTTTACTTGCGCTCTTTCTGTACCCTGGACATGGCAGATGACGCCTACAATGTTAACGCTGAAGCCGAGGAGCCAAGGCACGGATGAATAGGCTAAGCGGCCCATCATGTCACCCGTCCGCACAGACTCGTTCTGTTGTGGATCCTCGTATGTAGATTCAGGTTGCATCGACCTGCTGGTCCAATCAGCCGCTTAGTCGGGCTGCAAACCCAGGTCCCAGCATCAAGTTGGCAGAGTGCTTATCTTCAATCTGACAGACGGTCAAAGCCCCCTCACGGTAAGTACTAGGTTCGAATTCTGATCGCTTCCACCAGAATGGATTCACAACACTGTCACTGGACTCCACGTTTCACCAGTTACTCGGGGCCTTGAAGATAAAATCCCTTGACTCTGCCTGCTGCCTTTTCTAGTAACTGCCTTCCATATAGTCTTATACATCTCGACTTGATGTCTCCCCTCGAGAATGCGGGTCATCTTCAAACCACCCCCGGTGGGCTATTCAAAATCCAACGGAAAGACAAAAGCCCAGGAGACAATCGGAATCTGGCAAGCAATCACACATACATCCTATTAAACCTTGAGGGCTCTCACTGCCGCTTGAAGTCCCACCTCAGCCACCTGCAACTGCGTGCGGGATGCAGCCAATCCCTGCCACACTTTATCCGCCACGCCGTCGTATTTCCTACTAGTCTGGGTGCCTTGACATTTGGCGTTGATTAGGCTGCAGAGTGGTGTGTGACGAAAGCAAAATCCAAGGAAATACAATATATTATCGCCTAGGAAT
The DNA here is from genome assembly GCF_016861625.1 of Aspergillus luchuensis. NCBI lineage: Eukaryota > Fungi > Ascomycota > Eurotiomycetes > Eurotiales > Aspergillaceae > Aspergillus > Aspergillus luchuensis. The sequence goes on from NC_054852.1 coordinate 409,127, forward strand.
GAGTCAACGGCGAAACGGGCCTTCAAGTCAACCCTTTTCGCGAATACTTGTTGCTCTCTCGAACACACCTTCTTCCGAAACAAGTCACCGTTCTCCAGCCATGACTACGACAGAGGGGCACCGACCGGATGATTACCCTCACCTCACCAGTCCGTTCAGGTCAATGAGGGCCCAGTACGATGTGGTCGTTGTCGGGTCGGGATATGGCGCTGGGGTCGCGGCGAGTCAAATGGCTCGAGCAGGAAAGAGCGTCGCAGTCCTTGAATTGGGTTGGGAGAGACGTCGTGCGTATACCCTCAACCTCGATCCATCAGGGTGCAGCCACTGACAATCATGCCGCAGCGGGCTCGTTCCCGTATTCCCTCTTTCAATGTTTGGGGGATCTCAACATCTCGGGCATTTCCCGATGGCGGTTGCCAGACGAACCCACTCGCCTGTTTCAGCTTATTCTGGGGGATGGGCAGCATGCTCTTGTCGCTCGTGGTATGCCAACCTTACAACAAATGAAACCTGACTGAAAGGGGTTCGGTCTTGAATTTGCATATGGAGAGCATCTAGTATTAACGTCTATCAATCAATGTTTCAGCACTGGGCGGCTGCTCACTCATCAATGCAGGCGTCTTTCTCGAAGCCGATCGAGAGACTCTGCAGATGAGTGTATGGCCCTCAGAGATACGAAACGACACATCTGTACTTCGACCGTGTGAGTTGCATCAAACGATTACAGGGAAATGTGTTCTTAATGCTTTAAACTAGACTACTCGCGCGCGGCAGAGATGCTACAGCCTTCACCATATCCAGAAGATCATCCACGCCTTTTGAAGCTTGAAGCTATTCAGACACAAGCTGAATGGCTAGGCAAGGCAGTAAGTTTCTACCGCACGCCACTGACAACATTCTTTCGTCGAGAGCGCAACCATGTCGGCGTCATGATGCAGGAGAATTGCGGTTCAGGAAATGAAAGTACCGGTCTAGATGATGGATCCAAAAACACCGTTGCTACCACTTACCTTGCAGATGCCTGGAACTGGGGTGCTGAGATCTTTTGCGGATGCGAGGTACGGTATATAGAGCAGGAACCTAACCAAGAAGGCTACGTGGTGTACTTTGCGTGGCATGGGAGAGGGAGGTCGGCTTTTGGTGAAGAAGTCAAGACCCAGTTGTTTTGGGTCAAAGCTGTAGGTTTGGTAACCAGCATTTATCAGCCTGCGCTTATAGGGTGTCATTACCTAGAACGAGTTGTGTTTCCTTGGGGCTGGCGCTTTGGGGACAACGGAGATCTTGCTTCGCTCAAAAGACTACGGTCTGCCAATTTCACCCATGGTGGGAAGGAAAATGTCAGGGAATGGGGACATGTTGGTCTTTGGTAAGCCTGGTCGAGATGGATGTAGACCATGACTAAAGACAAGCCTCAGGATACAACAGCGACTCGAAGGTGAACGGCATCTCAGAGGCGGCATCAGGCCCTGCGAACCGACCAGGTCCAACAGTCACCGGCGTTGTGGATCGAAGAGGATTATCCCCAGGGGATGCGCTCGCCGGTTATGTGATTGAAGACGGTTGCATACCAAAAGCGTTGAGTCCGCTAATTCAAGCCATGCTTGTCCTGCAAACCATACGTTTTCCAGCTCCATGGTCAATTTCGGAGAGCATATCTCGGTTTGGGGAAACAATTTCCAAGTTCAAGTTGCTTCCATTCAAACTATATAAAGTGAGAGGCGCTATGCAACGCACGTCGACCTATCTAGTCATGTCACACGACAGTAACGAACTTACACTCACCTTGAAAGACGGTCGACCGATTCTACATGGTCCTGGAGAAGGACGGTCTGAGAATTTTTCCAACATCCGATACGCTCTGGGCTATGTCATTAGCCGAGCAGGAGGGAAGATAGGATCTTCACTATTGCGTGGTACGGTCCCCATTATTGTTAGCTTAGCATGCTAAGGTGCTCCTAGGTCGTGACCGGGAAGAAGTCACTGTCCACCCCCTCGGGGGTGCCAATATGAGTAGCACTGGCACAGGTCGTGGAGGTGTCACTAATCATCTAGGCCAGGTGTATAAAGGCCATGGAAGTGCGACACATGAAGGCCTTGTGTGCTGCGATGCCTCGGTTATACCAACTGCATTGGGTGGGTACAGGTTCCCAAGGCTTGCTGCAATTGCTAACAACTTAGGCGTGAATCCTTTGGCTACAATAACCGCGCTTGCCGAGCGATCTATCGATTTGATTGCCAAAAAGCGACAGTTTTACATCGATACTGACACTCCAAACGGAAGACTCGACGTCTATTCGCAACCGATGGTATCAAGGAGGGTAGAGCATGGCTTTCAGAAGGCGGCTGTGGATCAGGCACCATTATCAATTGGGTGGCAGTTCTCCGAGGTCCTCAATGGACACATATATATGCAATCGAATGATTTGGACTCTGACGCATGCGAAACACTGGGTCGCAGTTCGTCGTGCACCATGCGCATGTTTCTTACCATCGAAATTTGTCGAAGAATAGGTGAGTCTTCAGATGCAGAGCATGGCATGGTTCTCACAATGTTAGATACTTTTGGGTTACAGTATGAAGGCATATGCACCGGAACAGTGGCCTGTCGTGGACTATCCAGAGGTCCGATGAGAGTAGTCGATGGCAGGATTCGGTTTTTCTTTCCCTCAAAAAAGCAAGCAGAGTCAACGGCTTTGAGGTACTCACTTCGGCTTCTTTCACTTGAAGACATCAGTTACAAGCTCGAAGGATACAAAGAGATTGATTCAACCTCTGCAATCTCCATTCGCGGAATGTGGGAGGCGACCACTAAGGTCAATGTTCATATCACTCGAGATGACGAGATGAAAGTAGGAGCGGGTGTCCTCCGCATATCATGGCCGTCTTTCCGACGACAGATGAGATCATTCAGGGCAACTGTTCCTTTCAGAGTCAGACTAGTTTCAGTCTTAGTCCTTTTCCTGGCCTACTTTGCTCTCCAGCTTGTCGTGGTATTCCTTCGACCTTTTGCGCCGGCTCGCAAGTCTCGCCGCTCCCCTCATCCTTCCCCTGGCCCAAAACAGCAGCCCTTCAATACAACAATCCTTAGAACAGAGGATGGAGTCACTGTACGCTTACAGGAGTACGAGCCGTTGCCGAACATCAACGAGGCTATCAAAGGCGAATACCTCGGGTCTCAGCCAGTCTTATTCATCCCGGGAGTCACCGGTAATGCTGCACATAGCACCTTTGCGCTTCCATATCTGCGATGCAACATGGTCGAGTATTTCACAGCACGCGGATGTCGATGCTACGTCTTGACACCTCGCTGGGGCAGCGATGCTAAAACATCCGCGCAATGCACTGTTTACGACTGCCGCCTCGATATCGCAGCGGCGTTACAACATATTCTCCATGAACAAAAGCGGAAACCATATGTGATAGCCCACTGCCAAGGCTCCGTGGCACTCGCAATGGGTCTACTGGACGGTACCATTAAACGCACACACATACTCGGTATCACAGCCAACGCCGTATTCATGACGCAGGTCCTAGCCTACTGGAACTCACTGAAGGCCGCCACACCAGCCCTGATCCGGCTATACGAGTTCATCTCTGGCACACACTACCCAATTGGGTCGTCCGACGGCAACAAACCCATCCATAAAGTCCTTGACATTCTCCTCCGAATTTACCCCGTCGAAAACCGCCGAGACATCTGCACCTCGACACATTGCCATCGCACGACATTTGCATTCGGCTTGTGCTGGAACCACAATAACCTCGACGCTGACATACATGACAACGTTGGCCAGTTCTTTGCAGATACGCATACCAAGCTCCTCGAGCATGTTACCCGCATGGGAACGCATGGAGCGTGCTTGGACAATGACCTGCGTCCGCTCCTCACCGATCGGAATCTTCGTAATCTGCAGGATATTCCGATCTTGTTTATGTCAGGTACGGTTAACCAGGTGTTCAAGCCTGAGTCGACTCTACGGGATTATGAGATGCTAAGACGTCGGTTCGGGGAGCATCTCTATCGTCGGTTCTTGGTTGAGGGTTATGGTCATTTGGATCCGGTTATCGGGAAGAATGCAGCGAATGATGTTTATTGGAGGGTGTTTGAGCATGTTAAGTGGTGTGTTCAGGGGCAGAGGGGTACGAAGACTTGATGGCTATTGTTTGTGAGCTAGGTAGTGCGAACTTCTTGTTGTTGAAGTTCGTAGTCGTTGTATGAGCGTTATATATTTTGGGACATCCGTTGAACGACCATGATTTGACATTCCGCTTTTGAGGCTCCCACTAACTTAATACTACCACTACTGTAGTATAGGCACTGATTCCGCTACAAGCGGCTGATTTAATCATTCCGCTGTTAATATGAAGACTTTATTTATGATAAAATCTCGTACCAGGGACCCAGACAAAAGCTGATTTGAAAACAAAATGTCGTGGAGAAGAGACGAAGAGGTGACTGACGGGAGGCGGGAAGAGTGAAAAAAAAGAAATTTGCTTGCATCATCCGTGAATCGAACACGGGCCTCATCGATGGCAACGATGAATTCTACCACTAGACCAATGATGCTAGTTATTATATTAGCTCACTATTCTTGCTATAAGAAGGGAAATGTTAGTGAAAATCCCGCTCGACCTTCCGTCGGACTTAACGCGAACCTTCGACGTACTCAACAACGCGTCCAACTTTCATCAGCCCGGTTGCTTACTCGCGCAGTCTGCCTTCAAAGCCTCGGTGATCATCATGGAGGGTAGGTAGATCAAACTATACTTTGAAACTACAACTCATTTCAATGTAATGCAAGACACAGTTGACAGACTGGACGATGCTTTCCGCGCACCTTCCCCTCTGCTGTCTCGCTGTGTCTCTTGCGAGTCACCACCTCCATCAGGAGAAGTTGACTGCCCGCTACTGGATGCAACATTAGACGAAGCCATTGAGAGCTTACGCAATGGCGAGATTGCCTCGCTACATGAAGCAGCAGTGCGCTACGCAGTCTCGGATTCACTTTTATATACCCGGTACTATCGGAAAGAACCGAGCCAGTGGCCCGCACCTTTCGGGATCCTTGTAAACTTAGTGAGGCAGATGGACCTAGAGTTTGTCAGTATATTGTTCAATGGCTTCAATCAGGGTTCCCGACTTCGCCGCACCTTGTCCGCGAAGCTGGAAATGCTCTACACAAACGAAAATGCGATTCGTTATATCTGAACTTTAAGCCCCTCCCTCAGCCCTGGGGTCGCCGATTTCTAGAATATCATCCTCAATTGAAGGAAACTATCGACTCATATACTGAGGATCATAAGAGAACCAAGCAACCTCAACCTGATAAAATCTCCAGTTTTATTGATCTCTTCGAGAAGACGAGAAAGCAGTATGATATCCACCCCGACGATATCTGGAATGCCGATGAAAAGGGATTCATGCTTGAGATTCCACAAGGCCGCACCCAGAAGACCATCATTTCCAAAAAGTCACTCCAACATAAAGCCAGTAGATTACTCGCGCTCAGCGAAGACTGGGTCTCTACGATTGAGTGTTGCAATACGGGTGGCCGGGTACTTGCTCCTTATGTCATTTTCAAAGGGAATGCGGTCGAGTCTTCTAGGAAAAAGATGATCCGTGACAAGAAAGCACAGGTGGGATGTGAAGAGAAAGGCTTCAGCAATGAAAGACATCAGTTGAAGTGGTTGACTAGAACATTCATACCACAAACAGCGGTTTCTCAGAACACTCTATCTCAACGTGGCACATCATCGAATCGAGCCATACGTTTGCTCCTGCTAGATGGACACTCTTCTCCTGTCTCATTTGAGCTTTTCCTACCCAAGTACTAACCTCCCGGCGTGTGGCTTAAGTACGGCAGATAGTCGGGTGGGTTGTCGTCCGGGTGAGAAGTGGGTGAGCGCCGCTTTACAGTCGCGCGACCAGGGTGAGATGGGGTGAGCGCGCAATAGACAGGGTGAGAATCACATAGCATCACCCGACCACCGCACTGGCCCTCTCAGCTGGGCTCAGAACAGTGTTATTGGCTTGCTTACCTTGGGCCAGAATGGCAACGCTGATGTTGGCACCTTCGACCTTCTTCTGTTAGAGCACTACGATTACTGTAAGTCCGTGCTAGGCCCGTATGTCCATGATTAATCATGGTTATACAACGGCCAGCATACACCAAAGGCTAGTGAGATACACCGGCACCTACTCCAATGACTGCTGGGTACATATTCCTAACTAACCAGATGAAGCATTGGGCGACAGTCACGAAAGATAGGCTACAAAAACGGGCAAGCCGTACCTCCAAAACCAAATATGTAAAAGATAAACCTATCGCAGACTTTGCAACAATTTCTGCCCCTCGTGCATTGGCAATTCAGGATCTGACTGTCCGAGACTCGCTAAACGAGCTCAGTTGGAGGAAAGTTTCTCACTAATTCTCATGCTTTGTGTGCTAACTATTGATTGAATCACGGGTCACCTAGAGCTTGTTGTGCTAATGCTCTGGCAGACAACTCAGAACACAACAACCTTCCAAATACAGTCTCTCCTTTGTCTGTGTATCCATCAATCCTGGTGCTGCGATAGCTAGTTCATTTTAAGCGTCAAAAATCCTGTAACTTATGGCAAATTTAAAATCCGCGCGGTGACAGGTCGCTTAGCCACAGAAAATCCAAACGGCAGAGACCAAATGTGAGTTTCTAAGAGAATAGTAGGCCACAATTTCCCCACCGCTGACAAACTTCCAAGATTGAATGGCGCCAAGGGACGGGCTGCGATAGGTTGAGACTATATGCACTACGCTCTCCTGTGAGAGGCCCATCAGCACACCCCGCAGTGCAACAGAATTTACCTGCCTAATGTGAACTATGCCCAAGGTGTTAGGATGTCTAGTATGTCTAGAATAATTATTTACTATTTAAATAGTCCAGCATTCATACAACGTCCTCTGCTTCTTTCTATCCATCGGCAGCCTAACAAAAAGCCATTCTATATCCTCTAAACGACGGATTTCTTGCTCAATAGTGCCCTCTTGATGTTGAGCCCATAGTATAAAACTCTGTACGAGTTAGTACAACCAAAAGATTTATGTGTGGTAGAGAGAGTGTGTGTGAGAAGAAAAGGAACGGCTAAGGAGTCTTCTCGAAAACAGCATGTTCGTTTTAGGCTGTCTCTCGTTCTTTCCTCTGCTTCTCCGGTCCACATAAAAGGTAACAAAATGGAAAGAGCAAGATAATTCCTTTTATTGCATGGTATCTTGACGCTCTGGTCCAGTTCAGATCCGTTGATGCTAAAAGAAAGTCCTTTTACATCTGGGTTTGTGGTAATGCCCTGTTGAGCATCATTCAGTGTAATCATCAAGGAAATAGATATAATGCATCTCGCTCAGATGTCCAAGGTCTATGTCCGCGGTGTGATTCTTGGAAGAAAGGAGGTCGAGTAAGTTACGCAACATATTGTCATCGTTCCCAGGGCCTCTTTCTTGTGAGTTCTTCTGGCCTTCACCATCGTCGATCAGGGCTGCAAGGGAATTGATGTTACCAATGTAGACCAATATGGAACACATTCTCAGGTCACGGCGTGACACAACAGTCCTCAATGCATTCCATTGCCAATCCAAACATCGAGCACCTCGGTTCGCGTTTTCAAACAAAAGTCTCATCGCACACTGGTACTCCTTAGCTGAAGTGCTCATGATAACTCGCAACAGAGGCGTCTCTGCCATATAATCTTCTGCATAGACGCCTTCTGGAAATCGTGGGGGCAAAAGGCCGAAAATGTCTGGATTACATAGCTGAGATGCCAGATGTAGATATACATACTTAATTACTACAAAGCAGCTAATATCTAGTGGTTCTAGTAGATATGAAGAATATGCACGCATAAAAAGAGGTATAATATCGTTTTTGCGCAGATTCGGTTGAATGAGGGTGTAATGTGGCTACCATAACCGTTGAGGGTCAGTAAGCGAAAACAGCTACGTGCCGCGCGAATTCGTTAGGCAAAGAATTGAGTGACGATGAAACTAATCTTGGCAGGTAGAATAATGCTTACATTGTGGATAGATGTAGCTTTTGCGGGTGATTTAGCCGAGAGATATTTTCACGCTGCGATCGATCAGCCTTTGGATGATGGATCAAATCGGAAGAATCCCATAGGCCATGAATAATGGTCAAGCACCAACGACCTAGTCGGATGGCGCGAGATATTTTCAATATCCGTTAGCCACTCCAATACTTCACTTTCAAAATCCTCCGGATTTTGCTGACTGGGAGAAGCGGGAAGTTCTGCACAAGTGGAATGACGTGTCTGTGGCTTAGCCAGCTCCAACCAATCTTCCGCTAGAATTTGGAGGGATCTGATGGCTCTTAAACTCCAGGTCCAAGCTTGAGACATTTCATGCAGACATGCGATGTTGAATTTGAGCAATCTTGCCGCTGTTTGAGCAATAGTGCCTTTCTGTGACGTGGCCACGAGCAAGTGGATGATGGACGCCGTTCCAACTACATGGATTGTAGAGATTGGAATTCGTCTCTGTTCATGTACAGGAAATCAGCCAAAACCAGACACCAGCCTCCCCCATCTATAGCACCTTTAATATGCTAGACTTACAAGTGAGTAGTGTGCGCGGTAAGCTCTCATGATGGCTGTGACCTGCCCGGCGGCATCCCAGCAAAGCTTATTGTAACCCTCTAGTGAGTCTCGGTCGTTATCTCGAAGAAATGGGCGATGAAGCAGAATCACGATAACGTAATATTGCAGACTAGCGCGGTATGTTATTCCCTTTCTCGATCAAGCCCCGGCAGTTTTCCCAGGAAATGACATCACTTACTGAAGTGAATAAACATGTGCCGGCCGGGCAGTTTTAGCCGATGCTGGAAGTTTCAGGATTCCGGGAAGGTGGTCATAAAAATGACTGATCTCCACATACGTTTTCGTTGCCATAGCTTCCTTTTCAGATAAGCTCAGACGACTGTTGGGGGCATACCTGCGGGCAATCAGCGCCCAAGCAATGTAATTAAAGTCTTCCCCAAAGTCAACTCACATCTCTTCTAGCGCAGGGCACGCAATCTCGAATATTTCGCAAGTGTTATTCATGTTCGAAACAGAGTGGGACACGGGGATGGAAATGCCTGTAATGGGCCCGTCGCTCATCCAAGAGTGATATTCCATCTCCGGGAGTAGTGATGGTTTTGACACAGATATGTCTCGTTGTGAAATCATCCCTGTACGACCGAGTGCTACGACAAAAAGCCTGGAATCTGTTAGTAATGTTTACATATTTTTCCCATGGGTTCTTGCAGCTTACTTGTCTAGCAAAAAGCATCCCCACCAGGTGATCTTCCTGATCTCTGCCTCGTCTTCAGTGATCTTCCCTTGTTCGACCCAGGCGGCACAGTCGTGATTCAAGCCGAGATTATAAGCAATCCGAATCGCCATCCCTGTCGTGGCGTTAAATTCACCCCATGGTAAAAAATCACTTCAGCGATGAAGGTCCATACCCACATATGTCCACCCCAGAGCTTCCTTATTGACAGACATTTCCCTCAGAGCAAGAATTGCAAGCGAGGCTACGGTCGAGGTGGTCGGGCTTTCCATTTCAAAATGTAGGATGGCCTTCGCCTGTTCCGCCAACGCATTACCAGCCGTCTCTGGCATATCCGGCGAATCTCGAACTTCTACTCGATCCGAGTATCGAGCGGCGAGGGCCAAGACACATTGTAGTAGCAGAGGAGTGCAGTAGGTATCATAAACACCATTTGCAATAGCATCGCAAAACTTTCGTTTGTGCACCAAATACTGCCAGGAATTCTGCCAGGTCCAGAAATGAGCTAGCAATTCACTTTGCACGTCCGCCGTTAGACCAGAGGAGATCTCGTGGTACTCATCCTTCGAATCGGAAGAATCACTCGCACTGTCGGTCATCCTCGGGTGATACTGGGAGCGGCGGAGGAGGTTGAAATAACTAGGTGCCCCGAAATAGCGAAGATGCCCATCCTCAGCAATGTCAAGATGACCGTATAGCTGAGTCAAATCACGGATGAGATCACTTGTTTCCGAGGACGTTACCAATGCTGGCTGCGTGACTTCTCCGCCGGTCACAATATTACTTTGTGGGACTGGAACCGCCTGAATGTGTCGAGCATCTGAGGATTGCAGCTGATATAGCCTGCGTTCCAGGACCCCAATGCGGGAAAGTAATGCCTCAACATACCTCTTACTCGGCGGTCTACATTCAAGTGAGCCTTGCTTTGTTCGCCGGCGAGTCGGAGAGGTACACATACTTGCGCCGGTCTGATCGATGGTCGTACGTGCACTCACTGACAGTTTCGAAACATCTTGAACATGTGGGGAACTGACCGTCACACTGGTTGTTCTTTAGCCACACTCTGATGAGACAAGATCGGAACTGCTTTCTTTAGCCAGACTTACCCGTGTTCTCTTGATACGACAGGAATTACAAGCAATTGCGACACGCCTCCGACTGGCGTGACTCGACATTGCTCTTCGGAATAGAAGATGCACCGCTGAGTGATGAATACTGGCAACCGGCAGGGTAGCAAAGAATTATGGATAATTGTTCAGATGGGTGTGTGATTGCAAGCGCTGAGGAGGACAAAGTTGTAGGCAGGGATAGCCTTTTGGAAACCTAAGACTGATATCATTCATTACATGAGTTGCAGACGTATTCGAACAATACGATGCTAATCAGTCGGGGTTTGGATCGGGGTTTGGAATATTATTATTATTAGTCATGGAAACTGTTTTCAATGACGTTAACGTACTTCACGGTCTCGCGGTCACACGGTTGGCCCGGGCTACCCTAAAATATATAGGAAACTGGACTTTTCAGACCACAATATATCAACAACGAGAAGTTAGTTTCACTTAATTTTGGGCATGATATTATTTCCTTACACAAGAAAGAGTGTAGCTTGACTGAAAACTAGATTAATGATTACTTACCCGTATTACCAAATATGTGCCTCTGGTCGAGTGATATCGATATTTATATCGGTATTATATGCTTCAAGATACTCTCTGATCTAATAAGCATGCTCAATACGATATATTAAGCGCTTGAATACACGAGGACTGTATTCTGACCACTTAGCGTTGAAAGATAGAGTAGTAGTTTATCATTGTCACTATGTGTTTTGGGGTGCGGAGCTCGGCCGGGAATTACATTAACTGTAACCGCTTAACGTAATTCACGGCCGAGCTCCGCACTCCAAAACACATAGTAAATGCGATAAATTACAAATTCGTATCTCAGCAACCATATACATTTATAATCAGATGTCAAAGGCATATAATCTAGATGGTATATCTAACCTACAGGGCAGTATAGGACAGTTAGTTGAAGTATAGATCCGTATATATATATTTGTGTCCCCTACGTTACCATTACTATGGTAAAGCATCAGAATAATCAACGAAATTACTTCAAAATAGGATATTTTTTTTTTTCATATGCTAAGAAAAGACTTGATGGATTTCAGTGATTCATTGAAACGCTTATGGCATGTGTGAGATCAATTGACTAAGCCCTCTCTTCTAACTCACGTAAACATACATGACACGTACGAGGGAAAACAAAAGAAAAAACCTGCCCCCCCGGAACCTCCCCCATTGAGCCCCATATTTCGAAGACAATGGGCTAGGTGCTAGCCTTTTCGGCTGGAGGGCTCGGGGACAAATTCTGAAGGTCATCTTCTCCGTTGATCACCTGGACTTGGGCATCGAAGTGAGAGGTGACGGGATCTCCAAAACGTGCCGCAATCTCCTCCAGAGGAAGACCCTTCGTCTCGGGGAGAAAGAGAGCAAAGATGGCAATGTTGATCGAAGAAACAATAACCATGACGAGGTAGAATTTCCACCCAACATTGGCGAAAGCCGTTGGTGCAGAGACTAGGAGAATGAGGGAACCCAGGAAAAGGCCGGAGCACGAGAGAGCAAATCCTTTCGCTCGGAGATGCGTGGGCCAAATTTCGGAAGCAAATACATAAGTAGACGCGTCCATACATGACCCGTAGATCGCCAGGTGCAGGTAGAGGAAGAAGACAGCGACCGAATTACCAGCCTTGTTGTTAGTCCCTTGAAAAAGCGCAAGGAAGATACATTCACCCACAAGGGCCAAGACACACCCGGCAAGCCCGGTCGTCATCAGCCATTTTCTTCCCACGCGATCTAGGAGGTAGGCATTTAGCATGTTGGCGAACAGCCCCTCTGTGATCCACCCGGCGGATAGCAGTAGTGTATCCGCGGACCCATACCCTAGGCTTGAATACAAGGTTGGCCCATAGTTATTTATCACTAGCGTTCCCGTAAATTGACCCGCGAACATGGTCAAGAAACCAATCCAAGCGCGTTTTCGGTAGTGTGGCACGGTCGCGATCGATTTCCAGGAGGAGGGTAGCGTTGCTTCATAAGATAGTTGGGACTGGATCTGATTGAACTCCTCCTGAGCAAACGTATTGTCGGGATCGTTGGCATCTTTATGGATGCGATGGAGGACAGCGTTCGCAGCTTCGACATAACCATTTTTCACCAGCCACCGAGGTGACTCCGGAATCATCAGAATCCCACAGCCAAGAATGGAAGCAGGTGCAATTTGAATAGCAAGTGGAACTCGCCATTGGGCCTCAGTACCCTTGAGGAAGAAGAATCCATACCCAATCCACGTCGACAACCCATAACCAATCAGAATGCTGACCCCGTGCAGTCCTACCAAGAGGCCACGATGACCCGGCGGAGAGACCTCACTTTGCCATAATGGAACGAGCATAAGAAGGCCTCCAATCCCAAGACCGGTAATGAATCGAGCGACCAAGAACATGGCAATGTGAACAGATCCAGTTTGTAGCGCACCGCCAATGATTGTGATGACAGTGTACATGAAAATTGCCTTGCAGCGCCCGTATCGATCAGCTACCCAAGCTGATAGCAAAGTGCCAAAGAGTCCACCGGCTTGAAAGAGGCCATTCATAGCTCCCTCCAAGGCAGAGGCATTGTCGGCAGTCCCAAGCTTAAAATAAGACACAAACGTTGGCTGGCCCAATGTTGAACTAATGATGCTTGCACAGTATCCGTATGTGATACTACCAAATGTCGCAAACGCAATAATCTGTGCAAATGGAGAAAGGGAATTTAAGTCAGCCCAGGATCAAGCCGAGATTCATTCAGGATTACATAAATTTCACATACGGAAGCGTTGTAAGCGCTGAGGGACGGCATTTCGATGATCAACGACACGGCCTTTTTTTTTTTTTTTCTTTTTTTGGGCGAGCAAACCAGTCTTCTCTATATCTTCAGAGGTTAGTTTTGGCTTCATGCTCTTCCAGATTGTCATTTGACAACCCTTATCATGTATGTATTCTATGATGATCGGAAGTTCTTGGCCCGGATTAGACTTGTTTACTTCAGGGATGAAGATAGTGAATTAGGTTTACCAAAAGCCAGGGTAAGGGTCGACAAATTCGGTGGGGCAATCGACAGGTTGTTATGTCGAGATAAGCTGATAGGGTAGTGTTTAACCGCACGAATAGCGAATTGGAGGGCAGCCATCCTCGCTGTACTAGTCGGTAACGTGCTTATTCGTTTTATCCTCGATCTTCGTGCCGTCGACTAAAAATTAAAAAAATCTCTTGTGATCATTTTAGTAAATATTTTTGTAAATGTAAAGATGTGTACCAATCATCTGTGCTGCGCACTGGCCAAAGGAAACTTCGGGACAGTGGGTCTCCGGAAAATGCGCACCCGCGACTATCTTGTTACGCTCCGCATTTCGGTTGCCTTATCTTTATCGAGCTAGAGGCCTCTGGTGGAGCCGTACAATTTCTATTACATGTGATACTCGGATACTCCTGGCCCGTCACCAACTTCAGCTTGCCTGACCTTCCATCGGAGAGTATATGTCGGAAAGTCACTAGAGTGTAAGAGAGAGAGAGAAAAATCTACTATAAAATCACGATCCAATTCATTCATTCTCAACATATCTTTTCCGAACTAGAATAAGCATTCTTCCTTTTCTCATTTATACAACATGTCTCACGACGGGCCAAAGACTATCCGCGTGGCAGCTGTTCAAGCCGAGCCCGAATGGAACAATTTACAGAAGGGCGTCGAGAAAACCATCCGATTGATTATCGAAGCCGGCAAGAATGGCGCGAACGTGATGGGATTTCCCGAAGTTTGGATCCCTGGTTATCCCTGGTAAGCACAGCACAAGACGCCTTTTAGACCTGAGTAGCATGCACTGACCGTGGCCAGGAGCATCTGGAATCAGTCTGTGGTGGACAACGTGGAGTTCATGGATGAGTACTTTCGTAATTCATTGGAGCGAGACTCCGAAGAAATGAATCGCATCCGCTGCGCTGTCAAAGAAGCTGGCATCTTCTGTGTGCTTGGCTACAGCGAGAGATATCAAGGATCTTTGTATATTTCTCAGGTAAGAAAGTGTCCGTTGCCTTATGGTTTTCTTTTTCTTTTTCTCTCTTTTTTTTTTTTTTTTCCCAAAAGACCCACAAGCTTATGGTATATGATTCAAGTCATTCATTGACGAAAATGGCGATATTGTTCATCATCGCCGTAAGATCAAGCCCACTCATGTTGAGCGTGGCTTCTGGGGCGAGGGCCAGGCTGATTCGCTCAAGTCGGTGGTCAAGAGCTCGTTTGGCAATATCGGAGGGTTGAACTGCTGGGAACACACCCAGACCCTATTGCGGTACTACGAGTACGCACAGAATGTCGACATCCACATTGCTAGCTGGCCTTTGATCTTTGGCGCGTGTGCCGAGATGCAATACCACATTTCCAGCGAGATGTGCGGGAAGCTGACTCAGGTGATGTCCATGGAGGGCGCATGCTTCACCCTAATCTGCTCACAAGTGATGTCTGCGGAGAATTGCGAGCGCAACAAGGTGGATAAGTGGTCATTTGTCAAGGCTCCCGGTGGTGGATTCTCGATGATCTATGGGCCCGCAGGAGAGCCTCTTGTAGAAGCTCCAGACGCGGGCGAGGAGGTAATCCTGTATGCCGACGTGAAACTTGCTGAGAAATGGCGTGCGAAGCAAAACCTAGATGTGGTTGGTCACTACTCGCGGCCGGATCTTCTCAGCCTGAAGGTCACCAACAATGCAGCCAGCCAGGTACACTTCGCATGAGGATGAACAGCACCGAAACCATAGCAAATTAAGAAAGTGGACTATTTTAGACTGTTCTGGACCAGCAACTTCTTTGCTTGATAAGAATGATAAATCTGAAAGAGGTATCTTGAATTTGTTCTCGTAGAGAGTATCAGCTCTTATCTAATTTCAACAGCTCACGTTATTTTACGTAAACTACCTACTGTAACTTCCAGACAAGCTATGCACCTATAAAGCCTCCTGTCCGCCGCATGCCCCCGTTCTTCCCCCTCCCAGACTGCTACTTTCCCCTTACCTTTTCATTCATGCTATCTTTCACGCTGTCTCGACGAACAGCTTCCCTAGTGCGACGATAGTTATGGACGTAAAATGCCGTGTCTGGCTCGCATGTGAAAACTGCCGTCAGAAAAAGCGAAAGGTACAGGATAGCATAATACCGGAAAAAAAAAAAAAAAAAAAAAAAAAAAAAAAAAGAAATCGCTAATGAGGTTAGTGTGATGGAGATCAGCCAGCCTGTAGCTTGTGTCAGCAGCATTTGACACCGTGTGTGTATGGAGCACGGCGGCCGTCTTCTCAGCGCATCCAGATCCAAAACATGCAATCGGAGATTGAACATCTAAGATCCTTAGTCCAAGCACTAACCGAACAGCAACCCCTCACTACCACCTTAGAAGCTTCGCAACAAGAACAGAATGCTCTACAGGGTTCCGATAGTGTTCGAACAGGCGGCTCTGTATCTGTGAACTGGACTTCGGAAGCGACGCGTGAAGTCAGCCAGTGGGGCCAGCGAAAAGTGTTTCCCAGTGCAATAGGGTCAACTAGTATCTTTCGTCTAGAAACCGGCTTTGATCTACCCACACGTTCGAATTCGACCGGCCTGAGCCCTTCTGTGCCCGTATGGCCATCGTTTGTCTACGAGATTGCTTATAGAAAAGCGAAATATCGATGCTTTATTACCGAAATCAATGCTTATGAGCATCTCCTGGAGGAGGAATGTCTTCTGGCATTGGACCTGTCTCTCAGCCAGCGGCTAGATTCGGTGCTGCTTGTCCTAGCAGTGATCTCAGCTGCAACCGTAGTTGGAGGGGAGCTAGAAGCAGGCGACGTCGTGTCTCAAGTTTGCGGAGCTATGGATTCTGAGAGCGTCCGGAATTCCTGGATCATCGCTGAACCTGCTCCAAGTGCTGACTATTTTTGCCTGGCGTGAGTTGACTGTAGCCGGTAATAAAACCCGTGCTTGCTTGTTTATCTCCTTGGCGGCTGGGTTGCTCCAACAGCTGGGGATGTTTGACTGGACAGAATTATACATTTCAAAAACTCGCCACACGCCATACCATCGCACCCAAGTGGCCGCTCTTTGGGCCTTTTCGCATGTCTACCGCATCTGCACGGCGGTTTACGGTACTCCATCGACGATTCGATGGCAGAGAATTTGCATCCCTCGCTATGCGTCTCTATTCGAATCGGTGGGGCTAGAAACAATGACCATCGAGGGGCTATATTTCGACCACTTATGGTCCGGTCCATATGACAGTGCCAGGGGTATTATATGTACGCTGTTTACTCCTTTCAGTTCAGCACTCGGCAAGAGGCCTAACCACAGGCTTCACTTTTCAATTGCCGTCAGACGCTTATGAATATGCGGAGCTCTGTAAACCCTCGCCTAAACCTCGATTCGTCCAAATTCACGGATCATCATCCCTTTATTTATTTCCTGCACATGGCCATTGAAATCTCGCCAATTGTTCTGCTTCTTCCATTTCTCGACAGAACAAATGACCAGCAAGTATCACTTTTACTCCAGGAGATGTTTCGATCCGCATTCATCATGACCGGTATTCTCTTTCAGTATCGGAAAACCAAACAACTTGTCAAATGCCCTGCGATGATTGTATACTATGTCGTCCGCTCCTCGGTATTTTTGATCTCGCTTGCCACTTCTACTGATCCAACCCTTGAGCGGCGTGCCGCCCGTCGCCTAAAAATATCCCTCGGGAGCCTCGAAGAAATGCAGCAGACTTGGCAGCAACAAGCCAGTCATGCCATATATTTCCTTCAAGGCCTGGCTACCCGATGGGGTTTACTTAAAGCACTACCTTTGCGATGGAGTTATTCCCCTGATTTTCAACTATCGTTGCAGAAGCACCATGAGTCACTATAAAACCCCCTGGAGATCGACAAAGCCAGTTATGATGAATCGTCATTGAGTTTCAATTTTACGAACGTCGACTTTGAGACAATGCAGTCTGCCATTGCGGAAGAAGACATCAAGGCATTTCTAGCGGAAAACTTATCACAGGGCTTCTGATACAGGGAGGAAAATCAAGAACCCAGTGGGGGCTGTGGCAACATCTTAAAATTGGCGTGACTCCCAATCTCAGGACCCTAGTTACTCCCACCATGAGAATCCTAATGTTGTACTGGCAGCTGCCCACGCCTGGGCGTCCAAGAAGTCCTTTATGTGGGAAGATATGAGGGCGCCACCGATAGGGCTACCTACCAGCATTGCAGAGCCTACTGCCGTGAATGCGATGCCGATGCATGCACCAGAGTCCCCGGCTTGGCGGGAAAAGCTCATGGCGGCTGCGGCGAAGATGGACTGCCAAGCTGCCTGGACTAAGCCATAAATGCAGATGAAAGCATAAATTCCACCCGAGCTGTGTACTGCCATCCACGAGAAGGGGATAATTACATTGCAAAGATGAAGCAGTGTCATGGAGTTCCACAATCCCACATATCTGTCTGTCAAGTACCCACAGAGTACGCGGGCTGGAACCCCAATACCATGCATGATAGCAAGTAAATGAGTGGCATCACCATAGCTCTGAATTGCCAACAATCTCACTGAGCGAAATTATCTGAAACTACTGTGTCAGTATTCCTTGATACTCGGGTCAAACAAGTACGGAGAAGGCCACATGCACCCACGTAGTAAATTGTGAAGCAATACACTGTGAATACGCCACTTATTCCGATCAAAAAAGTGATACCATCAATCCGCCCGAAGCATGAAAACTTCAAGCAATTTCAAAGGCCTCGCGAATGATGATTGTCTTTGCGGACGCATGAACATAGTGGCAAGTAGGCGCAAAGTAAAGTTGAGATAGCCAATCGTGCGCATCGTCCAATTGGATCCGATTTCATCCAGAAGCCTCTGGATTACCAGAGGATAGACGGCGCTACCAACGGACTTAGCAGTGGTAAATAAGCTCATTGCTAATGCACGTCATTCCGTAAAGTAAGTCCCAACCATCGCGAAAAAAGGGCAGAAGAGAAGGCCGCTCCCAATTCCCATACAAATACCCTGCGAAAGGAGTAGTTTCCAGAAGACCAGCTGTGATACAGTGGCTGTGGAAATGCTCACCAAGTGGAGTGATACACCTGCAATCAAAACCGGACACAGAGCCAAACAGGAAAAGCAGGCCGACATGAATTGAGCCTATCTAAGAGATTGTTGAGGAACTCTCGGGGCATTTGGGTCTCGTAGTAGGATTGAAAGGCACCAGATGAGTTTGCCAAGCCCCATGTCGAAAACGTTACCAGCCAGGCTAGTCCTCATTGCACCCATCCTCTCGGCCCGCCATCTCTTGAACAGCGTTCAGTGGTATCATTGTAGACCTTTGGAGATTTCTCCATATCGCGTAGGAAAATTGTCGGGGAAATATCAGGAGATAAGGAACGGCATATAGAAAACAGAGTAGAAAGGATGACGACTGGAAACGCTTGGGAATATCGACCACTATCTGAATAGCCAGACGATTTTTGCCCTGGGCTGTGCAATAAAGTAGGAAGGACTGCTTATCACAAGAAACTTGAGCCGAGACCCGAGTCAGTATCATCTGCGGATATGTCGTTCCCGCTACAATGTCCCCATTACATTACCGTTAACTATCGCAAATTTTTCGGCATAAAAGTGGTAAGCCCCTGCACATTTGAGGACTTTTCCGTAACTCGGCCTTATACCGGCAATTATGACTTTCTGCATGACAGATCTCACAGTAGATCTTGATTAAGCTCTTCGCTAGGCGAAAAGTTGGAGGGGTCATTCATTTCGTTATTAATTACAGTGACATAGGAGTGGCCCAAATCCATCCCCACCGTTTCTATTGTATTAGTATGTAATATGTAGATAAGCATCTAGGTTCTTGTATAGATTTTGTCGGTATAAATGAAGTTTAATCTATGTAATGTAAACCTTAACGGATCAACAATTTTCGTATTGACAGTTACTAAACAACCAAACAACCATACTGCCGCATTCCTCGGATAGCAAGTGCGGTTATCATCAGTTTTCACCCGATGGCCAGAGATAAGTATCCAGTTCCGGACCTCAATCTGATCTCACAGCCGGATACAGCCTCTCCGGATAACACGACCCCACAGGAGATAGATATACCATTATAAATAGATAAGGGGTATCTGGAAAATACCAGACTATATAAAACACAGCTGTTTGGCGAGAAAGGGTGCTTTGCTTCATCATTTGGCATTATTGAAGACCATGGTTAATCTCACCAGACTTCTAGGCTATGGACTTTGGTCTTTGACCATTACAACAGCCCAGTATGTGTGGATAGAAACGAATGGAACGGGACCGAGGTCTCACTGCCTAGAAAACACGCAGGCTGCAGCCACGCCTGAATCACAAATTCATCATCACCGCCTGTCTTCTTTCGTTATGACACAGACGTGGCGGTAGGAGCTACACCCCGTGACGATTCCCTTCTGATATCGATCTTGAATTCTGACAAGCTGACAGCTATGCCCAATCTGTCTCAAAGCCTACTGTGACTCCGGCTTATGGGCGGCCGTACTCCGAGGTCAGCGGCTTACTCCCCCCTTTGACAACAACGACATGGGGGAATTTCGAGCCCGGGAACACTGCTACAGCGACCCAGCGTGCAAATGACAATGATCCCTTTGGTGAAGCGGAGTGGACGTCGTCCTGGCTAGCAGCAAGCTTGCTCAATTACACTACGGTTGGCATGTATACCACAACGGTCGCGGCGACCCCCGTCCCATCTTCCGAATTGATTCTACCTCCGCCCCTACCTTCCTCCGGAAAGGATTGCTATGAATTTAAGTTTCCCGAAAAATTCATGTTTGGGGTCGCCATATCTGCCAGTCAGCAAGAAGGTGCGATCGCATTGGAAGGACGAACACCGACTATTAGTGAAACAATTATGAGGGGGGGCACGAGTGGAGCCACCAACTACATTGCCAACGAGCACTACTACCTCTACAAGCAAGATATCGAGCGTATGGCAGCAATCGGGGCTGAATATTTTAGCTTCACCATCTCCTGGTCCCGGATCTTACCATTCATTTTCCCCCATACCCCCGTCAACCAGCGCGGAGTTGATCATTATGATGACGTGATCAACTCCGCGATCAACGCAGGACTGAAGCCAGTGATCACGCTCCTCCACTTTGACACACCGTATGCCTTCGTCCGGGACTCTGTTGACCTCGATTTTCAGATAGGCGGGTGGCGCGGTGGATACGATAATTTTACTTTTCCGGATGCCTACCTGCATTACGCGAAGCTGGCGATATCCCTGTACGGCGACCGGGTTTCACACTGGATCACGTTTAATGAGCCTATGGCTCATACAAACAATGCCCAGGGGGTTAGAAATGTAATCAACTGCCATGCTGATGTCTGGCATTGGTATCATGAGACATATCAGGGAAAAGGCATGATTGGAATGAAGCAATTTGACTACTTTTCTGCTCCCTTGGATCCTAGCAATGCGTCGCACGTCCAAGCAGCAAACAACTTCAACGACTTTTGGACAGGGACCATTTATCGGCCACTTTGCCTGGGCGAAGATTATCCATCCATCTACAAAACGTCCATTGCCAATGTTACGTCTTTAACAAAAGAGGAGCTGAAACATATTGGAGGCAGCATTGACTTCATCGGCTTGGATATGTACGCCGGCGTAATCGCATTGCCCAAACCTGGGAACTTCACACCTTCGTCAAAGTTGAAATGTACACCAATGTCAGGAGCTTGCATTGGGGTTGATTTGGCGGATATGACGAATGCAGGATGGACAGTGGGATACGGCTCCGTGGCTGGCGGCAATACTTTCTCCACGGGCTTCTTCCGTGCCTTCTTCAACTATATTGACCGGACTTACAAAAAGCCTTTCATTCTCACGGAATTTGGCTTTAGCAACACGGGTGACTCGGAAAAGGATCTTGATGATGCACGATTTGATGTTCCTAGCTCCTTGTTCATCACCAGTGTTCTCACGGAGATGCTAGAGAGCATCTGGCTAGATGGATGTAATATCATAGGTGCTTTTGTGTGGACATTGATCGATGACTGGGAGTAAGAATGAGATATTCCGCGAGTCCGTTGTTCTTGGAATGAGTGCTGACCTTATTCTTCTAGGTTCGGAACATACGAGACAAAATTTGGCCTTCAAACAGTCAACCCGTCCACCCAGGAGCGTTCGTATAAAAGAAGCTTCTTTGACTATGTTGATTTTGTCAAATCTCGCATGCCAAATCAAGAGGCAATATCTTAGCCAGCCAGGAAATTCAGCTTACTTTAAAGCAGTGTTCGCATGGATTCTAGCCCGCATTTTGAAACATTAACCTACATTGACTCGAGCTGTTGCCGTTTGCTCTGTATCCTTAGAGCGGGCCATCTCCTCCTTGTGCTCAGGGTTGTAAGGCGGCTGTTCCGCTTAGCGGCTATGGTATTTTTCATATATCAGGTTACATGACTGTTGGCTTCACGCATATTCCTTTTATCAGTAATCCTTAGTGATGCGTTTCATCTTTCACTGTCTTGAAGGTTTCGTGTAACAGTAACAATACAAAATACAGTAAGCCCCGCTCATTCCATGTAGGTAAATACATTCTCATCGGCTTCACAGCTTACTATCCCGCGCAGTGACCAACCGCTCATCCTGAGCGAACTGATAATAATGCTCCAGACACCCAGGATTGAGTAGTGTGCCAGATGGCTTGATCCGCTTACCCGATACGATCTGCTTGACCGGGAGCTCCACCTTCTTTCCATTGACAGTGACCTGGCAGTGAATTGTTAGTGTCGACGATTTATGCCACTTCATAGTCACACGTCTAGATAGGTACGTACCGGAATTTCAGCAGTCTCGAAGATAAAGCTCGGAACATGACGGCTGCTCAGTCTCTGACGAATGGCGGCCTTCACCCTGGCAACTAATTCCGGTGTGAAACTGGCCCCAGCCTTCAGTAATAAAAACAGCATCACCCGCTCATCGGTATCTTGAGGTCGCCGCTGGCCGACACAGATTGAGTCCGTGATTTCGTTTGGAAATTCCGCTTCTAGGACCTGATATATCTCCGACGACCCGAAGCGGACTCCAGATGGGTTCAGGACGCCGTCAGCCCGGCCGTGGAAGAATAGTTGTCGGGTTTGTGGGTGGATAGAAACAAAGTCGCCATGCGTCCAGACATCTGGTGATAGTCGCAGTGAGTAAGGTAGAGAACATAGGGATGGGAAGGGGGTTTGGCTCCAGGACGTGAATGAACGTACTGTCAAATCGAGCAAAATAGGCATCATGGTACCGTCTACTCCCATCTGGGCCCCAGAAACAAGCAGGCATGTTGGGGAAAGCGGCGGTGGCTACCAGCTCACCCGCGACGCCAACCCCTACAGACCTTCCCTTCGCGCCAGCTCCTTCAATGCTAGCGTCGTAGACGTCAACTGGGAGACCGAGACTTATTCCAGCGCAGCCACCCACGTGAACAGGGAGGAGGGAGTTCCCTATTCCAAAGCACCCGGCCAGATCAGTCCCTCCGGAAATGTTATTCAACCGTACATTTGGTGGGAAGCCCTGGTCGTAGAACCACTCGAACAGAGCGTCGGGGAGCACCATCCCCGTGCTGGTCACAATTTTTAACGAGCTCAAATCGGCAATTTGTCGCGGGTGGATATTTGCGCGTTGAAGCTCGTACATGTAACGCGGGGATGTGCCGAAATGTGTTACCCTGGGAGGTCAGCTTTGTTGCAGCTTTGTGTAATAGAAGTATATAGTCATTGCTTACCGCTGTTGCTCTACAAGCCGGATCAGAGATTCAACCCGTGGCATGAATGGGCTGCCATCATAAAGAATAACCCGGGACCCGAACAAAAGGCTTTGAACAGCAGAAACATACATTATCCAACCGGTTGTGGTGTATTGCAATGTCGTACTGGACTCATCCAGCTCCGAATGCAGGTGCCCTTCTTTGAAGGCATTGATGAGCAACCCGCCGACCGAATGCGCAATGCACTTGGGCTGACCGGTGGTGCCTGATGAATAGACGATCAAAAAGGGATCGCAGAAGGGTATGCGTGTAAACTCAAGCCGGTCATCGCTGGATTTGGCCAAGAAATCTCCAAGCAGCTGCGCCTTGGGTATCTGGCTGATATCCAACGGCCGGGAAGCAAAGCGTGGTTGGGAGACCACCCCACAGAATTCCTGCACAGAACGCATCCCGTCCACGACCGCCTCCATTTTAGCTCGGAGGTCGATTTTTTTGCCGTTGTAGACAGCCTGGTCGTCCATGAACAAGAACCGAGGCTTGATCTGTACAAGCCGGTCCAAGATTCCCTTCACCCCCATTTCCGTAGAGCTGGAAGAGAAAAGGGCTCCCAGCGCGGTCGAAGCTAGGAACACGAGCAGGGTGTCAATGCTGTTACTCGCACAAACGGCGATGCGATCGCCCTTCTGCACCCCGTTGGCCTTCATGGCCTGGAGCAAACGTCCGGTGCGCTTTCGGAGCTCACCCCACGTCAGGGACACGTGTGATTCGGAGATGCCCTCGCGGACCTCAACCACCGCGATCTTCGCATCTTCCTTTCCTCTCGTGGATGGGCCATTCGGACTGGCCGAGAATAATAGGTTTTCGGCAAAGTTCAGCCGAATGCCGGTAAACCAGTGGGGGATACTGTCCATGCGGGCCGATTGATCGACAACGGCGGTATAACTTCCCTCGTGGATGAGATTAAAATTCTTCCAACAGAAATCCCAAAAGGTCGTTGGTTGTGTGATGGAAAATTCGTAAAGATCATGGTAGTCCTACCGACCATTCTTTAGTCCAGGCTCTATAGAATGGCCTGGTGTGTATCCATCTGGTTCACCGACCTTGAAATCTTTCCCGATGTGCTGCTCCAGAGCCCTTCGGAAGCGTCCCATGTGGGTAGACTCCGGGTCCGGATGCTTCCAGAGCATGCGTGGAGAGTCTTGAGTCGCCATTGACCGAGTGAGAGTGAAGTAGGTGGCTGGCAGGTGTTCTGGATAGAGGAAGTCTCTCAGGATGGTCGGGGTACTTTAGTATATGAAGAGGGGCTGGGGTTATACCTCGGGTAAGCGTCCGCCATGCGGGACCTATCCCTTGATGCGGGCCGCAATTACAAGGGTCCGATATGTGGCATAGACGCTGTTCAAGGCTATATACATTATCTGTGTAGTCTACAAAACTTCTTTAATCTACAGGCAACATTCTCGAGTTCGCCGCCGCTGTCGCAGGCCGCAGCAACGAATCGGTCGGGCCTCAAAACAACATCTTTCCGCCCAGGCTAACCCACAGGAATTCTTCATTGTGCTTGCGGGGCCCCGGACGACTGACACACAGTGGGGACTGCACGGACTCCTCTCCAATGACTGACCGGAACAGATGGCCTTGAATCTGGTCCAGATCCGGGTGCGGCCCGCCGGCTTGAACGGATCGTCCGGGGACCGAATTATGTCGCCTCGTCCGCACGCAGGCAGAGATTTATTGCGATGCTAACACTGCTCAATTGCTCCATAGCCAATTGTAATCCATCCATGTCGCGAGAGTAGGACGACGACTTGGAAGACGGACTGATCGGCCTTGTCAAATATGGTGTCTACTCAGAGAACTGGAGGCTTAGCGTACACCGCTAAAAATATTCTACAGAGTCATGGCGAACGGTGTCGAGCAGTCCGCAATAGAAAAATCAATGGCCTACTATTAAATCAGGATTTGCTGGCCATCTTTCTCGATGCCGACAAAGTCCTTCGCACGGTGTTAAAGGTGGAGGACTATAAATAGAGTTAAGACTTGATATTTTACGTCGAGAGGCCGACGTGACATAGTTGAAAGGCAGGATTACAGCTCTTTCACGAGAACAGTATTGAGCAAGGCTGCTGCTCTGGAATCTTATAAATGTGGCGGAGTTTATAGGACATTTGTTATCAGGAAACTTATTATTTGAAGTCTTCTAGCCTAGCCGCTTTGAAGGCGCCTCCTAGGAACTTGCGGGGACCCTTCCGCGCATCATACACGTAGTAGCTGGGCCCGTATCCGCGGTACCACATTTTTACTCATTAGTCTGGTACCCAATCTGATACCCAGAGTCAGCATGAATGATAACTTCCATCTAGATTAGCGATTAGTAGCGGGCATGTGATAACTTCTCTAGATTGATATGGGTAGCTGGAGTAATTTTCGCTTCTGCAGCCAGCTAGCTGGACTGGGACTTCAGGTTTTTCCCATGGCCTCTGTGCCGAGAAACGATTCTCCGTGATTCCATAGATTATAGATGTGGCTATATTGGTTTCTCTGCAATGATGTCTTCTGCTGAAATGAACAGTCGAGTGCTGGTAGGGCCTATTCTGATACTAGGTGAGGTGTTTATAAGCGTCAGCCGTCATTCAGTGATTGTCCCCACATCCTTGGATAGGTCCCACCCCTTCATCGCCATGATCAAAATGCGTGCCAAATTTGGCCGTCCATGATTGTGTAGGCAACACACTTCTGTTATATAAAAAATTCTGTGCTGAATATATTTCTTTTTACTAAATTCTATCTATTCTTGTTAGTTATATTCAAACAGCTTATTCAATTTGTTATTTAGTATTCAGGTATATTATAGTAAGCTGATTAATACTAATGATAATAAGTATATAGTAACACATTTTTTCCCCTTTCGTTTATGGGCAGAATATAAGCACATGGATGAGCGGGAAAGGTGGACTGAAAGTGTTTGAAATATGCAGTGCTGAATTTGAAGTTGTAAGTAACGCATTTGTTATGGTGTTTCGGGGTGCGCTGGTCGGCAAGGAATTACGTTGCTGCTTCAGTGTTGGGACAACACGCGAATGGAATGGGGCGGCAATGGTCACGGTTAGCCGCACACAGACACATAAACAGCTTCCAAGGCTAGCTAGCATATGGATGCGGGACTAAGTATTCCACTACCAACCTCCGGCACGGACTCATGACGTAAAGCTCATGGTAAATCTAGTAAAAAGGCACCACATTGTAATCGTTGAGTATCATAGCCCCCACGTGGGCCCATAATTGAAATTTTTGGTTCAGCGGCAGAGGTTTACCTAGTAGATCAATCTTGAGCGCTAACGTGGGTATAGAGCGACAATAGTGGAGAGGTTTAAGAAGCAACTGGTCGAAGGTTTCCGCTACCCCCGGAGCCACCATATCCTGCACCGTGACTCGAAGGCACAAGTCTGCAATTTGTGATGACTGTCTTTGAAGGGATCCTCATTAAGATCCATGTGGACGATGAATGTAACCTAAGGATATTGAGACTGGGGAGAAGGTGGGAGATAATATGAATGGTCGACCACTTTGAGGGCCCTCCAAGGTATTCAAGAACATGTTTGGGATAGATATCTACAACGCAGCCTATAAGATAGCCTGTTGGTATACCTGATATGGAAGAAACAAAATACATGATTTAGATTCCCAAGTACCACTCTGTCATCAATGTGCTGCAGCCCATTCTGCCACCTCATGAGTTGGTGCACACCATATGTCGGGATCGTTTCTCACTCGCGCAACCACTGCTTCAATAACCGCACGGGACTCGGGTGACGTGTGGAGAAAAGGATGGAAAAGAATATCAATGAAGGCCCCCTTCTCAACTGCAGCATCGATCTGGTCAAAGAGCGCCTGCTGGAAAGCTTCGCAAGTGAAGGTAGACCTTTGCTCTCCGTATTCAGCTCTAAGAAAGTCGAATGCATCTAGGATGTAGAACGCATCGACAGCCCTCCATTGAAACGGTAGAGTCACGAAGCCATCTTTGTCCGTGCTGATATCTTGGCCCAGAACTGAAGCATACTGAATTCCGTGACGACGGAGCAAATCCTTGGTACCGGCGTTCATCGATCCGCCGGGAGGACGGAAGCCTTTGTAACAGACACCAAGCTCCTGCGCTATTGGGAGGCTCTTGTTTATGATTTCTTCTTCTTGTAAGGGTGACAGGGTTTTCCACTCCTCGTGCTGATATGCGTGATATCCAATTTCGTGGCCACGACTCTGGAACTCGCCGAGCATCTTCGGGTACGTCTGAATACCCCATGCTTCCATGAAATATGTCACTTTAACGTCGTGCTTGTCAAGAATGTCGAGAATAATTGGGGTCACCTCCAGTACCGACGGATGCTGTCCCACGGGTTTCTCCTTGGGCCATGCTCCTATTCCGACGTCTCTTGATTCACCCACATTATCAAATGTAATGCTCACTGCAGCTTTTGCACTGCCTGGCCAAGAGGAGGGAGGCATTGGGCGGGGTGGATGCGGTTGGGAGTGGACGTTGTGTCTATAGGTAGGTGAAGACAGCGCTCTGTATGTAAGAGAAGATTTGTTTACCGTTCATTAAAGTTTGCGGGCTCCTGTTATATACCGTCATTATTCCCGGGCGTCTCAGCGGGTACTATCAAGGCTGCATCACTGCAACACGTAGGCCCCGCACACAATTTACCCAAACTGGTTATGGCCCCGCAACCGGCGGTTCTTCAAGACTTTGCCTGGCTGGGTAACCCCATGCAGTTAGGATCTGCGGAAATTCTAATGAGGGGCTACAGAATATGCGAAGGCCCCGCCAGGTATCAGATAAAGATAAGAATCAGGCCGTGGCCTTTGCTAGGTCAAGCCAAATTACACATTCCATCTTTCTTCATTCTGTGGACTCTGCAATCTCTTAATTCTTCTCTACAAAAATGGCCCCTTCCACTGCTACAGCACCTGGAGGTCTGAACCACTATGCCTACGCTACCAACGATATGGTCAAAACACACAAATTCTGGACAGAGGTCATGCGCTGTAAATTCCTTGGAGCGCAGCGTCAGGGTGGGGAGCCTGATAAATACAGTGGAGAGACCTTGGGGAGCTTCCTGCATTGCTTCTATGGCCTAGCGGACGGGTCAGCCGTGGCCTTCTTCGAACTCGCCAACAACTTTACGAAGACAGATGATGGCATCCCCGCCTTTACAAAGCACCTCGCTCTGTCGGTCAATTCCCGCGATGAGTTGTATGATTGGATGGCCCATTTCAAATCTTGCGGGGTCGATGTCAAGGGCGAAATCGATCACGATGGTCTTTGGTACTCCATCTACGTCATAGACCCGAATGGTCAGATGGTGGAACTTACATGGCAATCACGGGCATTCAATGAAAAGGATGTTGAGGAAGGGTTGGAGATTATGAGGCAGTGGAGAGAAGACAAGGCCGGGGGTAAATTATCCACTTAACAACCACTCAGGCAGAACAGGGCGTTTCGCATCAACTGCCAAGACTTCACCACCCGTACCAAAATAGCCTGGTCATCCCTGCACCTCACTTTTGAAGACCAATTTATACCTGAGAACTTTGCTTTACTTACCCTGTTTATCTATATTATTAATATATTACCAGAATCACCCATAACTTACTTTATAACTTAGTATTGCTTACCCATAAAGTAGCAACGCATCACAGGCTCACTTTCCAGTCGGGCGTGTTTAATATGTGGCTTGAGTATGGCTGAGCGGACGGGAAGCCCTATTGTCCACACCCTATGGTCGTATGTACTAGGTTTTTTATTCATTATATTGATAAGGAGAACATCATGAGAGGTTGGTATGAGAGTTCCGCTTCCTAGTAGCTCCCTATCGGCAATCACCAGCTTGGCAGGATGCTGCACTATCTCGACTAATCTATATCCCTACCAGTAGAGCACACCGTATGACATCTTTATGGCATTGTCTTAACATTAGACAGTGCCTGGGCTTCTGACGCGACTAACGCCCTCCTCTAACCATACACAATGCAGTCTAGCAAAGACTGACAACTGGCACTACTTATTCGTCCAACATCCTAGCGAGAATCGCGCCCCATCCACTGATCTGTAGTTCGTGTCAGCCATCATAATGGTAGTTGGATATGCTGAAGCTGAACTTACCATCGAGGGCAACACCATGGTGAAATGGTTACCGTCGGCCCGTACCACCTTTATATTGTCCAGAACTTCGTTCCAGCCAAAACATCCCTCGTCGGTACGATCATTCAGAAACCAGTCCACGGCCTTCTGGTCTTCCGGTAGGAACGCCGGGCGAGTCACTCCTTCCTGCTTGTCCGCACCCTCTTTCGCGGAGATCAGTACCACCTGCGGCATTTTTCGTCCAGGTAGCCTGCGCACCTGATATGCTCGCATCTGCTGCCGGGCCAAGAAGAAGTGATCATTCGCTACCAATCGGCCTCGGCGGTTTGGTCGGAACTCACTGCCATTCCCCACGCGCACTTGCTCGATGGAATCTAGAAACTTGACCAGAGCGTCGGGGAAGTAACGGACGAATGTCGGACATGCAGTGTCGATCAGAAATAATTTCTCGACGTGATTGCCGTCTTCGAGAAGTTGTCGTGCCACCTCGAAGGCCAACACGCCACCGACAGAATACCCGCCCAACAGGTATGGGCCCTCAGACTGTCGGCGCTTGATTTCGCTTGCGTAGATCGCGGCGAGTTCCTCAATGGCTAGCGGCTCATCTGGATCAGGATTACTACGCATGAAGGGACTATTGAGCGCGTAGATAGAAACGTTCCTAACGCTACCGAGCAATGGCCCCAAACCGCCGAACACGGCTCCAGAACCAAAACCGTCCGGGGCCAGGAAAAGATTCCGTTTTCCAGACGCAGAAGTCCCTCGGTGCAAAAGCATGGAGGTTGCCTCGGCCGGGCATTTCCTCTCCGGTTCAGCTGTCATTCCGCAGATCACCCGAATAGTACGGGACTCACGACTAGAGCTTTCGGACCAGTCAACGTGTTTGAACCCGGCATTATGCAGGGCACTTCTCCATGCCCAGGGGCTTTGCAATGCGTGTGTGCGGTTATCATCAAAAAGCCACCACCCGTCCAGCAAGCCCCAGACGAGGTCGTACCAGGCCAGCTTTTGCGTTGGCTCTATCAGCGCCACGCATCCATCGTTGGGCCGCATCAACTTTCGCATATTCACTAGGCTGTTCTGCAGGTCGTGCGTCGCATGAACATAGCTGTTAGATATCACGACGTGGTAGCGTCCCAGCAGGTCCACATGAGTGTCTTCCTCGATGTTATATTGGCGGAACTCCAATCCTTCGATGTCCTGTAATGTCGCTTTGGAACGCTCCAGCAGTGCCACAGAAGAATCAGACAATGTGTACGTAAAAGGCACGCCGCTGGCTTGAAGCTGTGGGAGGAGATGCCTGGCGGCACTGCCAAGCCCAGCGCCAATTTCGAGCACACGGAAGGGTTCGCCGGATGCTCTAGCCTTCATGGTTGTGGAGATAAAGTCGCTGAGCACCCGATTGGCCGCAAGGAGACCAGGGTCGTTAGCATAGAAGCTCTCAAGAAGCTCCTTGCCCTTATCATTATCGCAGAGGATAGATGCGGCGTCAGCTTTCCCAGTGAGGCACTCAGCTAGTTGCGGTCCGAGCAGATCCAGTAGATCATGTGTTGATGTGTACTGAGGATAGTTCGATAAGAGATCAGTGCTCAGCTCCTTGGCTGACTTATCTTGTACGTGAGGCACGGGACCCCGTATAGAAGTACCACCGTGCTTCTCGACAAGGCCAGCTTCTTCCAGGATCTCCCATAGCCGCAATACCTCTCTTTGGTACTTCGGCAACGTTTCTTGTAATGAAGGGAGCTTTTCTCCATGGCTGAACTTCTTGAAAGGGCACCCCAATTTCTCAAAGGCTTCGATGATGTAGGCTGTCACAATGGTTAGTTGCCGTGGATATACATTGTCCCAGAAGCCTGCCAGTTTGACCTCTTTTGCATGAGAATCAAAGCCGCGGCGAACTTTCTGCAAGACTGCATGGGTCAGCTCTGTATTATCATTCGTTGGTATCTGGCTATTGTTCTCAATTGCAGTGGTTGAATGGCCGTTGCGAGTTACCCCGTTACTCATCGCAAACTTGGTATTTTCTGATGCAGATACAGCAGCGGCCTGCGTTGGCACGCGTCCCGAAACATGTGCGATAAGATCACAGAAGGACTTCACATCTGTCAAAGAAGCAAAGTCGGTCGACGAGATAGTCAAATCCAGTGCCTCATTGATGTTGCTGGCGATCTCCGCAGCGATAAGCGAATCGGCGCCGAGCTCCTCAAGCTGGGAGCCCATCTGAATATCTGCCACAGGTACGTCGAGAGACCGACCAAGTATCTCGATAGCGGTCTTTTTCCAGTCGAGATTTTTATCTTCAGCAGTCCCTGAGACGTGTTCTGGCCCCAGAATCACTTGATCGTCCTGGCCTCCCATATTGGTCGCGTCGCTGCCTACCCGGGCAGAGATCAACTCACATAGCGAGGCAACGTCTGTAGCTGCAGCAAAATCATCGACGGAGATATCGACTTGAAGAGCATCATGGATACTAGCCAATATCTCTGAGCTGATTAGCGAGTCGACACCGAGCTCCTCGAGCGAGGCACCCTTGCTAACTTCTGCGACAGGAACATCAAGGGTCTGGCTTAATGTCCCCTGTACTATTTTGAGCACATCGGGTGAACCTGTCTTGGCTCCATTGGTCATCCTAGATGCGTGACAGGGTATGATTTTGTTGGCTGCTTGGACTCAGTTGTTTCAGCAACTTGCGATGGGTCAGTGTGACCGTTGACCGTTGAGCTGGGATCCGCGCCGGCCAGTAACTTGGTCAACGTGCTGGTGGAGATCCCTGAGAATTTGATGTCTTTGGCAGACAAGACTAAGTCCATCGTCTGTGCATCAAAGGCCAATACATCCAATATAGCCTCGTTGGAGCTCTGCCGGACAATTTGCGCATATACCCTGTAATATCTGCCTTCAGGAAGTTTATTTAGTGGGCCCACAGACCCCAAGCTCGTACAAATATAAGCCTTGCTGTCATCGTCGTCACCAAAAACGTGTAAGCAATTTATATATGCACCCGGGACTTCCAGGAAGTTGTTCATCACGAGAGCATCAACAACGTTGTCGTTGGGTGTTCTGGCCACCGTATTGAGTTCGTTCACCGGTATGGAGATGTCCGCTGCGCCCTCGGTGCCTTTTCCAACCAAATGCCGCAAGCCGCGGTATGCAGCTGCATGCTTCACCATATTACCGAACACTTTATGTACCATTGCACCGCGCAAAGCGTCTGTGTCGGGATCATTATCAAGTAGGTTTATCATGCGGGTCCACTTGTCTTTCTTTTCTTGTTCTTCCTCAGCATTTCCATTGCTCTTATCTCTGAGTGAGATGCTGCCAATAGCGTGCAAGATTGACCTTTCATTCTTGGTGGAGGTGAATTCAAAACCCCACGTGTACTGTTGCTTGTTTGTCAGTGTCAGCTTCACGGAGCGCTGCGTATCCAAACTCAAGGGGGCCTTGAAATGTATGTCGTCTATCACTATGCTGGACGTTATCTTATTGTTCAGTAATATGGCAACAGCATGTGCAGCTAGCTCCAGATACACTGAGGCTGGACATATCGCGGTCCCGACCACGACGTGGCCCTTGACGAGGTCTTGATAGCGCCTACTGTGCATGTCGATAGTGAAAACCGACTCGCCCGGCTTCTGGGTGTGAGGCTTGTCTTGCCTTATGAACGGACGATCCGCTGTGTCTTTCTGACAATGAGAACAAACAGCGGGATGTTCTGGCACATTCCCTCCAGTCTTGTTATTCCTGTCACCAGACAGACCTTTGTACTCCAGCCAGTGCTTGTGCTTTTCAAAATGATAGGGTGGCAGGGCCACAGGCCGGTAGCTTGTCCGCTGACAACCGTGGAATAGCCAATACTGCACGTTTGACTGCCCGGTCTTCCACAACGTGACCGTGGCATCGGTAAGTGATCGCACAAGATCCCTCCCATTGATGCCCAGGAAGGTGTGATGTTCTTGGGCCGGGGCTTGTGGCAACGCGCTCCGAGCCATTGCGACTATGGGGCCATTTACGCCGGCTTCCAGGAATGTACACGCACCCAGACGGTCGACTATGCGTGTCATCGCTTGGCCAAAATATACAGGCTGACGGGTGTTGCGGGCGACCACGTTAGGTCCAGGACCCGGCCAAGCGGTTTCATGGCAGGATTCAAAGTGGAATCTTGGCTCCTGCCCACGGTGACTGGGTTAGTGAATGGTGCAACCAGAGACTTTCTCATAAACTTACCTGGAACTCGATTGAAGCCGATAGCTTAGCGCACTCATCGACGATCGTGTCTGCCATGCTGGAATGGTACGCATACATGCCTCTCAAGACCTTGAACCGGATCTTTTCGCCGTTGGCTTTCTTCTCGACTAGATATGATTCGAGGTGGTCGATGTATTTAGTGGGACCAGCAACAACATAATTGTTGGGCCCATTGTAACACGCTATGTCCAGCATAATTTCTGGGTGGATCTTGAAGAATGGCTCTAAGTGTTCTTCTGGGGTTGTGTTAGAACCGACGAGATCAGCTTCGATTGCTACCATGGAGCCGGTGTCATCGCCCCAGAGCTCCTGGATAATAGCTGCACGGCCTATGAGCTGTTAACTTTCCTGTATTCGAAGTCTCTGTATGAAGAGTTGGGTGAGTTAAGCTTACTGATGTAGAAAAATGTTAGCGAAAGTCGTGGAAAAAAAAAAAAAAAAAAAAAGAGAGAGAGAGAGACTGTTTTCAGCATAGGGACTGCGGATCCGAAGACACAGGGAGGAAAACGTACCCAGATACAATTTTAATGCCAGCTTCGAGCGTTATGGCGCCCGAGACCGCGAGTGCAGCCCACTCACCGAAGGAGTGACCGCAAAGAGCCTTCGGCCTTACTCCAGAGTCAATCCACGACATTCCACACGAGTACTGAATCGCGAACATGCTGATATGTCGGAGGATAAGATCAGCTCCGCCTTGGATACCTTGAAGGATAACCGGGAAAAGACTGGGGAGCCCGAGCGACTGCATCACATCCTCGCACCGGTGCAGGTGCGCTCGAAATAACAGACTGCTTTCATATAGCTGCCCGACCGAAGGTACTGTATCACCGTTCTGTCCACTGAAAAGGAGCACGACGGGCTTTGGTTGTGGTGAGAGGACAATATGTTTCTCTGGGTCGGAAAGCTGGGGTTGTATATCGCTCACTGCATTGAGTACAGGCGTCAGCTGTTAACCTCTAGAAAGCATTCGAAGAATAAGGTATGTATGTCTCTTACATGAAGTCGCTGATGTACAGAAGAGATGTCGAAGCTGACGGTTCTGCCTCGTCGCCAAAGCAAAAGACAGGTGAGGGAACAACTCAGGAGCAGGTGATTCTTCGATAATCTTGCGACTCAATGTATTGCAATATGCCAATAGGCTCACACGTGAAGCAGCGGAAATGAAAACAGGCCAGGTAGAGGCAGATGGGATCGTTGGCAATGCCGAAGATGGCTGACGAGGCGGCGGCGCAACAACAGCGCTAGCATTATTTCCCGAAGCGCCGTAATTATTGACCACGGCGAGGCGCTTATTATCGCGCCATTCGCTCGGAGACGTCGGGATAGCCATTCCATCAGGCTCAAGGGCCGGAATATTTGGGTTCAATGCATGTAGCTCAGCCTGCCCCGGAATCTTGCCGTGTTTCAACATGAGCAGCACCTTGATCAAAGATACCACGCCCGAAGCTCCTTCAGCATGGCTCACGTTGGCCTTGACCGCACCAATATTCAAGATTGATGGTCTGTCCTTCCCACCGAATACCTCCCGAATACCCTGGATTTCGACAGGATCGCCGGCGCGCGTGCCCGTTCCGTGAGCCTCGACATAGGAGACATCTGCTGGGTTGACTCCAGCGCGATTCAGCACATCCTTGTATAAGGCAACCTGGCTCGCCAAAACAGGGTTGGTGATACTCGTGCTGTTGATGTTTTGGTTGTTGCCGGTGGCCAGAAGCACACCTTGGATGTTGTCCCCATCTTGTAAGGCCCGTGCCAAAGGCTTCAATATGACAACGCCAACGCCCTCCCCACGACAATACCCATCAGCCCGCGAGTCGAACGCTTTGCAGGTCCCAGTTTCGTTGGTGAACCCGCTGGCACGCAGTGCGTCGGAGCTTTCCATGTTCAAAAGTAGATGGACACCACCCGCGACGGCCTGCGTGCACTCACCAACCTGAATAGCACGGCAGGCTTGGTGAATAGCAACCATAGCTGATGAACAAGCCGTATCAATGGTATGTGAGGGTCCTGTCCAACCAAAATAATGACTCAATCGGCCAGCCACAAATGATCGCATCATGCCCAGTCCTGTGTAAGGTGAGTGGGGATTGCTCGCCAAATGTAAGATGTGGTCAGGAGCGCTCATTCCGATGAAGCAGCCAGTTGTGTGGCTATCTGGGTCGTGAGTTTCTCCCTGTTGCTGGCCCGGTCCAAAGTAACCCGCCGATTCGAGTGCGTGGTACGCAGTTTCAAGGAGCACTCGCTGGTGCGGGTCTGAAGCAGCGGCTTCCCGCTTGGATCTCTGGAAGAATTGATGATCGAATAAGTCGATATCAGACATAAAGCTTCCCCACATCTTGCCATCGCGGACCACACCGGGAAACCGCTTTTCGTCTACCTCGCGCACTATACTCTTGCCCTCCAGGATGGCCTGCCAGATATCATTCTCTGTATTTCCAGCAGCTGTACGACAAGCCATGCCTATCACCGCAATTGCATGCTCGGGGTACTCCTTGTAGTCCATAGTGGTAGATTGATATGCTTGTTTGCGGGGAGTGATGTATTTGAGCATAGGATGTCGTACGGGCTCATCAGCATCGAGTTCCAAAACGCGCACCACCACTGCGTGGTCACTCTTAAGGCTGGCTATGTGGTCCCACGCCGCAAATGCCTCGTCCGGACTGATGTCTGCAATTCCCCTCGAAATTGAGGCCTTGTTAAGCCTTCGCATTGCTGCCTTGTTCTGATCCCAGACGCCTGTTCCCTGCCAGCCAGTCCATAAGATAGCCATGCTGTTATCACCCTGGCGCCTTCGGTGGGCTGCCAGTGCGTCCAGGAAGGCATTGGAGGGCGCGTATGCCAATTGTCCTGGAAATCCGACAAGCTGTCCAACTGAAGAGGTGAATACGAAGAAGTCCAGAGTCCTGGGTGGGAAGAGTGAGTCTAGATTCAAGCTGCCGATCACTTTTGGCGCTAAGTTGTCCGCAATATCAGTAGGAGTGCATCGCGTCAGCGTATGGTAACCCGCGGTACCGGCTGCGTGAATGACTCCCTTTATCGGTGGAATACCCAAGTCGTTAATGGCTTGGCTTAGTGTCACATCAGCGTTGGGCTTGCTGATATCAACAGCCAGCACATGTACCAAAATGCCCACAGCCTTGAGCTTGGCAATACGCGAGATTGGGTCCGCGCTATTTGCCTCAACTGGCTTGCTGTCAGTGCTTGGTGGAAGGCCACGGCGGGACACAAGTACTATGTTCCGAGCGCCTCGCTGCGCCAGCCAAGTTGCTGTTGCCAGTCCTATACCTCCGGTGCCTCCTGTGATCAGGTAGGAGCTGTTTGCATGTAGCTGAAGTCCCTTCTTATCACTAGGCTCATCATCCGTAAAGGGTTGAAGATAAGCGACCCGTGCTTCGCCTTCGCAGACTCTGACCACATCGAAGCCCTGTGCGTACTTCACTGCGGACAACGGGAAAACCCCGCGGTCGTCCTCGAACAGGCCGCCAAAAATCTCTGGGATTTCAGTCTTCAACACCCGCGACAAGCCCTGCAGTGGAGCGTACACGAGGTCGCCTATGCCCCGGTCCAATGGAACGATGGAGAAAAGCTTAACTGTCTCGCTCTTAGCGGAAATGATGCGGTGATTGAGCTGTTGTGCAACGCTTATCAAGCCGGTGCACGCCTGACTCGCGGCCGCGTATATCTCATTCTTACTCTTAGCCGTGGGTGGGATATAGACGACAATCGTCCCCGGGGTTATCAAGGGGTCAATCTTCATTGCATCATCGGTAACGAAAGTGGTGATACCCTCGTTGACAAGCTGCCTCTGGTACACAGATAAGCTTTCGCTCTCCTTGTCCGCGACCACAAACACCACATGTGCAATGCTTAACGGTTCTTTGGACAGTGCGGCCGGTGACCAGGTAAGCTTGTGGATCAAATCGTCGTTGGCCATGATTTATTCTCCTATCAACGCGGTTGCTTTCTAACCGAAAAAACGAAGATAACAATATGTTCAGAGCACTTCAGAAAGGTAGGTGCTCTATATAATCAAGTAGTCAATTAGACTGGAAAGTTCTATGTATGTACTGACACGGCATAGGGCAGGTTCGAAATAAGTCTGGTGATGGGATTGGACTCGAGTATTTATCTCATCACTCATGCCCACCCCCTTAAAGAACCCTACACATAAGATGCGGTGACGATAGAGTTTCCGGCCTGACAATTACACTACACGGCCATGATCAATATACGGAAAGAACGGGACATAGAACGCGCGCTTCTTGCGAAGATAAGCATCGTCGATACATCTATTCTGACGTAAATCTTAGTCGATACCATCCTTGAATTGTCCTGCGGGAACCTGAATCGGGTGGCCTTTGAGTTTGGCCTAAAGTCAATTATATTAGCTCCCGTATGCTCTCCTCGTGGCCAACATAGATGAATAGTGCCAGGTACGATCTACTTTCAGCTGTGCCATTTTATAGAGACCTTCAGATCGACGTACTCTTTGGAAGGCTTCAGCATTTAAGTCATAATTCAACTACGCCACTGGTACACAAAGATATCAACTGCGACAGGGCTGATTTGCTTCGTCGGCTACACAGCAGAAAAGCTGCCGGCATTTAATGCCCTTGTAACACTCCTGGAGGCCTTAAGGGCTGATGAATCCAATCCGAAAGTCGAATATCACCGCGGATGATGTGAGAATGAAGGGATTCAAATCCCTGGAAAATGTTTGTGTAAGAACCCCTTACCTTGTGTTGCCAATCCCAAAGCCCTAAGGCTAAGGTCCGTGAAAAAGGATACGTGTGACTGCAGGAATAACTGGAAGCCAACGGCCCGAGTTGGATGCTGTGAGCCTGAAAGACCCAAGTCACAGGTCATCATCCGGCTTTCAAGATACGTACTAGACCATCTGACTGTGCTTTCGATGGACAAAAAATTGTAGGTTGCAGCCGCCACCAGTCTATCTCAGTCTTCATGACTATGCGCTCACCCCCCTCATCCCTCTTATACAGTATAGCTCTCATCATCCATTGGTACATTTCATCGTTGTCGTCACACAGCACATGTTCATTCCAGGTCGTGTAACATAGCTATTTTTCCCATCATAGTCCCTTGCTTTGACTATCTTCAGAACAGTCGAGTAGGCCCACGAACAAGATCCCTGCCGGGATGGATAGATAAGAATTTTCCAGTGGCCAGTCAGCTATCGGTATCCACTTTCCAATAGATGACGTTCGTTAGTTGAGGGATTAAATAGGAGGTGGATCCTCATTAGGCCCCCGAATCCTCAGCTCTTTCAAATCCGGAATTCAATCAAGTACTTACCGGCATATTCCACGATGAGCATGAAGTGCTAGATGTAGGTGGTTCCAGATAGGGTTGCACTATCCGGCCAGTTATGATAAGCACGGGTTAGATTGGACCACCTTCCCAATTCACTAGCATACGCCTCCATCTCGTACATATAGATGGCCTGGCCTGAATTTCACACATTTGCACTCATCTTAATAGTACAAGGTGATGGTTCTGTATGCGTTTTGTCTATAAGTTTATATTTGCAGATCCAGGTGGATGTCGTGAGGATGTGCTTGGACTGGTGGGGGATTTGAAGACCCCCGACTAAACGCCGTCTCAAATGACGTAAGACTCACTTTATAGTCAGTCTACCAAAATATTCACATAAGCCGAGGCCGATATTTAGGAGCAGAGTGCCGCGAAGAGTGTGATAATGATGCTGACGTATGACGTTTGCTGAAAGACCACCTGCCATGAGTTCCGACTGGAGTGAACTAAGACTTGAGACCAAGGACAAGGAGGGTTAATGTGTCAATAGTACTGCCACCAGAGCAGGCCGGAAGGAAATAGTGGTGTGTAGATCCTACTCTGGAGATCGATAGTTACTTAGTAGCGTCTATTGTGTCCTGAATGTAGATATAGGGTGAGTTCGGGGAACAGTGCGGGATAAGCCGGCCGGCGGAAAAGGGTTCCGAGCAGCAGTCACGAGATTGCGGTTTCTGCCCCGCTGCCTGAGGCTGCTCGGCAAACAGGCCAAACAATCCCCGAATTCCCCCCAACATCTTCAGCTTCACAACTTCTTCCTCAGCTCTTCTCTCGCTGCTGCCTCCTCATCCTTTCATCCCCGTCCTTCTTCATCATTCCCCCTTGCTCATTCTCATGCACTTTGTCCCACTCCCCTAACCTTGGCCTCCGACTGTCACCCCAGTCGATCTGCCGTCCACACCGCATCGATTCCCCCGCTCCTGTCCGCCTCCGAATGACCATGTGCAGACAATGAGTTTCTTTGCCCAATTCACCAACCTACCCGCGATCGCCACCGGAAAGGCCCTTCTTTTGCTTGACTTTCAGAATGACTTTGTACGACCGAATGGCGCGTTGCACGTCTCCAACACCGCCGATTTCCTCGATCTCTTGCCTCAGCTTGCGACCGCCTTTCGGCGCAACGGTGAGGTGGTGTGGGTGCGTTCTCATTACCAAGAAAGACAGCCCTTGATCAGCCCGACAGACGCACAGGACCTCATCGTGCTCGGTCGCATGGACCGAGAGACCAGAACGCAGACTCCTGACGAAGATGCATTCGATCCCTCCGCCGCCGATCGTGCCGGACCCGTTGATGAAGAAGCCTTTCTCTCTACCGAATCTCCACGATGCTGTATTCCCCAATCGACTGGCACACAATTCCCGGCCCCAATACTGGCTGCCATTGACAACGAGGCGGATATGTTAGTCGACAAGTTTGAATACTCCGCCCTGCAGGATCAAGGCCTAATTCTGTACTTCCGCACGAGGTTTATCACCCAACTATATCTCTGCGGGTCGCTGTCCAATACCTCTGTTTACGCCACAGCCCTTGATG
The DNA here is from genome assembly GCF_016861625.1 of Aspergillus luchuensis. Classification (NCBI taxonomy): domain Eukaryota; kingdom Fungi; phylum Ascomycota; class Eurotiomycetes; order Eurotiales; family Aspergillaceae; genus Aspergillus; species Aspergillus luchuensis. The sequence goes on from NC_054852.1 coordinate 449,545, forward strand.
CCGTGCGCCATGGATTCACTGTAACACTCATCGAAGACTGTCTCGGGTTCCGCAGTTTTACGCGCCATGAGGAAGCGATGCGCCGTATGGCTGACATCTTCGGAGCCAATGGTATTACAACTCAAGAATTATTTCAAGAGCTGGACTGGGAGGAGACAGACGAGATTGCGCGCAAAGGGAGCCCGCGCCCGTTGCAGTCACTGACTCCCGCTGGTATCGAAAATGTTCTGGATGAACTAGAGGTGAGACCGAGCGCCTCCCCCACGACGAAGGAGGAGAGTCCAGAATCAGGATCAAGCGGGGGCCGACGCCGCAGGATTGATGATATTTTGGCGGAGTTCACCGATAACGAGGATGGAGACCTGAAAGAGCTAGCTTCCTTGACTCGTTCACGTGCTCGATATGGGGATTCAGCTCGTGGAGCGACGCCCGGTGGGTCGGGGGAGAAGAAGGTTCGCACTCGAGTGCGACGTTCAAAACGGCCAGATGCAAAGACAGAACCCGCGTCTCGGTCGGACAAGCGACGCAGCGGCAAGTCCAAGAAAACCGATATATACCGACCGGGCGACGTGATCGGTGAGGGAGATTCCCGTATCATCTATGATCTCGACCTGCCATCCGAGGCCTTCGAGAAGATTCGCGCGGAAGTGTCATGGCAGAAGATGTATCATCTGTCAGGCCAGGTGCCCCGTTTAGTAGCGGTGCAAGGCAAAACATTAGAGGACGGATCAATACCTATCTATCGCCATCCGGCTGATGAGTCGCCGCCACTGCAACCCTTCACGGCCACAGTGAACAAGGTTCGCGCGATTGTGGAGCGCATTCTCGGGCACCCGTTGAACCATGCGCTCATTCAGCTTTACCGGGATGGGCAAGACCGAATTTCCGAGCATTCTGACAAGACCCTTGATATCGTCCGAGGTTCCTCAATCTGCAATGTTAGTCTCGGTGCTCAGCGAGTCATGGTTCTCCGCACCAAGGGTGCCGCAGAAGGTGGAGAGTCGGGCCGACAGACACAACGTATCCCCATGCCCCACGAATCGCTGTTCATTCTTGGAGATGAGACAAACCGGCGGTGGCTTCACGGCATCCGACCGGACAAGCGGCCGGAAACGGAGAAGTCGATGGAAGAGCGCGCTTACAAGGGGCAGCGCATTTCCCTGACCTTCCGTCACATTGGCACGTTCCTTAACCCAGCCGGCGACACCATTTGGGGCCAGGGCGCAGTGTCAAAGTCACAGCAGCAGGCACAGCCAGTAATTCATGGAGATGCAAGCGAGACGGAGCGCATCATCCGGGCATTTGGAGAAGAGAACCACTCCACAGAGTTCGATTGGGAGCAGGTGTATGGAAGCGGGTTCGACGTGGTCAATTTTGTCATGGCGGGTACAAGCAAGCTCATCCTTGGACCGGATGCCGTGGCTAATCTGCGGGTGCGGCTGTGCCTGAGCGAGAATGGAATCCGCTACGAAACCGAATCAATGCCTGCGCGCGCCGCAGGAAACGACATACGGCCACTTTATATTGCCGCTGACGGAACCCAAATAGCTGGTGACGTCACCATCTTGACCCACTTTGCGCAGCACGCCGCAGAGCTAGTGCGACCAGAGCTTGATGCCCTACGCGGGGGAAGTCAACTGGCGGCTATCGACGATCTCCTGGCCGGTTGGCGCGACTCACGAGGCCCAGGAACTGGTGAGTTCGCTTTGACGCGGTGGGAGCAGGCCCTGACAGGGCAGACCTACCTGGGCGGCGCTGGGTTCAGCATTGATGACTGCGCGCTGTGGCCCGTTCTGAGGGAAATTGCGCGGTCGACAACACTGCTCTCGGACAAGCGCTACCCAAACCTAGGCCAGTACTATCAGCGGGTGGAGAAGCGCGGGCTGGTCAAGGCAGCGTTGGAGGAGATGGACTAAGCATGAGCAGCGGATGGTGGCCTTATGAGACATGACTAATGAGCTGCTTTTCTTTTGCACGATACCATCTACAAGTATAATTAATCATATGTCGGCAGTGGAATGGGATCCTCTACAGATTCCGGTGAGCATTTGCTTGATACCTTTTACATAGCGCAGTTTGGTGAATATCGTGTTGATGTAAATAATATAATATGGGTAATTTTATTCTATCTAACTCAACTACCGAGAGATCAAATCAGAGTGTCCAAATAGCCTTGACAGGCGCACTGTCTTCAGGATCAGTTGTTGCTCCCATCAGTCGGGGCAATAAGTGTGTTCCCGGTAACCGTGTCACAGGCCTTTGAAGGTATGTGAGAGGGACAGCAAAAGGCAGAACCTTCAGACAGGCTGTAGTTGCTCTAAGTACCACATTCAAGGAGACAAAGATGTTCCCATCAGTTCTTTCATAAAGTCCAGCAACGGGAGAATAAGTTTGACATGAGCCATGGCTGGTCCTGCCGGTCATTCATTCAAGGCTCTGCTGTCTCTGTGGATCATTGTCATATGGTTCTGCAAACACTCCGTCCAAGAGTATCTCCGGAACAATAACTAATCGCTGGGAGAGGTTCCCACGGGCATGAAAATGGTAGACCGACGAGCGATTCTCCACCATGACCTTCTCGATTGGGGGAAACGGGCCTCTGCAGTGTTCCTCATGGATTCCACATAGGGAGAATACTTGAGTGAAGGCATCTGTATTCGCAAGTGCCAAGGCTGCTTTGACAGCTATGAAGAGTGACTGATATGGGCTTTCGATGTAGTCGCGATCGGCCTCTGGGTGAGAAAAGTCGAATTTGATGCCGTACACCTTCATCTGGGTCGCTATGTCAGCTTATGGTGATAGGATAGAGTTCAGTGGTGAGGTATAAAATACCAAGGGTGTCTCGTGACGGAGGGTGGTCCGTATGCCCTTCGAGTAGAGGGTTTTGTCTATCAAGTTATCGATGTCATTTCCCGGTAGGGGGTCGTTGTAGTTGATGTCGGTTGACATTATGGGTGGGGGGTAAGATCTGAGATAGGAGGATGAAGTATGTGTAAGTAAACATACCTGAGCCTTACTGAGTGCTCTATTGAGTCATATAGTTGTGTTCAATGTCAGGTTGAGAAGGAGCAACGACATGACGTGGAAGGTGCAGTTCTCCATAATAGTGGTAGACTACATCTTTCGATGTGCTTCGACAGTGACTATCAACATCGTCCCGCATGTTATATTTAATTATAAACTCGATTCCTTACAGCATATATGTATGGCTGTCTCTACTAAGATAGCTACATGGCATAGCTGTGGGTTTCGACTCGGTCTAAAAGCCCCTTAATGCGGTACCCTTAGTTGCTTTATCAGAGAGAAGAGAGTGGACACTGAAGTTTTGAACCATGGTGTAATATTATATACTCCGCTTGAAAACATCTCTTTAAACTCGGCCATGGCCGCGGATCAATCGATTGTGTATCGAAAGACTCATGTTTTGGAGCAGAAAGCCGACATGCAGTACTCGGAGTTGATGCCAACATGAACTGCCGATGGACCCGGTCACCGTATCCGCTGGTCGAATGTAACAATGGAATCTGAACAATGGCGCACCGGTCCAGAGCCGGTACCGCAGATTAACAATTCTTCAACCACTTGATTTTTGACTGTAAATATCCATTTTCAGGCGATATATTTTCTTGCCAATTTTTGACCGTGACCTTTGCATACCGCTGCAGTTGACATCAACCGAAAGCATGAGGCTTGGAAGGGTATAAGTGCTACCATGTCCGAATCATCGATTCCCGTTGGTATTGGGTCGCTGACATTTAGAAGACAACATCTCTTCAATGTATTCAATTGACGCACCATACAGTGTCATCATCCAGCTCCTCCGCAGATACGGACGGCTCAAACCCCTTCTCGTAGACCTCAACCGTAAGCAGCTCCTGGAATTTCACATACCATGTCCCCTCCTGCCTCTCTTCTAACAGCACCACGGCGCCCCTTTCTGTATATTGTGACATAACCACCATCAGACCGTCTGATTCGTTGTACGTGCTCCATCGTCCTCCTGGCGTGAGTTGGAGCTTCATCCGTGAATATCCGTCAAATGCGAACACGACATCGCTCTCCGGCAGTACCGAATTCCTCACCCTCAGCCCAGGTAGCACGACCCTCAGGCCCCGGGCCTGTAGCAGGCCTGGCTGAAGGAGCTGAGAAGCTTGTATGAGCTGCGTCAATGGCTCGTGGATAGCGCCCAAGAAAGACGTCGCCGCCCACCCGTATCCGGCGTCCTGCAACCTGGGGCCCGGTGCAAAGATCAGATCTGGTGGAATGGTGTCCAGGAGCGACAAGAAGGTTTTCATCCGGTCGGTTTTGTCGCATTCTAGGAGTGGCTGGACGTCGAGCCCCAGAACGCCCGCGAGGCACAGGGTCTCGTCCTCGGCCTTGCTGGTAGTGCGGATGCCCACCGAGGGAAGGAAGTTGTAGAGAGTGCTTCCCGGGAGGTCGCCCCATCTTTCGCGCACAAGGTTCGGGAACGGGCTCATGTCGCGAAGGTGGTGGCCGCCGAGAATCTTCATCATCGCCTTCACCCCAGAGAGGTAGACGGGGCTTGAGAAGTTGCCGCGCAGGGAGCGGAAGAGTGCTTCGTCGTGGTAGTTGGAAAGTCAAGACACTGGGCCGCGAGATGCGCCCACTGTTCATGTCGTTCCCAATCTCCTGGGAAGGCGGAGACATCCGACGACTGTAGTCCCCTGGCGAGCGCTCTCACTAGCCTCAGGAGGGTTGACTCTCCTGGTAACTCGGGAGCGGACTTGTTACGGCAGAGAAAGTTGGCAAGGGCGATATGGCTTTTGCCCTCGGTTTGCGACCTTGCCTCCAGCGCAGTCGGCCGGATGGTGCCACCGCAGAATTGGAAATGGAGCTGCTCCGCCAGAACCCCCTCCTGAAATGTCCACAACCGTGTCGCCCATGGCGCAGTAACGACGCGCATCATGCATTCATGGATGGGTGCTCGGACGTCGATAATCTGCAGGGAAGCATCCAGAACCAGGACCTTCTCAGCACGCATGTATACCTCGGACATTGCCCGGATAGCCTTCTTTCGATAGATCGATTCCAGCGGCACGCAGAGGGTGTCCATCCAAAACGGGACTTCGTTCCTATGTCCGCAAACTCCTTGATATAGCGCATTGACAAGCTGCTGGATTTTCTCAAGCTGGCACCGCGGCAGCGTATTCGCTTTCGTGTTGCCTAGGCCATCTGACCACACATGAGAAATGGCAACATACGGGACTGGACGTGTATCTTCATCAATGTTGCCTGAGGGTGATTGTTGAACTCGAACTTTTCCATTAGAGAACAAGATAAGCGGAATCTGCCCTTGGTCCACGATGTTGAAGATGGCTGTCATGTCGATTGGAAGATGATGGCAGGAACAGCCTTCGCCTGTGTGTTTCGTCGCATACGTCTTCTCGTCAATTTGACGTGCGAGACACGTCTCTGCACATTGAGAGTGGTCCGCTTTGGATGCAGAACGATCCCACGTGGCCAGATAATAAAGGGACGACACGCTCGGGAAGTCCCTGCGGAGAGCGTTGACTTCGCCAATGCAACATCCAGCCTCCAGGAGGAGCTTTCTGCAGAATTCGGGGGTCTCCCATGTTAAAGTGCCGTAGAACTCCTCACGCTGGGAGAGAAATACTGTGTCTCGCTCTGAGTCTAAAGATTCTCCCACGATTGCAAGAGAGAGCAACACAGGGCCGGTAGCAGGTTCGGTCCCTCTATGCGCGGCCTGGAGACGAATGACGGCGTTGAGGCACAGGTTGCTCAGCTTCAGGATCTCTTCAACTCTCCTCTTCTGGTGATCGAATTCGCCAAAATTGTCCCGGACCCAAACAGTATTAGCAGTCCACGACCAGAGGTATTTTGGTAAGTTTGCTGTAGATATCCGGTATTGGCCCGGTATGGCGGTGGCCTTGGCCACGAAGTCTTCCCGCCGAAATGAAACATGGGCGACCTCGAAGACTTCTTGCAGTAGGCCGAAGAAGAGCCACTCCTGCAGAAACGGCATGATGCTGTCGATTGTGTGCGCCCCGAGGTCGCCTCGTTGTAGTTTGTCCGTGTCGATTCCGCATCGCGAGGGAAAGGCGTCAAACCCACCGCCGTCGTATCTAGGTTTGTAATCCAAATACGGTACTTGTGGCGAGGCCCGCATGGGCGACAATATGGAGGGGAGGTGATCCATCGGCTAACTAGAAACATACGAACCTGAGATCTACCTAGGCACGTATACAAGTAGTCATGGGAAGGGGTCTGGTGAGTCTTGGTTTGGCAGAGTTCAGCGTCTTGAAGTTACTGAAGCTGATCTTGGGCAGCCAGCCTGAGCTATCCCCTCACCTCAAGCGCCTTTCCTGCCCTGTGATTGGGCAAGTCCAAGGCATGCATTGGGCTCAGGGTTGTGAAAGTTAGTGACTCGAGTCAGACTCAAAGAACCATGATTCTAGTCCAGTAAGCCAGAATATCTCCAAGGTCATTTCTGATTCAGTAACTTGGACAGGGATTCCAAGTTTGATTCCGAGACAACTAGTTACGTAGCTTGAGTAGGTAGGTGCTATAACGGAGCTTACTTAAAATGTATATATTGAAGAAGCAATGATTCAATTTCTGTGTTTTTAATTCTTACCTATGAGACTACCGATACAAAAATATTAGTGCTAGGTAACCGGAATTATTAGGGTACTCAACCTACTGATTCGACTCGAACTCGTGGCCGGTTGTCGAACCCGACCAGGCACGCTGCGTCGTCTTGGACTGTCAGGTACTGCACCTTGGATATGGGCTGCATCCAGATGAAAGATTCCAAAACCACCTCCGGGCTTTACATCGCTATTGTCATGATCTAATTAATATTAATTATAAATGAAAGATAATTTAAACAGTTGATATTCAGCTACATTCAAAGATAGAAATCATTTTTTAATTCTAAATATATATTACGTACTAAGGCTCTTTATAGTACTAACTTGGTAAATTAGGAGAATGATTATATAATCACCCTAATACAGTAAGTTATCAGAATCAACATTGAATCAAAACCTATTCATACATATCGGTAAAGAATTATTATATAGCTTAAATAACTCAGTATCACAAGAGACTTTATTATGTATATAAAGCCTTTTCAAATATCACAATGTCTCTGACTCTGACTGAACAGTTTTCCCAGCTCCGGTCTGACCCTGTCGCGTGTGGGTGCCCAACTAACCACTACGAGTTAGACCACAGATGCTGGATCATCCGACGAGTCCGACCTGTTTATGTTTCAAATCCTTTGCACAAAAGTTGATTTTAGATTGAGAGACGAGTTTCCTGTCCATCCCCACTGCACCACCGCCACCGTTTCCCAATTGAAATGGAACTAACTCAGTTAGTTAACGTTATGTCCTATGAGTCAGCGGGCTTTAGGGAAACATAGTTATCTAGGCTACTAATCACTTAACTATCTGGAACCAGAGAATTCCAGCATTCGCGGCCCGGACCCATTCTAAACCTTGTCTTTCTAGCTAGGTCCTTCTCATGTGCTTTCTCATCTCACTCGTTGCAAACAATGATATCTCGAATTGCAATCAGCTTCCCGAATGGCCGTCCGTCTGGAGTCGCTCGTTTCACGCCCGGATATAATTCAGAACAGTCGCGGAGACTCCAGTTGGCCATAGCAATGAGGGCCACACCAGCTAGATAGTTACTGTGGAAGTACACATTTCCCGAATTGCCGGCCGATCATTGCGCTAATGGGTCAACCTCTTGAGTCTTGACATTCACCCCTCCACCAATGGAGATTCAACCCGATGGATTCTATCCGAAGCCCGCCCCATCTGTGATGATCTGATAGACTCGCGGGCCAATCGCGGATCCCTATACCTCCTAGGCCCACCATATGTCGCCATGTTAGACTTCCCTGACTTGTAGGTTGTCTGCTCCCCATATGCCTAGTATTCCAGCACCAGCCGCTCTTTCCCAAACCAAGCGGACGGACCTTACGCAGCCATGTCTAGGTGTCCGGAATTGACGAGAGCCGGTCCGACATCCTGGTAGTCCGTATAAGAATTCCACAGATGCCCACATTCCTGGCCATTCCTCCCATGAATCAAGATAAACGCCGGTTTCCTTACTCTGCCTCTAAAATGTCCAGCTCTCCTTTCAAGGTTATTGTCGTGGGTGGTGGCCCGGTCGGCCTTACTGCGGCGCATGCACTCGCCCGCGCTGGCATCGACTTTGTCGTGCTCGAACGCCGAGACTCAGTACTCCACGATCAAGGTGCTAGTCTGGTCCTTGGAGCCCCATCTCTGCGCATTATGCACCAGCTAGGTCTGCTCGACCAGTTGTTAGCCATTGGGGCGGAACTTCGCCAGGTCCAGGCGTATACACGAGAGGGACAGGTATTCCGCAATACCAACCCTTTCCAAATCATGCGGAGAAAGTACGTACTGCGTCCCGCTTTACCTGACAGCTCCCTCGATGATGTCGGCGGAAAACTGACACTGACAGTCATGGGATCGCCCCGGTCGCGTTCCATCGCGCACACTTGATCCAGACCCTATACAATTCGCTTCCGGACAAGGCCAAGGCAAAATACCTATTCAGTAAAAGGGTCAGCGATATCGAGTCAAGCGACACCGGGGTTCGAGTCACCTGCGCTGATGGGACCTCGTTCGAAGGATCTATGGTCCTTGGAGCCGACGGCGTTCACAGCAAAACCCGGCAGTTGATGCGCCAACTCGCCCTGGCCGCAGACCCCACTCGGAGTTGGGATGCCGCAAAACCCTTCAAAGCCGAGTACAAATGCTTGTGGTGCAGCTTTCCCCGACGGACTGACGTCGGACATGCCACTGAAACCCAAAGCAAGGACTATTCGGTCATGTACCTCTCCGGGCGCGATCGTGGATGGATCTTCCTTTACGAGCGTTTGCCACAGCCAACTTCCGATCGAGTAGACTACACGACGGAAGATATCGAGGCAATGGCGGCACGGTTTGCCGATTTTCCTATCACCGATACTCTGAAGGTGAAAGACGTGTACACGGAGCGGTTTACCTCGGGCATGGCCAACCTGGAGGAAGGCATTCTCCAGCACTGGGGTTGGGGACGGATCGTTCTCGCGGGAGACGCTTGTCACAAATACACTCCCAACGCTGGACTAGGTTTCAATAATGGCATCAAGGACGTGGTGGTACTGTGCAACGGGTTGCACAAGGCGCTGCAGAGCGCAGCAGGGGGATTGTTAGACGCTGCCACGCTCGGTCAGATATTCAACGAATATGAAGAAGAACGCGCCGGGCCAGTTCGTTCGGATGCGGGACAATCTGCGAGGACAACGCGATTGCATGCGTGGGCCAACACGCTATACTTCCTTGCAGCGCGGTACATCCTGTCGTGGGAGGTCGTTGAAGGGTTTCTGATCAACTTCCTAGGCGCACGTGCGATGAAGCAGTGCCCTGTGCTGGGGTACGCCCCTGCTACGGAGCCGTTCGTGGGGGCCGTAAAGTGGGATCACCCGTTGCCAGCGATAGACCAGGAGCTAGCGTGTTGAACACATGGAGTCGGTGTTACGTGATTCTATACCTTGATGAGAACTGAGAACCTCCTCTCTTCGCTGATTTTTCCCCATGGCTTTGCCAGCGCATGATGTCAACCTGCATAGAGCCCCTCTTGCGAGAGCAGTTGCCCAGCGGCTTATTCACTTTGCACCCTGACGATTTCTCCGAACAGGGAAATTTTCCTATGGAATTGTAGATGCAGCAATATGTGTGGACAATGTGTGACGGGTTTTGCTGCGTGTCAGATGCGGGGATCCAGCTGACCAGTTCCCCTCATCCACTCCGCATCCTGCAGTTAAATCAATCACTCAATTCATGTCGATCTCGTCCCTGCAGATCACGGACCTACCACTTCACCTCCGTTTCCATTACTGCTGCAGACGGAATGATTCGGACGAGTCTCGGTGCATCAAACCCCGATGTTACACTTTTTTCCACGTATGGATGGATGCGCCTGTCAAGCGCTGGCGCTTCATATCAACCCTACTCTGCAAGCACTGTGGTCTTCAGACGAACTCAATCACCCACCTTAGTCTATCGGATATCCAATCACAATGAAGGTTTCCAGCCTCTCAATCTTAACCTTTCTCCCTACCTCCCTCGCCACAACCATCTACCTGGCGGGGGACTCCACCATGGCCAGCGGTGGTGGTGGCTCCGACACAGCCGGTAGCTCCCTCCTACCCATCACTGCTTTCTTAAACTAACCATCAAACAGGCTGGGGTGACTACGTCGCCCAATACCTGAGCAACTCAAGCGGCATCACCGTCTCCAATCAAGCCGTAGCCGGGCGCAGCGCCCGGTCTTACACGCGCGAAGGCCGCTTCGACGACATCGCCAGCACGCTTGAAGCGGGCGACTATGTGATCATCGAATTCGGTCACAACGACGGTGGCTCGCTCTCAACCAGCGACAACGGCCGCACCGACTGTTCCGGCACAGGCTCCGAAGTATGCTACTCGGAATACGATGGCGTCAACGAAACCATCCTTACCTTCCCCGCGTACCTCGAGAACGCCTCCAATACGTTTAAGAAGATTGGTGCAACCGTCATCATCTCCTCGCAGACGCCCAATAACCCTTGGGAAACGGGCACTTTCGTGGATGACCCGCCACGGTTCGTCGGGTACGCGGAAATCGCCGCAGATACAGCGGACACGTCGTACGTGAATCATTTTGATTACACGGATCAGGTATATGAGGCGTTGGGGGCGGATACCGTGGATGCGTATTTTCCGATCGATCATACGCATACCAGTGCGGCCGGGGCGAATGTCGTTGCTAAGGCGTTCCTGAGGGGGGTTGTTTGTGGAAAGTTGAGTCTGGCGGATGAGCTGGTGACGGATGATTTGGAGTTGGATGAGTATGAGTGTTTGGATGAGTAGATGTGGTGCTACATGTGCCGAGGATAGCTATTAGGGCGAAGTATCGGCGATTGGGTCGAGAGTTAGGAATCACATTTAAACTCCCCTTGTTGAATCATGAATGGACATGATGGCGAACTGTTCATGCTGAGTTTTGACATTAGTACTACTACGACACAATGATATATGTCTCAGAAGCTGTCCTACCTAGATAGGGAATAACCACACATAGATACCCAATACTACCCATTAACCAACTTTGCATTGCATGGTATCTTTCACCTTTCCGCACCCTTTCTGAACCCTGGGGCTACTATAGTACACCTTAGTGAGAGAGGAGACGAACCCAGTCTATCCTCATGTGCACCAGCACATGACAAAGGCTATCTAGCACTGTGCTGTATCGAAGGTATCCCTATTGCAAGTCAGAAACATGTTTCCTGATAGATACAGAATAATATCGGAATGAGACAGCACAAACCGTTCATGGAGGATAGTAGTACTAGTCTACTACTACTTCTCTACCTTATCAGAAAAATTCACCCGCTAACCAACTAAGCAACAGTAGCTTTCAGTGGAGCGAGCAAAGCTCGGAGCAGCTGCTCTTTGAGTTAGGGCAGGATCAATTACTATGCCATCGCGCATACCTTCATAGCGTGATACGCATACTAATTAGCCTCCTGCATATTGCCTTATCAACGAGCAAACCGAGATAATGTCAGAAACATGTGAAGGCATGAATGACCCCATCTCCACCCTCTCATATCTCCCTGCTTCAACCCAAAATAGAGCAAAGCGCAGATCCCCGTCGGATATCCCGGACATGGAATTCCCCGGTCGCAAACACCCCTCTTTCACATGTGAAGGACAGTAAGCGGAGATACTATGCCCGATAACTAGTGATGCATAGTATAGTATAGGACAATCACGTCAGGAAAGGTGCTGGTGGTGGGGAAGCTATTTTCCTTGGGGTACTGGTAAATAGTACCCTACGTACGCACTTACGACCTTGGCAACCGTTACGCTAATAATCTGATCAACTTGGTAAGTAACTAAGCTACTCAGCTTCTAATCGGGCTAAGGTTGGCCAAGCTCCTGGTAGTGAAATTGTTTAATATACTACCGTAGAGGGTTATCTATATATCCCGCATGATTCAAGTAGATGAGTTGATCCGTGGTTGACGTGAGCGTGCTTTTCCCGTGGTGGTGAGTTTTACGTGATCTTATTACGCCACGGCATGGTGGAACGAGCCGTGCAGAGTGTCCCGGTCAGTAGTAACAGTTCTTCGGGAATTTAGTGTGGGAGAGGGGGGGGAAGAAAGTTAATCTAATCAATTCAAACTGAACTTGGAAGTTGAAGTGGGATGGATGGACGGGTCGGGGATTCTTCGGTGCTATTGCTGCTCTCACTCTCATTAGCCTACATTCTTCAAGGCTCACGCACGTCAAAACATGCCTCACGAACACTTTCATGATCAGACTAGCATATGTACTTCGCCAGTTATTATTGAAAACTATGTACAAATTCATTCCATCTTAGCTATATCCAGTCCACATTATCACTGCACTGCACCAGTAATGCTCTACGAGCATTCACTAATGTAGATGGTATACCATCTATGAGCTGTCGTGCTGTCAAGCAGAGTGCCATCATTCCCGTCCGTCGAATCCACCCCCACAACTTCGGTCACGTCCGACGTAGTCACCGTCACATCATTGCCGCTGGTGATCCAGTACTCCGGGCTGAAGTGGTGGTAGCCCAGCAGCTTGGGAGGAAGCTTGGGCACGATGTCGTCGGTGTGGGTGACGCGGTAGTTGCTGCCCATGTTTTGGTCCGTGATGTAGTCGGCTAAGGCGAGGTTGCCGATACGAGGTTGGCCGAAGTTGTACTGTCCATTACGTTAATTGACTATTCTGAAAATGAAGGGAACGGGAGATGCATAGAGTGTTGTGGGGGTAGGCTACCAGGTCAAGAGTGTATCCGGCGTTCCGGAGCACAGTGGCCGCAATGGCCGCCAATGCAGCGCCGTAGCTGTGTCCGGTGAACACGATGGAGTAGTCTGGATAGCTGGAGACAGCAGCCTCCACCTTGGATGTGATGGTGTCGGCGATGACTTCCCAGGCCTCGTAGAAGCCCTTGTGCATCTCACAGCCATCACAGATGCTGCTTACGGAGGTGAGGCCGAAGTCCAAGTCGGCAATCCAGTTCGAGATGTCGGAACTACCCCGGAGAGCCAGAACGATTAACTCGTTTGTAGGGTCAACGGCGATGAACCCAGTCGGGTCGCCGTAGCTGCTGCTGCTAGGGGGATGTGAGCAGATTACAACTAGAAAAGACGCTGAGGTAACTTGGCTTACTCGTCAAACTCATCAATAGTCGTGGCACCGGCTGCCTCGACAAGAGGGCAGTTGCCTACATCGCAGGTCAGAGTCGTGCCGGTGGACTCTATGTTAGAGGAGCAGTAAGCTGCTGCGCTGTATTGGGCGAAGAGGTCGATGTTGTCCAAGACGGTAGAGGAGATGTCTGAGCGAGGTTAGTAGGTTCACGGTTCACAAGATGTATTGGAGTGTGTTACCTCTACGCTGCATCGGAGCAGGTGCGGGAGCAGCATGGGCCAGCACAGATAGGGCTGCAAAAACCCCAAATTCCCTGCGGAAGAACATCTTGAGAGCCAGGTAATACAGCGCTGGATACTCTTGGGAAAGATCTGCGACTTTCTAAAGATTTACCTACGGTGGCGTGGCCCCCTTTATAGATCAGATGAACTGGGGATCCGACGGCTGTCAACGGCCCATCGTTTGTCACCAACGTCTCCGAGAAGGTATTCGAACTGAATTAGACTCGGTGCACCGACCGGAGAGTCGCAAACAAAAGCAATTGTGACTAACGCTCCTGGCGCTGCGAAAGGAAAAGCCAGGATTTAGCCCCCATGTGCTTTATAAACCGCCAATCAAAAGCCATGTCTGGCCCGGGGCGTGCCATGGTCGTGAGGAATCCGTGCTGGCATGTCAGGCTGCAAGGGGCTAAGGAACCAATGGCCCTCTGGCTCTCAGTCACGCAGGGAGAGAACAGACATTTGCAGAGTGCCGCCATGCGCTCGCCGCGTGTGCCGGACAAAACTGGACGTAAAAAGTCCACGACCCGCAATGCTTCTAGAAAGCCCCTACCGCTACTCTGTGTATTCAACCCCAGCTGCGCCTGGCTGAGTTGGGTTTAACAAGCGGGGGCCATATATTAATCCGTCTGCTTCCGCCAATCAAAACAGGGGTACAAATGAAACTAGGTTTAACCAGAGAAGGGGCCGTAAATAGGAGGTTAAAAGCTTAGTTTGGATGAAGAAGTGGGTGTGATTTCGGATGACCAGGCTAGCGTGCCTGCAGGAGCTCGGTAGTCAGCCAGGTGACAGGGTGAGCTTGATGCATGATCGTACAGGGGTGTGGATCCTGCGACTGCAAGAACTAGATAGCATGAGGACATCGACTGCGTTGTTGCATGTTATCTAGCATAGAACTGCAGCCTTATCGGCTGGTCGGATGGACGACGGTCTCCGATGAGCTTCCTTGACAGACGGACTGACATGTGAAGACCGCGAAGGGATGAGGTGAAAGCTGCAGCGGTGGTGATGGAGATAGAGTTCGGCTGTTGAATGACTGACCCCTTGCCGTCAACAATAAACGCCCGGATTTACGCGCTTGACCGTCGGGGCAAGAGGGTTTTTTTCAAGCTCGCCGGACCGTCTTTTCAGCGGCTGTCAAGGATCCCTTGACCATTGCACCAGCCCTGTATTGTGATAAGCAAACAGTGGGGGCCATTGATCTCAGGAAAAGTCATTTTGAGATGAGACTTTGCAAGGGCTGGTGTTCTGGACACGTGGTCTGCTCAGGTCAGGAACTTACTTTGCTGCGGAATTCCAGAAATATTCGAGGCAGGTGATTCATGACCGAGACGTTAATTACTAGGACTACGACAGAGTAGTAGTTTGGTCAAGAGCAGGATTGTTTGTTCGGTTTAAAATGGATAGGGATGGCTCCTGCAATTTCCCCAGCGTTGGGTAAGGATCCGAAGTATATTTTGTGGGTCACTGAGCACCAACAAGGGTGTTTTACCCTAACGAACTGTGACCAGGAGTGATCCTCAATCAATCCTGACCTTCCACCAGAAATTAGGCTCATCAAGTTGTTTCGCCCACTTCAACACGAACTGCCAACCTTGACGGACAATAAAGCGATTGGACTGAGGCGGTTGTGGCTGACTCGGGACTGCCCAACCCAACAAACAAACAACAGTTAGAATGGTGTAACTTCGGACATTTGTAGGCAATAGGGTTTCAGCTAGCCCACCAGTAACGGCTCTGACAAGCTATTGCACGCCACGGCCCCAATATTAGCAACCTAAAAGCATAATACGACGGAATAACCCCGAACGTGTGGTGCGGTGAAGAAGAAGCGGGAACCAAAAAGAAAAAGCAAAAAAGATGCGTCCCGGGAGAGGATCGAACTCTCAACCTCACGATTAACAGTCGTACGCGCTAACCTTTAATGATGAATTAGTAACTGATTGTGTGGATGAATTTGATGAAGGGTAAGCTTACCAATTGCGCCACCGAGACTACTCGTTGGAAAGCCGGCTGACGGTTTAATACATATATGGCATAGCAGTCCCAACGTGCACAAAGCATTGTACCTTTTTACTTTCGGACTCACCCTTAAAAGAGCCAACCGCTGAGCCTACACCTCGCACTCCACGATAACAGGAACAAACCAACTAATATCGCAGCACAATCTAATACCGATTCCTAAGGAGACTTAGCAAATGGCTGTTTTGCGCTGATAGAAGCGGACAGCGGAGCACCGTAACTGCCTGTCTCAGTAACGCGCACTAGAAATGATCTAGGAAAGCGAAGTTGATGTACTATTAATACCCAAGTTCAATTGTTTCACACGATGGTCCTATATTCAATCACTACATTAGATCTTAGAAAATACTATTACTTGGTACTATACCCTACTACTCGAGCGTAACTCATATTTTCTAAAGCTTACGGATTCAACCATAATTATTCAACCGTGACTAGTGAAGCCCAATCAAGTACGTATGAACTCCGATTAAAGCATATAGAAGGCTCACACATATTGCTCGTAGGTGTGGAAAAGTCAACCAACTGTATGCACAGTATCGCGCAAGGATGAGGGACCTTTGCTCGTTTTAGACTTATGGAGGTAAAACAGGTCCGTATTTCCTCATATAATATTCTATCAAGTTGAAGATAAGTATATAAATATGGAAGTACTACTACTAGAGTACCGCAGCAGACAGACCATCTTTCCTCTCTCCTTCCTCCATAGCATACAACTGCTCCACCAAAGGCACAATCGACTCCCTCAAATCCCGAAACCGCAGCCCCAGCATCCTCTTCACCTTTCCTGAATCGCACGAATAATGCATATCCCTTATTCTCGCCCCCGGACTCCCAACCGCAACCCGCTTCGAAGCAGCAGGAATATCCTCTCTCACCACATCCGCAATCTCCTGCGTATCGTACGGGCCCTCCGTGACCAGAAACCGCTGATGGGAGGGTAAATCGACCGTCAACGCGCGCAGACATGTCTCTGCTAGATCCTGCACATCGACCCAGACTAGTAATAATTAGTTAGTTATTTCGCTTACTACGTTGCTTGTGTAGAGTAGCTACTTACCAGGTGCCTTTGTCGGCGGGATTTCATTCCCGCCCTTCGCTACCTCCCACACAATCCCATTACTGGCATTCAGATACTTAAGCGATGAAATCGGATGGATCATCTTCCCGAAGACCATCCCAGGACAAAGTGTGACAAGCTGGAAGTCCACATCATTCTCCTTGATGTATGTCCATGCAGTCCGTTCCGCTAGGACCTTGGACGCGCGGTACGCCACAGCCTACATTCACCCCCGTGTCAGCAACCAACATCCACCATCAACAACATGAAAACACAAACTCACCACATTATCAGTATCTCTCCCCTCCGCATACCCCAGCGGACTCCAATCCTCCTCCGTATAAACCTTCCCAGGCTGCAAACCCAACGCCGCATCATACACCGCCGCAAACGACGACATGATCACCAACTTCTTCACACTCCCACACTGCTTTGCAGCCTCACACGCAACCCTCGTCCCCTGTATCGCCGGACGGAGCAATCGCTCCTCGAACTGCCCCGGCTCCGCATCATAGGTGAACGCCGACGCGAGATGCAGGATTGCGTCGCAGCCCGCCGCTGCGGGGAGAAACTGCGCTAGGTCTGTGGGGTCGGGAACGACCACGAGGTCCAGGGATGTCTCAAGGTGGGGAACTCCTGCGGCGTTGAGAGCGGAAAGCGTCGCTGTGGCTTTTTCGGCGCTGCGCACGGTGCCTCGGATGGAGTGGCCGGCGCGGAGGAGTGTGGCGATGCAGTGCGTTGCTATGAAGCCGTTGGCGCCGGTTATGAGAGTTAGCATTTTGGCGATGGTAGTATTAGTGTGAATAGCCGTAGAGGATACGGATAGGGTTGGGTGTAGTAGATATGGGTTACGGTGGTTTATATACATTGTGTAATATATCGCGATGTTTACTCGAGTGGAGCCGTCGCATAGATTAGACTCGGCGGTTCTGAACTACTAACTAGTACACATATCGAAAGTCGACTACCCCCTCATCATCGCCCTCACTCCGCAGCCGTTCTTCCATGCGACTCCCCGCTGCCCGGCCTAAGCGGTTAGCCCGCGCGTTCCGACGGCCGTAAACCACCCGCAGCATGGTGGAGATGATGATTGCGCCGGCGTTGACGGCGACGATCGTGATCTTGGCGGGGACGTACCTGTTCAGATGAGTAAGGGTATTAGATGTGGCAGTTCAAGGATATGCATACCCTGGAGCGTCGCGGGATTGAAATGTCTGCGGCCCGATGACGTTGGCGATGCTGAAACCGGCCGAGACGAGTGTACTTCCTGCTACCTATGTGGCAGTTCATGTTAGCTGCTATTGATTTGAAACTAGTATGGTTGTTTTACCTTCATGGTATACCCCTTGTAGTTCGCACCAGTCCACGCGAAAATCAGTGCTAGCGGTGCGACAGTCTATTACAGTCAGTGTATAACCTTCTTTTCACATCTGGAGCAACCTACCGTGTTCACGAGGTAGATCCCAGCCAAACAACCCCCTTGATTCGAAGATGGCAGAAAAGACATCAGACACGCTCCAAGCAAAGTAGGGATCAGGAGAACATTAATCGCCAGCCAGCGCGAATATCCCCGCGCAATGGCCATCGTAGATGCCATAGTAGCAACTATGCTAACCACCCCAGAAGGCATATTAAGCAGCGCACTCTCCTTCGAGTCATATCCAAAGTCCTTAATCAATATGGATGAGAACGTCGTGATAACCCCACTGGGAATAGTAATGAGAATAGTCAAAAGCACCAAGAGCGCAGTCTGGAGATCTGCGAATGCCTCGAGCAGCGATATCGCGCGAAAGACTTTCTCACCCACACCAGCCTGGTCTTGTCGGAGGCGCTCCTCCACGCGAACCTTCTCGGATGTGCTCAGGAAGCGCGCTTCAGATAGTGTTGCTGGTAGAATGAACAGGACAAGAAGTGCTACGAGGACGTTCACTGCTCCGATCACTACAAACATGATCCGCCAGCCGTGGAATGACATCGACGCCGGTGCATGCTGCGCCGCGAAGGATATTAATCCGCCGATGATCTGCCCGGTGCCGAGTCCGCAGTACCAGAGGCCATAGCGAGGGGTGGATTCGGCCCGGGTGTACCACATGCTTGTGTACATGGTTAGGGCGGGGGCTGTATGTGTAGTATTAGCACTGGGCATAGAAGATAGATATTGTTGATCGCACCGATCACAGCTTCTAGTGTGCCAAGAAGCACTCGTAGAGACATCATGCCTGCAAAATTCTGGGCTGCGGCAGAGCAGCAGAGGAGGACTCCCCAGCAGAGGATGTTAAATCCGAGGACTTTGGTGATGGGGTATCGTTGGAGTAAGAACCCTTTCAATGATCAGTGATACGGACACGGTGAAGGAACGAATGGAACATACCCTGAGGGATCTCGGCCACGGCATAAGCAATGAAGAATCCCGTAGCCAGCCAGGAGAAGTCATTGCCCTTCATTCCAAGATCGTCTTGCATGCCCATGACATTAGCGTACTGTCACCATCAGCATCGGCATCTGTGCAAATTTTTAGATGAAAATCGGGACATACATTCAAGGCCACCTTATCCAGAAACTGCAAAAAGTAGGTTAAGAACATAATCGGCAGTATGCGCCAATCGATCCGACGCAACAGTGCCGAATCATCGTGCAGATCGCCAAGGCCATAGTCGATAGTGGCCAGCTTTTCCTCTTTGGTATCAGACATGGTGTTTGTGCAGCAAGGATGGCATGTTCCATCAAAAGGCCGTCGAGAAGCGGCGGAATGGCATGATGGGCTGTCTTAAAGAGGCTGTCCCTGTACACAGTGAGGGTTACAATGTCCCCTATCACTGGCTGGGGCGATCGGTGCGATAAGCTGCACTACTGCTGCACCCGTCGCATAGATACGAGCCCCGTCGGATGCACGATAAGTGGATCGGATGTGTGTCCGAACAACATAGATTATAGGAAGGCGCTGGATAGGTATATAAACAATATTCGAACATGAAGCTGAGATGCAGAGAAAGCCAAAATCATATTAATTGTCGATTCGTCAAAGCATACAGAATGCCCTCGCGCACCGACTCTCCCCTCGACATTGCCATCATCGGCGCCGGTCTAGGCGGCCTGAGCGCAGCCGTGGCTTTACGTCGCCAAGGCCATCGAATCACCGTCTACGAGAGATACGATTTTGCTGGCGAAGTGGGCGCTTCCTTGAGCGCAGCTTCCAACGGATCCCGGTTCCTAGAGCAATGGGGTGTCGATGTCAAGGCCGCGAAACCGGTGGTCTTGAAGAAACTTATTATGCATGATTGGGAGACTGGGGTGATACAGAACGAATATGGTTTGGGGGACTACAAAGCCAAGTTTGGAACGGTCAGTCTGGGATTCAGTCTTCACTCTACAATTTGTCATTGACGTGGTCGATTTCCAGGAATACAACAACTTCCACCGCATTGACATCCACCAACAACTACTCAAGTCTGCTTTTGACGAGCCAGGCGAAGGCACCCCCTGCACATTAAAGGTCAATCACAAGGCCGTGTCGCTAGATGCAGAGGCCGGTCGCATTGTGTTCGAGAATGGCGAGACGGCGTCGGCAGACCTTATCGTCGCCGCGGATGGCATTCGTGTAACTATCCCTATCCCCGTTCCTAGAAATCCAATAAGCTTTAATCTTATATTAACATGAACAAAACACAGTCCCAAAGCCGACTTGAAATGGGGATCACCCCCGAATTCACCATGTCGACCTCATGCTGCTATCGCTGCATTATCAGCGCCGATAAACTCCGCAGCCTCGGGCTAGACGACTACATTGATAACGAGGCGATCGAATACTGGGGTGGATTCGGAATCAACAAGATCGTCATGTCACCTTGCAGTAACGGCGAAGTTGTAAGCTGTTACTGCTTCTATCCGGCAGAGTACAACAATTTGCGAGGCGATGGCTGGAATATCGCAGCCACTCCGGAGCAGCTGGTCGATACTTTCCCGGGACTGGATGAACGCATGAAGCTGTTAATGATGAATGCGGAGGATATTAAGATGTGGCGCTGTATGATCCCTTACCCTGTGTTTGATTCACTCTGCTGATACTCGATAGTGTACCGTCACCAACCATACCCCTACTGGGCCAAAGGCAAAGTATGCCTGCTTGGTGATGCCGCCCACCCCATGATGCCCGATCAGTCGCAGGGTTCGTGTATGGCCTTTGAGGATGCCGGCGCGTTGGGATTAATTTTCCACCGCACGTTCCGGGAAGAGTATAGTGTCGCAGAGGGTCTACAGCTGTACGAGCGGCTGCGGAAACCACGAGCCACGAAAGTCCAAGAGGCGAGTTTTCGCGCGCGTGAAGACCTCAGCGAGCGCATTGGGTGGAGCTCGTCGACGGATCGGCCTGGGAAGTTGACTATCGAGGAGGTGTGTGGGTATAATATGCGAGCGCATTTGGAAGAACTGAAGGCCCAATAGGTAGTAGATCTGGTGTTTAGGTGGCTGTGTGTATATAGGTAGTTTCTTATGAGTTGATCCGCAAGATCATGCTATTTATGCTGCTATACGAAGTATAGAATCTCTGGCAGAAGGTTTTCGTGGAAATATACTGACGCGAAATCACTCATCTCAATCATAAATCTAGCGCAAGGCATAGTATCATTAAAGCTCCTATGCGATATCTATATTGTGTTACGAGACCAGAGTTCCACTTTATTTATCTATTGGGAACAATTACCAACAAACATAAATGACCATCAATCACGCAGGTACCTGTGAAGGCCTACAAGTGGGATGTCAGAAGTTTGCGTTACCCCACATTCTACACTAACTGCTTTCACTTCCGCCTTCCTAACTAGGTTAGAATACAGCTATTCTGCCTACCAAAACAACACGTACAGAGCCCTGAATCTTGAAGCAAGCAAGCCATAACAAAGATGCCACCACGCAAAGAACTGACCCCAGAGATCCGTGCTAGACTCTGTGAGCTAAAAGCAATTGGATGGACCTTCACTATGATTCATAAACGCTATCCTCATATTCCTTATTCTACTATACAGACTACAATCAAGCGCGAGAGTACTCGAAAGCAGCAACACTCTGCACCTCGCTCCGGACGACCCAAAAAGATTACTCCTGAGGAACAGCAGCAGTTATTGGACTTAGTCAAGCAAGATCAGCATATAAAAATGTGTGAACTCTCTACTGCTGTACAGAGCGGTCCTTCCATCAGAACAGTTCAACGTCTATTCCATACTCTACACAAGCAGGGAAATAATGTGAGCGGCCAGAAACCACTTCTCAACACGCAGAAAAGAGATTGAGATGGGCTCAACAATATGCCGAATATGCCGTTGAAGACTTTCTACGAATTATCAGGTCAGACGAATGCTCAGTCGAGCGCGGAGCAGGAATTCGCAAAACTATACGACAAATCTATACCTTTCCATCACCAAAGCAACAGATTTATTGAGTGCGATATTCATGCTGTACGTTGCGGAAAGGGTATTAAGCAGATGATCTGGGCGGAACTGTGATTGTGGCGCGTAAGGATAAAGAAGATCTCACCCGGGAGCATTATGAGGTGATTTGTATGTACTGTGATATGATCCTGGATTACTTAGGTGAGGGGGAGGCTCCGACGAGGTTGTATAACCGACAGGCATTTGAGAAGTGGTTTGCGAGTTACAAGCGGCAGGAGTCGATGAATAGACGCAGGGAGTGGGATGATATGCTGCCTTTGTATTAGGTTGGTTCATTAACGGGGGTAGCTTCGGTTGGAGTGAAAAATGTTGTGAATGACTTGATATCCACGAAATTGGGCCAAATAGATATTGCAATGCTTAATGTGTATGCTGATGATAAACAGTTACATTCATGTTTCTTATTGAATGATTATGGCAAAAGTTTGGACTTTCGCTATTGTTTTTATGACTACTTGTTGCCCAGTCGTCGAGAACTACATCACGGCAACACACAACTTGCCTGTAGAAATAATTTCTAATGGCCCGACTGAAACAACAAGAACCAATTGCCGACAGACTGAAACTACACTAGTACTTGTCAATGCAAGATTCAACGACCACATACACGCTACGCTACGCCACAGAAACAGTACATACTAACCGCCTACTAGACAAACACCACCCCAGGAAACGAACTATACCTTATCCTCGCCCAATTCCCATCCCCGCCTTCATCAGCCCACACCGTCTCCAGCAACCGTCTCGCATGCGAAATATGTCCAAACCCCAACGTATTTTCCATCACCATCAACCGCTCCTTAACAACCATTCTTCTCTCCATACTATCCCTACAACTAGCGCCAGCAATCACCAATGGAAACAGCAGACTACCTTCCACGGGACTACCATAAGGAATCGCCAGCACGGCTGTCAAAATGTGTGAGAGAGCATTCTCCACGTCTGCATGGCGTGGATCATATCCGTCCACAATTTGATGTAGTCGTAATCGGATCGCCCATTCGAAGGCTGTTGTTGCTCTGTTCGCGTCGCTGTTTACCAGAGCAGTGCTGGCCGCATCGTAATCCACTCGCCAGGTATCAAGCTGTGCGCGTACGTGCGCAGCGGCTGTACGGAATCCGATCTCGGAGAGGTCGTCGACGCGTCGGCTGCGGTGGGCGGCGAGGAGGTTGACCCGGCCGAGGTATTCTAGTAGGGGTGGGGGGATTCCGGAGATGGAGTTATCTCCGAGGGGTACTGGGAGGGAAGACGAGGATGTTGATGAGGTGAGATCAGTGAGTCGCTCGCCTGCGCGTAATAATGGCGGTTTGCAGCGGGATATGGTGGACATGGCGTCGAGATAGTGGAAGAGTTGGAGACAGAAGCTTCCTTCTGGGGTTGATGACAGGCGGTGCAGATCGGTGGCAGCTGCTGCAGTGCTAAGAAGGTTCCCTGCCGCTTTGAGATGCCATTTCCAGACGCGAGAGGTGCCTTCGAATAGCTCTGTGAGGCAGAGCAGGAGAATGGTGGCGCAGGCCTCGAGGAATGATTGGCTGTTTTGGTTCGGTCGACGGAGTAAGTTGCTCACTTGTGCTAAGGCTGTTATGGTTAGTAGACTTTTATGATTTTATGGACATTTGTCAAGTATGTACCTTTTCCTTGACGCGCTAGGGCACGGTCCCAAATTTGGGGATAGATGCGCCGCCAGTGGCAGCCGCTAAGGCCCAGTATGATGCTAGTTAGCGTCTCCGATGCGGCGGCCATGGGTAGCAGAGTTGCTAGAAATGGGTTGGTCGTGGAGTCAGTAGTTGTGGAACGTGATAGTGCTCGTGACACGATATGTACATAGTGATTGAATAGACTACGATCGTCGTCATTGTGGAGATGGGGATTGAATGCGCCATCTGGAGACTGAATGGGTCCGAGGATCATCTCCACATCAACCCAGAGGGGCGAGAATGGAGATAGCAGATCACCGCTGACGGATGATAACAGATTCTCGGAAGGGGAGATCGGACCGATCTCTGAGACTGGATCCGAAACGGAAGATAAACTGGGTTCGTGAGCAGATTCGGAAGAGGGAGACGTAGGCGACGGCTGCGGAGAGGCAAGGGCTGGTGACGAAGACTTCTCCCTTGGATTATTCCAGTGGCATGGTAAGTTTAAACGACAACAGTCGCTACATCGAGGTCGGCTTTCATCGCACTTCTTCTTGCTATTGGCTGTCAGCTACTGCATTGTAGTGATTGTCGAGGATCTCATGGGTATCCTTTACCGCGCCTTGCATGAGGTACATCCACCGCGCGATCGGGAAGCCCTAGGTCGGCGATAAGCTAGCGACGGGACTTCAGATGCAGGTCTTCCGGGCTTTTGAGGCTCGCAGATGTGGCCCAGACCTAGTTGGTCAGCATATATTGGCACCAAAGAAACTGGAAGTGCAAAGCATACGTGCGCAACGAGAGCAGGGCGATGCGCCATCACAGCGTTGTTTCTATCGGAAGTCAGCATGGTGATCAATTCTCGAAGAAGAGGTCAAGACTTACAATCACTGCGCACCGAGCGCATACGCGACCAGGAGCAGCCATGATACCGAAGCATCTTGGAGGAGAGAACAGAAGCGACGGAGAGGAGTAGGTCGAAGGAGTTATCAGCGCAAAGCCGACGGAGAGGGGTTCGATAAGCGGAAAAGGCCGACGATTGGATGGCGCATGGATACGATATCAGTGCACTCGGGAGACGTGGCCACTGATAAAGGTTGGGATCCGCATGCGGGGGGCAGTAGCGCAACTCTATGTCCTCGGCTACATGGCCGGCAGCCAACCCGCTAGTCTAGTTACGGTTTCTCCCAGAGAGACCAGTTTGTTCTACCCGTCGCTAGAAAGCTACAGTGCGGGGAAGGAGAAGCCACCCTAAACATCAGTATTCGATGATTTTTGAGAGAATTGACGAGGGTCAGAACAGACCAAGATTTTCATTAGAAGCGGATGTAGGAAGGTAGAAAACTTTCAAATAAAGGATTGCTTTTGTTTCCCGCGTTATCACTCTCGACTAACAGCATGATTGGGTAGGGCAGGGCTGGCGGTCATCCAACTGCGTATGTACCTGGCCTTAACTCGATACTTGGAGGTTATGTTCTGCAAATCCTGATAGTGCATTCGAACTGGCTGGAAGGATCTACTTCCCCCGGAACCAACTGCTCATCCTATCCCCATACAATCGTGTGACATGGGAGGTGAAATGTCTCTTGAATAAAACCATATTCCCATTAATGCCTTGAACCAGCTTGGGATCCTCATCTAAAGTATAGCCCTTCATATACCCTCCCACCCTCTCATTCTCTCATCTCACATCGCGCGGATTGTGCAACTAGTTAGCATTCAGATCATTATCAAATGATGGGGCAAATGCTCGTTTATTACAAAAGGAAATCAGTCCGGACACCACTCAAATATTCTATCTATATCAGCTGTTTTCCTTCTCCCATTACTTGTTTCCTGCCACTTCACT
Organism: Aspergillus luchuensis; assembly: GCF_016861625.1. Classification (NCBI taxonomy): domain Eukaryota; kingdom Fungi; phylum Ascomycota; class Eurotiomycetes; order Eurotiales; family Aspergillaceae; genus Aspergillus; species Aspergillus luchuensis. The sequence continues at coordinate 475,067 of NC_054852.1, forward strand.
CATGGTGTTTGACTTATTGACCAGCGATAAGAAGTACACAAGCCAGTACGCTGTCAAGATATAGTACACTTTATACGTTCTCTCGTCCATACCCACCGACGTCGCAAAAACACAACGAACACCAACAACAAACGCACCAAGAAGATGGAACATTCCTGTAAGCACCAAGCCAACACTATGCAAGTCGAAAGGCCCAAGGCACTGTATCCATCCCCACAGGACCACAACCAACCCGCTAGCAGCAATCAGGCCAGCCGTGATGCTCCTCAGCATCTTCATAGAAGAAGCACTTGAGCAAAGCACAGGGAGTGTTTTGCGCTTGATCTTCCGATCGCCATCCATATCATGAAACTCCTGGATATGGATAGTTCCAAGAACCCATAGTGAAAGAATCACGTCCACCTTTGGCTGTGCTGATAGTTGTGGGTAGGTTTTGCAGACAACACTGTTCAAAAGACGAAATGAAAGAAACGTCCAAAGGGCTGGGAAAGTGTTACGGGATGCCCAGTGATCAAATCTGGGCCACACGTAGCACATGTAGATCAAGGCTTCAGACAAGAGGAACATCACCAAAGCTTCGCCGCCAAGAAGGGTGTAGCAGATAGCAGGAGAGATAGTCCAACTGATAAACCATCTCCATTTGGCTCCTATTACAGTGAGACGGCCGGCTGGGATGGGCCTTTTAGGCTTGTTGATTCGGTCTTCATCAACCGAGGTAAGCTGGTTAACGATGTCCCAGCAGTATTGGTGGCTCACTAAGATACAAAAGATCTTGGCGAACACAGTGATTACTGAAAGTTTTGGCGGTGGTAGTAGCCGAATGCAAGCGGCTGATAAGTATAGAAGAACTCCTGCTCCGAGGTTGGATTTTAGAAGATGATATGTTATCACAGCCTCGTTTCCGAGTAGGTGTATTAGGGCTGATGTCTGGAATTTGATTCTACAAGATCACTGTTCAGCAAATGGACTTGACCACACGAATGAGACATGTTCTTACGCTTTCATTGGTACAGGTCATATAGTTGCGTTAGGACTAATTGTTAGCAAAAGTATATACTATGTAATGTACTTGCGAAATATGCTGCTCTGTTATGTTAGACTGTCATTATGCCGCGCAGGTTTATATAGCCCAACGAGTGACTTGGGTATCAGCCATGTCGTTATCTGAGCACGATTAGCCAATTTCAAACTATTCGATAACCCCAATAATAATCACAATGGAAGCATTAGAAAGCTTGTCCGAAGTTTGTTCATCAAGAGCTTACGAAGAATGTCTCGGTAAGCGGGACGCCTAAAATAACCTCATTCGGTGCCACTGCTTATTTCTGCGAAATTTATTGCCGATCGTAGCTTAGCGCTAACTGCCTTACATATGATCAGCTTACTCTGTATCTATATCTGAGAGTCAATATGTACATGAATTTTGTCCTGCTTCTGTCAGTCTGCGCACTGTTCCCTTCGAAGGATTCCGGGTGATCCGATAATCAGCCTTTCGCCGAATAGTATGTCAGCTATGCTTCCCTCTTCGCCGAATTCGCCAGTGATTGATGAAGCTTTTTATAGTTGCCTGTCTGTTTGGTTTTGGCTTTCACGCTTGCTGTCAATGTTTTTGCATACGATGACGTCGCATGGCGTTTTGCCGCCTTGTGTGCTGATAAGCATGGATACCTGCCTCTTCCTCTGTGGTAACCCCAACTAATATCGCTGCCCGGTGTCTATGCCATGTATCTAGAGTGATTTGAGCTGTTTATTGAACAAGTCTGCAGGACCTGGGTGGTTCAGCCAGTCCGCTATTTCCCCACAAGCATGGTGAATAAAGTGGCCCGCTGTCTATCTGACGCCCTTCAGGAACTACTACCCTCAATCAAGCAGTCTTACTGCATATAACTTCTACGTGCTCTGAAAAAGCATGAGCCACTAGCAAAATTACCGCATAAATCTTGTATTTTGACTCTTATCATCTCTTGGTATACACTCCGGTGCTCACGGCGTGATATCCTTTCTTACCCACCTTAGCAGTTAGATCACTCCTCCACTGCTCGCCACGCGCCAACCTCTCCAACGTTTTTCCAAAGGTATATTCCGGATGCCACCCTAGCTCTCTCACAGACTTGCTGGAATCATACACCCGATCGATCCTCGCAAGATGCTTCCACCCTTTCTGCTTGAAAATAGCGTCGACTTCCGGGAAGGCTTTCGCAACCACCTCAGCAGGATTTCGATTTAACGCATCGAGCGTGCTTTCATCATTATTGAAAGGCGGTGGAGCGCTTATGATATACTTTCCCCATCGGATATCCTTGGCCTTTTTCATTGAGCAGATTGATGCACTGACAATATCTTCAATGTCGCATCTGCGGTAGGCTAGTTCCAGAACCTTCAAGTTCTCATCACTCATGGCCGTACGACGGTCTTCATCATCGTCTTCCTCTGGAAAAAAGCGACTTGTTCGCAAAACTAGAACGGGCATTCCGCTTTCCTTCTGTACCAGCGCGCACATATCCTCGGCTGCGACTTTTGTTACGCCATAGATATTCTTTGGCTGGGGTACGACAGACTCATCGATCCAAGCGGCGGGGAAGCCGGGCTTCGGATTTAGAGCCGTACCAAAGGCGCTGGTTGTACTAAAGAAAACGAAACTCTCAATCCTGTCCTTGAACTTGGAAGATTCTTCAAGAAGGGTCAGAGTGCCCACAACGTTGGTTGAAATGAATTCCTCCTTGGTATGGCTGCATATGTGCGGCTTATGCAATGTCGCCGTATGGAGCACATGCTTGATGGGGTTTTCGCGGAATATGGATGCAATGAAAGTGCGATCGCAGACTGACCCCACGACTGTCGTGGTTGAAGAGGAGAGGATATCGATCCCCAGAGGTTTGTAGCCCATCGAAGGCAGGGAAAGCATTAGAGCCGTGCCCAGATGACCAGCTGAGCCAGTGACGAGAACGTCGTACTCTGAGGACATCTCGCAAGTGCCGGTACCTAATAATTATTCTGGAATGATACAGTTTCCGTGGGCGGGTGGCTTACGCCAGATGGGGGCTCAGAATAATTCGTATGGACGCTTAGTATTTCCAGAGAAGGATCTGTTTTGAGGCCCGAATCGCCCGAGATTAGTTCTATCAAACCTTGTTTATATGCGGGTGTCTTTTAAGACAATAAAACATGTGAGTCATTCGAAAGCTCTGTGTCGGCATGTCCCGATCGTTGATAGGCTGTCGTTAGACTTTCGCACGGGCTATTTAGTAAGACCCCTTGGCATCGGGAATCCACGTGAAAGAGCTTCGCATTTTGGACGACGTTTCTGTTCTCTAGGGAGCTATCAACATATACTGTAAACATCTTTCAATTCCTACAGCTACGTCTCCCTTGCTCTAAACGAAGAGATCTGATGACAGGACTTTCAGACCGGGACCGATGTGTAGCAGTAGAATACTATGGTCATATCAATACATCACAGTTCAAAACTCTCAGTATCGAGTGGCCTATAAGAAATTAATGAAAGAGACAAAGATTTGGCGACGGCAGGATATATGATACTCCCTTCAACGCCATCCGACTTAGCCACTAATGTGTTATTGATATTATTGTTTTCACGTTCCTAGCATCTCTTCCTAGAAAAACAGTTGGATAGGGGCTCTATGATAAATCATAATCAGTATTAGACAGACTGCGGTGTTCCTCTATATTCTTGTTATGGCAGTATAGATGGCGGCAGTGAACCTATAGCTTTTGGCCTATATAAGATTCTGTGTTGATCAATATTATTTCAGAGACTTGACTTTTTTAGGTGCTATGTATATCTTGTGACACTTCAAATCATATTAGCTAACTGAAAGAGATTAAGTTCAACTGCTACCAGTATGTAAGACAAGGTTGAACCTTATTAGTAAAATCAAGGATTTGCTAGGCAATTTTGGCGGTTTACTTGTATTTCTTCCTTTTCGATATGCAGCAGGAATAATGATAATCAGAGGAAATTGATACATTTTATCAATTCAAGAGCTATCTTTGAAAATCTTTAGTATTGCAGTTTGCTGGCACCGTAAAGTATTTGACAATTGTTTAAAATTTCCGGGTACACATTGTATAATCATGTTAATAGATACCGCAAGACATATTGATTTAACGAGATAGAGTACTCTCATGTCGAGCCCCACTGGCGAGCGGATCTCTACAGATAATTACGAAATTGAAAAACTGCAATTTGCTAGCTCTCGCCATTCAGTAGCGCCTGGTGCAATATGTTCGGGCCATACTCAATGAGAATCCCGGTCTAATTGGCAGCAGACGTGTCAGACTGCGACCGCTTTTGGACTACGCTCTTCGCCTAAAGAGAAAGACATCGTTGGCTGTCCCCTATTACTCTTGAAGACATAAGCCTGAGTACTGCACGTGCGGGATTCATTCGATCGTTCTTTCCGCATGGACAGTCCAAGGCTATTCCGAGGAAGATGCGGGAGATTAATGTACTGATTTGCGTCGATCATAGTCCGACTGGATTGGTTTTCATGAGTATGGACAAACGCATGCACATCCATATTCTCAATCTCACGGGTCCAGAGAGCTTCACATTCGTTTGCTTCGCAAGATAGAGATGGCGCTTTTCCTGATTATTCGACGAGGGTCCACGGCGGAAACAGTTCGATTGGTATTGCTCAGAGCAAATTGCTGTATCCTTCCAAAGAAGGTGCCCGCAAGTAATAAAGTTATAGGAATTAACGGGAAATTCGCATGGTAAGTAGATGACATATGAGAGCATCACTAGGAAATATAAGCAAAAATACATACAACAGAAGGGATTCGCTGGTGGTCACCCACCCAACTACTAACCTCCCGGCGTGTGGCTTGAGTACGGCTGAGCGGACGGGAAGCCCTATTTTCCACACCCTGTGGTCGTATGTACTTATTATTAATGGCTAGCAGACTATATTCTACTCTTCTTTCAAGCTGCTAATGCTTACTGGCATCCTCGGGTAATCGTCTGCCTACAGTGTCCCCGCTTCAACCCCGATTGAAATAATCCTATCTCGGCTAGACCGTTGCGCACCCTTAATGGCACACTTTCGGAATTGAGCGGTTACATCATTCCGGATTTCCGAAGTTTCATACGCAATTAAAGTTGCACTGAGGTATTTCCATGAATACTGAATTATTGAGGCATAACTTAGCGAGCTGACGATGAACCACTGTCCGATCCGTGCCTTAACACCGTTATGTCCGACACCCCAGGATAATCACATCCGATCGCGCACAAGCTGACATGCCCCCTGGACCCACTTGACAGCTTGGCTAAATGACAATTTTCCCCCAAGTTCGATAGTAACTAATTCATAGGTGATGCCCCAAAGTCTCTTGAAAGTTTAACCCTGTCAGCAAGAGGATGGACTGGTTTCTTCGGACATTGATGCATAAGCCTGGTGTCAGCATATTCCAGAAAGCACTTGAAGCTTTAATGCCATTGTGCAAGGCGGCAGCACATCGCTATGCAAACAGCTAGGGGTTCAGTATGAATGTCATCAGGGTGCTTCGACTGTGGCAGGCTATGATGATCCCACAATTGATGCCCCATCCGGGACTTGGTCGGACTTAGTGAGAGTCTTTGATCCACTGATTGATGTCATCCATGATGAATTTGCCATATCGCCGAGCAGGAGAAACTACAAATACTGCGCGGTATTCATCCCCGCCTATCTATCATCAGCTTAACAACATACACGATCAACTCCACTTATCCACTCCCAATCCAACACCATAATCATGTCTTCCAAATACGCTGCAGCCCACCAGTACCCTCAAGGACCCGGTGACGCCCGCCCAACCGCCCTCCAAATCATCAAAGACCAAAACCTCGAAGACAAGCTCTCCGACAAAACCATCCTAATCACCGGCTGCTCCTCCGGACTAGGTGTCGAGACCGCGCGCGCACTCCACACCACCGGTGCAACCCTTTACCTAACCGTCCGCAATGTCGAAAAGGCAGAGACAAACCTCGGCGACCTAGCCAAAAGCTCTCGAGTCCATTTTCTTCACTTGGAACTGAACTCCCTCGACTCCGTGCGCGCCTGCGCTGAAGATTTCAAATCCAAGAGCAAAAAACTCAATATTCTTATTGAAAACGCCGGCGTCATGGCCTGCCCGGAAGGCCGAACGGCAGATGGTTTCGAGACTCAAATCGGCAGCAATCACCTGGCGCACTTCCTTCTCTTTAACCTTCTGAAACCTACCCTCCTGGCTTCCTCAACGCCCGAATTCAACTCCCGCGTTGTGATTCTCTCCTCCGTCGCTCACAGAATGTCAAGCGTCCACCTCGACAATATCAACCTCGAGGGCGAATACGAGCCATGGAAATCATACGGCCAGAGCAAGACAGCGGGGATTTGGGCCGCTAACGAGATCGAAAGACGATATGGTGCTCAGGGTCTTCACGCTTTTAGTGTGCACCCGGGTGGCATCAATACGGATCTCCAGCGCCATACTTCGCAGGAGCAGCAGACAGCTTGGAGTCAGGATGAAACACTGATGAAGATTTTCAAGAGTCCGCAACAGGGCGCTGCCACGACTGTGCTGGCGGCTGTCGCCAAGGAACTTGAGGGCCAAGGAGGGAAGTACTTGGAGGACTGTCAGATATCTGAGCCATATGACCCGAGTAATGGTCTCTGGGGTCCGGGGTATGCTTCTTGGGCGTATGATGTGGACGGAGAGAGGAAGTTCTGGAAGTTGAGCTTGGAGTTGGTCGGCCTGAAGGATGAGTAAGTTTATCAGTAGTTTACACTCCTTCGTGTGGGACGAGAGGCATGATATAATAATTCTGTATATAGCTGGTCAGTCTTTGGGATAAGAATGGAAGCATGACTTAATTATTCGCCATTACTAGACCAGTCAACGTACGGTTGTCATAATGCAAAACTGTACGCTAGTTCATCGAGAAGATTAGAGCATGAGAGATAATATAGGATAATGAATATGTCAACCGTGATTGCATAATACAGCAAGCTACGCATGGTTGAAGGCAGCCATTTGAGGCTAACGTCTCTATTCCCACATGGCTATGTGCGAGTGCATAACCTGAACAAGCACAAAGTGGCTCTCATCATTGAGTACAGCGCGGATAGGCCGGAATTTGTGCAGGTGGAGCAGACGCTGGGATTCTATGAATTATAGAGTATGCATCAAACATCACGATTTTTGGGTCTTTACTTCTTCAGTGTGCGGTTTTTAGATTGTTTTTGGATATGTTCTGCGTGGCACAAAGTTGATTGGATCTGAATTGATTATACAAAGCCATAGCAGTAGTTCATCACTCATACGTACATAACGTCGCATCATAACACATAACAAAATGGGATGGTATACAAAAAACGTCTCTCAGCCAAGTAATACAATAATGCAACTCTTATAAACAACAAGAGACATCATTTCCTGAGCGTGATCATGAAATCCAATGGAGCCAATCATAGAAGTGTACTTCCGGCTTCCAAGTGCTTCGGAGCTCCACGCATATCTCCTAACAGGCGGGGCAATCAAGAATTACACTTCAGTTGTGTGAGGGCTGAACGTCTCGTTTCCACCGCTCACCTGCGGAATATGAGAAGCCCCTGCTTTGGATGAAGTCGAGCCGCGGCGATCGTACGGATCGATGTCGGGAAACACGTATTTGGAGCTCTTCCAGGGCGGTACTTTCATAACGTACATTGTGTCGATCTCCTCCAGTGTACGGCCACGGCCTTCAATGACAGCCACGTAAACCAGGCCCGCCGCAAGGAAGAGGCAGCCGGCAAAGACGTAGCCGAGCCGGAAGTCAATGGCACTCGTGATGAAGGGGGTAAAAAAGGCGAGAAGGAAGTTCCAGAGCCAGTTGGATGCTGTGGCGAGCGACATGGCGCGGGCACGGAATTCGGAGGGATACAGCTCTGCGATGATGGTCCACACCATGGGACCCCATGTAGATGCGAAACCTTTGTAGAGGTTAGCAACTGGGACTAACTGGACTAGAGTGGGGAAATGCCATTGATGACATACCAAGAATAAACAGGCAGGCGAAGACAACCATGACCACACCTGCTGTGTGGGTCCGTTCGGGGTTTTCGTGGTCGAGGGAGAAGTGGCCCACTGAGGCGAAAACCATAAAGCAGACAAACATCCACAATGCTCCTGTTATCAGGGATCGTCGACGACCATAATTCTCGATCAAATACAGACCTAGGAATGTTGTTCCGAAATTTACACCGCCTAGGATCATTTGTGTAACATAGGAATTTGAGATACCGGCGCCTCGGAAAATCGTAGTTCCGTAGTAGAAGAAATAATTCGCACCAGTTAACTGTTGCAGTGCTTGAAGGGCGACTCCAACTGCGACGCGATATGTCATGCGGGGTGCATGGAATAGATGGGACCAGGTTATCTGTCCGCGTTCCTTTTCCTCCACGAATTTCTGCCGAATTTCGTCGATCTCGAGCTTCAGCATTCGGTGATTTTCAGGAATCCCATACATTTTTGAGAGGGTACGGGCTGCTTTAGCCTCCTTTCCATGACGGTAGTCATATCGGGCACTTTCTGGGAATAGTGCAATTCCGAAGCCCAGGATGATCGCCCAAATGTAAGTGATGCCCATGGGAATACGCCAGGATCCAGTGTCATTCCGGGCTTCTGTTCCGAAGTTGATACAATTGGCGACGAAAATTCCAAGTGTGATGAAAAGCTGATAGGTGCTGTTGACGTTAGCTTCCATATTATCATAATACAACAAGTTCGTAGGCATACCTAACAAGTGATCCACGAATGTGCCTGGGGCCAGTTTCTGCTTGATACATGGGAACAAGCAATGATAGAGCACCAACGCCGAGACCAGCTACCCAACGACCCATGGCGACCTGGTACCACTTGCCGAATGGAGAAGATATTTGTATGGTGATACCAACACATACCATGGCACTCCAACCGCTGATGGACCATTTCCGGCCAATGCGATCTGCGATCGGAGCCGCAATAAGAGCGCCGATTAAGGTACCGATTGATAGCTGCGCTTATCAGCAAGATTGAACTTGGGTCAAGCTGTCCATGCGTGTCTTACCAGCGCGACGATCAGACCCGAACGTGCATTGGAGAAATAGTATGTTCCGTCGGCATGCTGTTGTCCGTACCTTTGGAGAAAGTTCGGCATCTCCAAGAAGCCTGAAATTTGGCCAGTGTCGTAGCCAAAAAGAAAACCACCCATTGACACGAAAATACCCATTAAGAAAGAGCGCCACGTGAGGAGAGGGATAGGTGTATCCACTGTCCCCTCTTCAAATTTCTGGCTATTGGGGCCGGTGGCTTGCGCCTCTTGCTGCAACACATCACCATTGAATTCGTCTTGCGGCCTCTTACGAGGCATCTTGACCTTTGGCAATCTCATATTTGTCAGCTAAAGTAGGTGTCGAATGTTCAGACCGGAATGGCACAGTCTCCCTGCGGTACTGAGCTGTGAGAGTCAGGCATGAAGCTTCAAATATATAGACCAAGGGAGGATTGTCAGCAATCCCGCATGATGGGTTCGTGATGTCATCAATTAGACTGGACTCGCTTGCTTCTTTGTCTGGTTATCTGACAGGCGAAAAGGAACTCGTCTCCAATACTTTGTTCGGACAAGGGTACCCCAGCATGAGTGTTCAACTGCTCACGTGGTGGTCCTGAACTCTGGCCCATGGGACCCCGCATCAGCCACTGATGTTCTGACATGGGCCGAGATTGTAACTCTGGGGTTCAGGGAATTCGGTCATACCGAACATGTCATGCTGCATGCATTTTGATGGGGAAGACTGATCTCTGGTTGGGATCCGGGGAAAGTCAATTCTTATGTCATCACTCAGAGGGGAAACTACCCCGGCACATATGACAGGTTGACTTGCAACAATCCAATGGCAGCTGTGTGAATGCCACCTGGGTTCCATGGCTCAAAATCGGTCCGCCAAAGCTCGGGATCTGGGGTCTTGGCCTACGTCTGAAGCCTCTCCCGCGCGTTTCGGTTCATTTTGATGCTCGTCATATGTCCTTTGACCGACGAGCCATCGGTAACATGCTTTTATGCACCCGTACCTCTTGCGGCATTCTGAATGGCATGATCGGTATTTGGATTGAACAGCGTTGCACTGTTCACTGCAAGGGCGACCTCACAGCCGGAGTCCCCACCGGGTTTGATTATGATTTGCGCCTCATCTTAGGAGTGGGGTGTAGGGGTTTGTATGTCATCTTCGGCTGTGTACTTATGGTGGATGATTGTCATCAGTGGGATACTGACACGGGGTCAGCAACTCGGGTGCTTGTGCTCAGGGCGGTTGATTGCTCCGCGATGCCATAATATCTGCACGCCGTGGCGCCTACTATCATCTTAGCTGAAGGTTGGTCGGAATCCGACCGACAGAAGTAAATCAGAAGTCAAGGTACTGTAGTATTAGCTCTGACAATTCTTATTTGATAAACAGATTTAATATCATGACATCTGGACTGCCATTATTCCCCAAGAAGGTTGCCAGGAGCTGGTGACTGAAATGAGCTGGTGAATTTAAAACGCGGCGAGACATCACCTGATTGGTAGGAAGTAGCAATACTCGGGCTCCTACACGGGCACTTTCCGTTTGCAGTCACCGTAAAGGGAGGCTCGTATATTGCTTATAACACGGATTAACAGCCACAAATTGTATTGTAGCATGAATCAAGTGTACTGGCACTGCGGAAGATCGCTAATATAAGTACACACTCCTAAAGCAAATAGGATCTGCTGCTAGAGGCAACAGAATCGGACGGTAAAGTGGCATGGGCAGGTGAGAGAGTGAAAACACTACACCGGGAGATGTAAACAACGGATTAATAGAATATAAACAGGGCATGATCATAGTATCTCGTAATGAAGAGATTGACCAATGAGGGGATAAATGAAGTGCGAAATCCATGCGGAGGTAACATCCGGTCTATAGGGCTATGGAATGCCGCCGCAATATATAAAGGGTGAATCAAGCGGGTTCTCGGTAGTAAGTGAATAATGAACATCAACTGATCACAGGTACAACTCAGTAAGTAGGGAACTCCAAGAGGTCAAGATGACAAAATTATGCTGATAACTAGTATTTTTGTGCACGTACTTTTAAGTCAAGCCAGAGACCATTGGAAGGAACATAAGAGGTTATTTTGAAATACAGATCATATTCTAAGGGGGAGAATTTCTGACAATTGGTTTATGTAGTCAAAACATTTACCGCTCTTCAACAAGGAACGGGGCTGTGGTTTAGTGGTATAATATTCCCTTAGCATGGGAGAGGTCCGGGGTTCGATTCCCCGCAGCTCCAACCTTTTTTTCTCTCCCCTCTATATTGACTCACACCCTTGTTGCGCGCCCTTCCGTTCGGTCGGATATGTCCACCTCTTTATTTTATCTATTTATATTTATCACACAGAATTGTGCGGCCATTGACATCTTCGCCCCTAAAATGGTATTCTTTCTTACGGCATAGAACGACGGGCTTAGTCGAAGTTGTGTCCTCTCAATTCCAACGACAAGCTTCCGACCGGGGTACCAGAACACTGAGCGCCGTTTTCCCATGGGATTATACCAATTACCCGAGTCCATGGAAGTATCAAGCACACTCTTTGGTACGCTAACAAAGTAATGATAAGCTTTCCTGGATGCTACTAACCACGTCTCACCTGCTTGTAGTAAAGATAGACGATAGCTGGTGCTGCCAACAGCGGATTCTTTCATGCTGAGTTCCCGCTCCTATGGATCCTGCCGTGGACAGCTCGCTCATACCCTCTGCTACTCTGGGATTATCTCCGCTTGGATAGTAACTAGGTAGCTAGGGTGACACTCGCACTAATTATCTGGATATCTTATCCTACATAACTCCCGTGGAAATCAAACAGGGTTTGCTGGGGTAACCTACAACCAGTTATATGGTCGATCGTTTGAGGACTAGTCGGTATATTGCAATACTGCCTGGAATCATCGAGAGAACATCTTACAATTGGAAAAAAGCTATGTATACAACGTGCGTTAGATTTCTTGATAGTGTCAACTAGCGAGACTAATATCTATGTATGTTCATTCAGAAAGGTTCCGCCCAGGAAACATTGAGTGGTGTGATTCTATGCAGTCACCTCATCAATTACATAGAATCAGGAGAAGACATCCTCAAACAGTCGGTTGACTTATTCCTCAACACCATGAAACAAGCGCAGCATGCCTTTGGCAGCGTGCGCTCCAAGAGCATCTAGACTCCCCATTCCCATCATTTCGAGCACACTGATATCGAACCCGAAAACCGACTTCCACCACTGTCTCAACTCAATAGCAACGAGGGAATCCAACCCGAGATCCGACAGAGAGGATGATGTCTGCAACTCTTCCTCTGGCTTCAACAAGAAATCGCACACCTTCCTTCCGATCTCTCGAGCAAGGAACTGAGCAGACTCGGACTGACCCAGTAAATCAGCGTCCCCCTTCGCCTTAGTGATGAAGGACTGCAGATCGTCGCTGGAGAACCCAGCTGCTGTAGAATTGGAATCTTCATTGTTATGAAAGGCCGCCATGCGAATATCACCCTTCCAGAGAGAACGTTCGCCTGGGTTATACAAGCACATGTTGGACCGGATACCAAGATAGAAGTTCCCCGATGTCGAATTCACGGCTGCCTCGACGGCTTCAAGAAGCTCCTGCTCGGAGATAGCGCCCTCTGAGCCACCAGTATGGGCAAACCGTTGCATGACCCCCTCATTCTCTGCTACATATCCCACTTCTTCAACGGCACCTATCTGAATGGCGCAGGCTGGAAGCCCCAGGTTGGAGCGGTACTGAGCAAAGGCGTCCATGAAGGTATTGGCACCTGCATAGTTAGTCTGGCCTGGCTGTCCAAAAATACCAGACAGGGAGCTGAACATAACGAAGAAGTCAAGGTCTGCGTTAATAGAGGTGGAGGCCTGGTGAAGGTTCCACGTTCCCTTAACCTTGGGATCAACAGCAGTATCCCACTCGCTCTTCGTCATGCGCGGGAAACTCTGATCACGGAGAACCATAGACATCTGAAAGATGCCCTTAAGGTGTCCATGAGCCTGTTTCATGGCCTTGGTGACATCATCCAAATTCGAAACGGTTCCTTGGACAAAGTCTGCGCGACACCCCATGCTGGCAAGCTCTTGAGAAAACTCCAAGTGCGCGTCGGTCGTTCCTGCGCTACGAGAAAGGTAAATGAGGTGACGAGCCCCTCGTTCGACCATCCATGTAGATATAGAGCGACCCAAGCCTCCCACGCCACCAACAAGTAAATAAGAACCAGAGCTATCAAACTGAGTGACCTTCTTTTGGTGTACTACGTTCTCGCTCTCGCTCAGAGCGACCTCGCCAGCTGCATTGCGCATTGACACGACAATCTTGCCCAGATGGACACCCTGCTGCATGTATCGAAATGCGTCCAGAATGTGACTTGAGTCAAAGGTCCTGATGGGCCTAATGGGACGTATGTGACCGCTTTTAAGTAGTTTGACGAGTTCTTGGAGCAGCCTGCACGAGAGTTAATCGTTACCGACACATAGCCCAGTACTGAACACTTACTCTTTGGCAATGGCCGGTTTCACGAAGCAGATCTGATCCAAATCGACGCAACAATAGCTACGATTCTCCAAGAAAGGACTCATATCCAACTTCCCAGAGCCAATCAAGTCTCGTTTGCCAATCTCAATCATCCGACCGAAGGGTGCAATGCATTTCCATGTAGCGTGCAGTAACTCGCCGGACAAGGAATTTAATGCCAAGTCAACACCCTTGTTATTAGTCTCTCGCATAACATCACCAACAAAGGAGGCATCTCTAGAGTTAAATATTCTGTTACGGGGCAGTTGAAATGTATCCATGAGGTATGCGACTTTTTCCTCGTTTCCGACAGTGGTGTAGACCTCGGCTCCGACCATCTGGGCAAGTTGGATAGTGGCAAGACCAACACCACCGCAAGCGCTATGGATCAAAATGGACTGGGAAAGAGAAAGTTAGTAGCATGTTAACAAAGTGAGGGTTTAGATGCTGAATGAAAAGCTAACCTCGCCTTTTCTCAAGTTACCGATGCTGAAGATGGAGTAGATAGATGTAGCAAACACGCAAGGCATGGTAGCAGCATCTTCAAAATTCAGTCCACTCGGGATTTTCTCACAAAGGTCCTCAGAGACGATGCGGTATGTAGAAAATGTACCATGCGATATGAGCATAACGCGGTCGCCGACGTTAACAGATGTTACGTTGGCACCAGTGCGGCGGACAATGCCGGCTGCTTCGTGACCGAAACCCTTTTCAGAGCCACCAACAATGCCCATAGCGACCAAAATATCCTATAATCAGAATCAGAATTAGCTGAGGCTCTAACAGTTGCGTGAGAACTCAAGTTCTTCGCTCTTGTCTTGACATACCCTGAAGTTCAAGCCGGTGGCATGTATTTCGACTTCAACATCGCCGTCTGACAGCGGTTCAGCCTCGAGGCCCACCCAGTGTAAGGCACTGAGGTGACCAGGCTTGCTGGAACGGAGAGAGATAACGTCATTAGACTCTGAGTCTGCAATCCCAGGTTGCACCGAGAAGGGATATATGCGTCCGACATGGACAGTGTTTTGCATAATGGCATATTCAAACTCGGGCTTAAGAACATCGTCGGGTTTGCGGGCCTGAAATTTCTCAAACACATGGATGATTCTGTCCACGGAAGAACTGACCTGGTCCACCTCGCAAGTAGCAAAATCAATAAGCATTTCTGATCGTATGGCCCTGGCAAAACCGTTGATTTGACCGAATAGTGGGTCCTTGCATTGAACTTGGCAGAGACCAGTCAACCACAGAATGCCACATTCCTTGACTTGATTCATCAAAACCTTAAGCGACTCAAACATATCATCGTCCATTCTTTCAAAGAAAGGTGTGTCATCATCAAGTAAGGCAATTATGTCTTGACCAACCGGCAAAGGCCCCTCCAGACCGCGACGGTCAACAGTGTATCCTCTGTCCTGCAAGCCTAGGGCAATAGAACGTACATTTTCGGATTCGGCAAGCGCAAGCAGAGTGACATTGGCCTTTGAAGGGGGTTCAACTGCCGGTCTAGCCAGGATCATAGTATTCAGCTGATTTGGGGCGGCTGTATCAGGGACCGCAGCATCAGGAGCGCAGA
The DNA here is from genome assembly GCF_016861625.1 of Aspergillus luchuensis. Lineage (NCBI taxonomy): Eukaryota > Fungi > Ascomycota > Eurotiomycetes > Eurotiales > Aspergillaceae > Aspergillus > Aspergillus luchuensis. The sequence goes on from NC_054852.1 coordinate 490,243, forward strand.
ATCCGGCAGCCTTGAACTCTTCTGTCCACCTGTCGACACTGACGTATGGCTGGTCAGCCCGGTCGTCATCTTCGCCAAACCACCATCCAGCTAGCGTTCCCCAGATATAGTTGGGCCATTTCGAATTCGGGGTGAGCTCATGAAGCAAGATTCGACCATTGGGGTCAAGTAGTTTCCGAATGTTACCTAGGGTTTGATTGAGAGATTTGGTCGCATGGATGACGTTGGTCGCTAAAATGAGATCGTATGTCCGACCATCAAAGCCCTGATCAGATGGATCTTTACTGATGTCAAGTGGAAGGTATTCGACATTCGGATAAGCACTGAACCGCTCTCTAGCGGAGACAAAGAAACCAGACGAGATATCACTGAAGGTGTACTTTGAGTACAGAGATATTTCACCAGGTGTCAACCATTTCAGAAAGTTAGCGGTAGAGCCACCCGTTCCAGCGCCCAATTCAAGTACTCGCAAATTAGGCTTGCTGTGGGTTAGGTGTTTGAAAAACAACGACCCATCACATTGGTCCCCGTACACATAGAGATTGGCCAATGTATTGTCCGCGAGGAGAATATCGAGCACCTCCTTGTCGCCGGTGAAGATATCTCTCATGTTGCTGTGGACTTTATAAATGCACACGGCAGCAGCGGCTGCTGGGGTCTGCGATAGCCCAGTGACGATGGAACCAATCTTCATCTCAATGGTCTCACTGTCAAGATTACCAAGACATTGGAGCTCCATTTTCTGACACTGACGGTTGATCCACGATCTGTACTTGTGCATGTAGTCAATCGAGGTGTCCAATCCCGAAATAACCCTCTTGGTATAAATCATACACAAGCGGGCGAGCTCATCCAAAATCGGCATGTCAATACTCCGGTCCATTGAAGGTTTTATCAAAGTGTTGGCATCCAAGAAATCGATGTGCGGGCCCCATTCTGCACGTGCCGTAGCTTCAGCACGTCCTACGGACACCTGGTCGTCTAGGACGGAGAGTTTGACCCCGGAACTGCGTAAAACAACACTACCATTAGCAGCCATACACTGGGCACCCCCATCTATGTAATCGCCTTGAGTGTATGATGCGAACGCTCGCACTTGTACATCCTCAAAGCAACGGGAGATGCATAATTCATCGATCTTAGTGGGCACCATCACTTTGCCTGTAGTATTGGCAGATCCTTTGAATGCGGCGACGCAGAGAAGCTGGAGTGAGGCATCAATGACTGCTGGGTGAACCTGGTAGCCAATGCCATCTTCTTCCCGTCTAGTCACCTCCGCTGTCGCATTTGTTGTGGTGGTGTCAGACCGAATATCGTCAAGCCGCTGAAATGTGGGTCCGAAGTTAAGCCCAGATTTAGCCATGGACTCGTAGAAACGACGTTTTTTGACCTTGCGCACCAGCGGATGGTTTCTCTTCTCTTCTCCTAGATTCTTACCATGGGACTTGACTTCTCCGGAGCAGTGCTTGGTCCAGGTAGTTCCATTGTGTGATGCAATGCTGAATTCCCACCACTCACTGTCGAGAGAGTCTGTCCATCGACAGCGACGTAGCGTCGTCGTTATCTCAACTGGAATACCTTCACTCAGAACAAGGGCAGTGCTGATAGTAACTTTGCGCATAATGAACCCCTCGTTGACCAAAGTCACTTGCCGAACAGCTTCCCCGATCATGCCAGCGTATCCAGCAAAAGGAAAGACGATGTCTTTGCCGACCCTATGGTCCCGGATCCATGGAGCGTTGTCCAAGTGGAAGATGTTTCGGAAAAGCACATTGAAATCTGGACTCTCCGTAACTCGAGTCCCAAGAAGATCGTGATGCACATGCTCTTGGTTGCGCCACCCCTTACTGAGTCGGGACTCATACCAAAACTTCTGCGTGTGGTCCCATGGGTACCTGGGCAAATCACGTAAACACGAGCCTTTACTTATCGCCTTGCTTAGGTTCACCGGAACATTGTGACAATAAAGTGTTCCAATTGCTGTCAACAATGATTCAACATCATTCTGGTTGCGACTAAGCGTTGGGACGTAAGGAGCAGAACTTGAATATTGAGTCAGGGTTTGACGTAAAGGACCTGCAAGCGCCGAGTGGGGTCCAATTTCAAGGAATATCATGTTATTTGCAATTTCGTGCTTCATGATCGATGATATGGCCGAGTAAAAGAGGACCGGTGACTCGAGATTTTTCTGCCAGTATTTGGCACCGAGGTCACAGTCTAACGTAAGCTGCTTCCCTGTGACACTGCTAAAGAACAGCTTATCGGGGGGCTTGGCAGAAACCTCTTTTTCAATTACGGCATGGTAATCTTGGCCAATTTCAGACATGTGATGGGAGTGATATGCCTTATTAACCCGGAGGAGTCTTACTAGGACATCAGGCTGTACTTCTTTAATACTGGAACTCACACGTTGAACTGCTTCCGTATCACCGGCGAGAGTGACACTCATATGTGAATTCTCGCAAGCAACAACCACTCCTGGCTCCAGATAGCTTTGGGCATCTTTAGAACCCATGCCTATCGCCGCCATGGCTCCGCTCTTGGAGTGCAGCCCTGTAACCTGACCACGATAAAACGCAATTGTGATGGCTTCATACGCAGAAATACTCCCCGCGGCATATGCCGCAGTGATCTCTCCACTGGAATGGCCAACAACTGCAGTGGGACGAACTGCGATTGACGCGAGAGTATCAACCAAGGCAATTTGGATTGCTGTGCAGAGAGGCTGGGATAGTTCGGACGAGTCAAGCCTGCTGAGATCTGCCGGTTTTTGGAGCTCATCCTCAATGCACCAATCGGGGGCATGATTGAGGGTTTGTAGATGTGCATCGAGGGACTGGATTGTCTTTCGAAAGATGGGATATGAGGGGCTTTGGAGTAAACAACGCCCCATTTGTGGCCACTGGGCGCCCTGACCAGTAAATACCATGACGATATTCGGTGGCTTCCCTGCTTTCAGCGGAGGCGAAGGCGTGAGGGAGCCCGTCAGGCTTGCCACAGCAAACGCCCGATGAGGCAAGTGCTCTCTCCTGTTAGCCAGTGTAAATGCCAAATCGGTAACTCTCTCTGGGTTTTTCTTAACCCAGGCCTTATACGTAGCAATCATCCTTCTCAGAGATTCTGTGGTATTGGCTGAGTAGACAAGCAGTTCTGGAGAGATGAGTGACCGTCTAGGGACTGGGGAAACCCCGTAGCTGAGTGCAGAATCGAGCACGACATGTGCATTAGTACCTCCGATACCAAATGAGTTCACACTAACACGCTCCTTCCGTCCCTCCGGCCATGGCATGGGCTCCGTAGGAACCGAGAGCCCACAAGACTCCCACAGGATATTGGGGTTGGGCTTGTTGACCTTGATGTTTGGAGGAATAATGCGCTTTTCCAAAGCCATGACTGCTTTAACGAGCGATGTGAGGCCCGAAGCACCTTCGGAGTGGCCGAGATTAGCCTTGACGGACCCTATTTGTACGCCACCCGTAGGACCAAAAACCCGGCCAACAGCTTTGGCTTCTATAGGATCCCCGGTTGGTGTCCCGGTACCGTGACACTCGACGAACGCAGTCTCGCCGAAGTTTGTGATGCCCGCCAGCTTGTACGTACGCCTGATGAGATCCTCCTGAGCGAGATCGTTGGGGATTTGGATACCGGCGGCAGTGCCCTTCCCGTCACTGTTACATCCTGTCCCGCGAATGACGGCTCGGACCGGATTGCCATCACGGATGGCATCAGAAAGGCGCTTGATGAAAATGGCAGAAATCGCCTCTCCGCGACCATACCCATTGGCATCAGCAGAAAAGGACTTGCAGGAGCCGTCGGGCGAGAGTACCCCTTGCTCTGACATAGCAGCCGACATGCCTGGGCCCATGATCAAGTTGGCACCGCCAACTAGAGCCCCTTCACAGTCCCCGCGGGAAATTGCCATGCATGCTTCGTGTAGTGCAACGAGAGATGCAGAACAACCGGTCCGGACTACCATACTTTATTCACAGGTTAGCAGACGCATGAAGTCTTATTTTTGAAGAAGTTACTAACCTTGGACCCGTCAGATCCAGCTCATATGAGACGCGGTTCGGCAGCATAAAATCACCGTATCCAGACACCCGATACACACCATACTGCTGATTTTCTTTGGCAAACATTTCAACCCAGTCCTCACCGAAGCTGCCCATATAGCAACCGATTGGTCTTCCTTTCCAGTTTGTCTCGCCTGCATCTTCTAGGCACTCCCTGGCAACTTCCAGCATTTGTCTTTGTTGCGGGTCTGCCCGCTCAACCTCAGCTTTGCTCATGTTGAAAAATGAAGTGTCAATGGCAGAAATGTCGATACTCTCGTCGAGGAAGTAGCCATACTTGGTTTTAATGGTGCTTGGCTTTGGCCTCTCGGAATAGTGTGCAACTGCATTGTATCTGGATTTTGGTACTGGAACACGGGCATCACCTTTGGAAATCAGGAAATCCCAGAGCTCCTGTGGTGAGTGCAAACCCCCAGGAAGACGTACGGACATACCACATATGGCAATAGGGACTTGTGAGGCAGCCTGTGTAACATGGTGTTCATTGCCAGAAACCCCACTATCAGCGATTCTAACATGGCAGCCCTCCAGACATGTACCGTTTGCGACAGTATGATCAACGTCACTTCCCACGGCAAGAAGTGATGCCATTGTTCGAGACATATACTGTGGCGTCGAAATCTGGTGGATTCTCAAGTCTCCCTGTATAACCTCTTCTGGTCAGGTGGGATTATGTAAACAAGATGCGCTGATATTACTTAGATTACTGAGCTGGTTGTCACGTAGCTCACAGTGAGTTGACAGGATCAGAGGGATTTATTGAGTGAGACAATGTGATGAAAGAGAGCTCTCTTGAGTATTCGAGGGGGCGGTTGATTTTAGACACCCATTGGTCGAATGCACCCGACTGTTTGGTTTGCCTTCTGGGAGGCAGCAATTCTAACGATACGTGGAAGCAAGGAGCGAGAATGCTGTATTACTTTGCTATCCCCCTTACTTACATGTTTGTAAGTGAAGAAAGGATCTGTCTCATATGACTCTTCAGTCACCCTAGGAACATATCTCGGAATTGCTCCATACAGAAAGAGAAATCGAACAAGTGCCGAATTAGATGATACACCTGTGAGCTAGCGGTCTATTTTCTGACCAGTCCTTTACATCATAGTGTTCGCTCAATGTAGATCAACAACTGTGTCTGATGCATGATGCTCCCTAAATAACATGTCTAAAAGTTACTACTGTAGGGGTCTGACTTCTGACCAATTATTTACTACTTAATGGTGGGGATACATATTTTGGCTGTGCGCGCATGTAAGTCCCCAGACATGTCTGGCGCACGAAGTAATCACCGCAGTGCCACATCGAGTAAGATGTTTTATCCGCCGAGCGACGATCCATAAAAACCAATATTTCGTAGAGACCAAGCTGATGCTTGTGAACAGCCAGTTTTGGAGATCACAGGAAGTGGACGATCAACATCTTAATTACTGTAAGTTCGATCCTAGCATTGTCCCGTGCAGAACTCGGACTATCTTTTTCCTAATCCATTATCCTGGACTGATACCATAGTGGTATGCACGTCTCCAGAAGTATTAAAGCACCGCCTAATGGACAACGCATGAAAAACTCTACAGTGTTGGTCAGAATGTTCACGTGTTATCCTCCTCAGCACGAGAGCAGAAAGAATTCCTTTCTTCTCTTACCTATAACGCGAGTTGCTGATGGCCACAACCGATTTTGACCAGTCCCTTGTATGGGACGGCGCACTGTCGGGGATACGTCTGTATCTCGGAGCGATAGGGTAAGTTGGCTCCTGCATTTCAACGACTTGGACAAGTCATAACCGTCAATTATCATCCCTAGTCTCGGACTTGCCATCTTCTTGACTGGGGTCGAGGCAAGCATTGTTAGCACATCATTGGTGACCATCACGAATGACCTTGGAGGTTCAGGCCAGAGCAGTTGGGTCATCACATCTTATCTGCTAACTTATACAGGTTCTCTCCTTGCCCAATCCCAGCGTATGCATGGCGACTATTGCTAATTTCTTTGTGTCGTTATAGGATCTTTGGTGATATGGTCCAACTGCGGTACTATTCTCGGTGTCAAGTGGACCCTACTCACCTCCATTCTGTTTTTTGTGATATTTTCTGGAGGCTGCGCCGCTGCAGAGGCCGTGAGTCAGCTGTAAGATGCCGAGTGACTCGTAATATCCTTCCACACCGCTGAATATTGAGAATCGCAGGATCATATGTCGCGCATTTCAAGGCCTAGCCGGGGCTGGCGTCTACTCCTTAACTCTGTTTTCATTCCTTCGCATCGTGCCGTACGAACAATATGACAAAATCAGCTCTGTCGCCGGCGCGATACTGTCGCTCGGCCTTGTTCTCGGCCCTTTATTTGGAGGTGCCATTGCAAGCGGTGGAAGCTGGCGCTGGGTGTTCTTGTGCAAGTAGGTACATCTTACTGTTGAATATACTTGCTCTGATAATCTGTATAGTGTTCCAGCAGGCAGTCTTGCCTTTGTTCTAATATTCTCTGTGCTACCGGCTCGCTTCCCACATCAACCCGAAGCATCAACTGACGAGTCCAGACCAAAGCCAATCAGAATATGGGATAAGATCGTGACTTCTTTCCGACAGTTAGACCTCGTTGGTTCCTTTCTTATTTTTACAGCATGTTCGTTTATCATTGCAGCTCTCCAGGAGGGAAATTTCAGGCTTCCATGGTCCTCCGCAATGGTAATCAGTTTTCTCGTGATCTCAGGATTGTCTTGGATTGCGTTTATCTGGTGGGAGTGGTTTATTCATCGGCTTGACTCCGAGATCATTCCAATGTTCCCATGGAGGCTGACAATGAACCGCGCTTTCATGGGTGCCGCGTTGTATGTTTCCTTTTCTTCCAAGCTAAACAGATCCACTGACGAGTCGACTTCTAGAGGATTCTTTACAACGGGTCTACCCTTGACTGTCTGTGTCCTCAATCTTCCACAAAGATTTCAAACCGTCAACGGAAGCTCACCGATTGGAGCGGGCGTCAAGCTATTGGCATTTGCGCTGAGCTGTCCTATTGGTATCATGGCCTGTTCATTCTTGGCTGGCCGTCTCAGAGTGCCGTTCAGTTACATCGCGTTATTTGGTATTATCTTTCAGGCTATAGGGTTGTTTCTTTTCTCGGGAATCGCGTCTACCACGGAGCTTTGGACGGGCCAATTCGGATATCTGGCACTGGGTGGGCTGGGTGTAGGTCTATCTATGGCTACATTCACCATGATCGCGCCACTTGTGGTGAATGAAAAGGATCAGTCGATCGCCTTGGGAATTGGACTGCAGCTTCGAATGCTTGGTGGTGTTTTGGGCGTGGCAGCGTCAGCTGCTATTCTCAATCATTATCTCCAAAGCCGGCTCTCATCCATCCTCCCACCTGAAGAGCTGAGCGCCCTTTTAGAAACAACCGAAGCAATTCTTACATTTCCACCAGAGATCCAGATTAGTGTCCGCGAGGTTTTCGCAATGGCTTACAGCGCACAGATCAAGCTTTCGGCGGCATTTTCTGTCGCCCAATTGTTGGCCCTTGCGATGATCTGGAGAAGACCGAATATCAGATATCTCAAGGAGTGACGACCAGGCTGGCTTCATCCTGTGGACCATATATCACAGCTACATACCAAGATGATGATTAACTCAGAGCTTGACAGAATTACTCATTCTTATACTAAACAGTGTTCAATAGCTGGTGTGGCGATACGTTTATCTGGCCATCAGGCAAATGCGACTTTTGTCCCATTAGCACATGCAGAATGCCTGAATAGACTGCTCAACTTACCTGGAAAAGGCCAAAAAGAAAAAGGGAAATTGATGTAACGATTGAGAAGCAACACGAGAAACATTGCAAGACTAGACACGCTTATGAACCTAATTGATTTATCTTCAAAAACAAGCCAGGCATTCTAAGGAGTTTTCCTTCCACCGAACCCAACTGAGCCTTCTATGATGTAGAACAGAAAGGCATAATTTAAGGTAAAATCATTTTGAACAGCGCAAAAAAAGCCAATGAGTTGGACATCAAACGCGCAATGCATACAATAGAATCTATGACGTTTGTCAATACACCCCATAGTAACTGATGCATGATTCCTCCACAGTTCGTACGTATTGGCAAAACCCATCACTTGCTGGATTAGTTTAGTTTCTGTTGAAACGCCCTAATTATTATTCGTCAGCTGTGAGATTTCATTGAATGCTAATAGGACTTACCTGTCCGCAAGTCATACCCAGCTCGAACCCATGCATCTTCACCTCCATAAAGATGAACAAGAACGTCAACGAGCTGCTTTGTTGCTCTTGGAACTTCGTCAGCCCTTGGAAGGTATTCTGGGTTCTGAGCGCAGAAGTTCAGGAGAAAGTTAATATCGAATAAGTCAGTCTTCCTCTTGTCCTCCGTAGATCGACCAGTAATTGAGCCACATTTTGCATTGAGAAGCAAAGCTGGCTTCAAAATCTTAATCCCTTCGACTATAATCACCCCCGTGTTGTGATCAAAGGGCTCCTTGAACAAGAGAGGTGGTGTGAGAATCTCTATTTGCACTGGTCTTCGTGTCTTGTAAGTCGTGTGGTTTGTTCTTGCTTCAACCTCGAAGTCAGGAGAGGCGCGCAACAACTGTCTTGCGTTTGAGGTTTTGCCTTGAGAAACCACAAAATCTATATCCAGGGTTGCACGGGTAGAACCAAGAATCACGCATGCGCTGCCGCCAACAAGAGCGTAAGTTTCATATTGAGTGAGTGCATTTGCGACTGCCATTGCGGCGGCGCGTATTTCTGCCGGGGGGTGGAGGTCTGGAGAGGTCATGGTGTTTGCTTGGAAAGGTGAGGCCAGTCAGTAGCTACTCCATGCTATTGATCGACCCTTTTGTCTTACCATCTTACCTTTGTAGAATTATATCACATTTATATAACCCTAGTGAAACCAAGAAAGCAGTTTTTTAGTCTCCTTCCAATATATCGATGCTACCTAGAGCATATAGAAAGCAGTTGAGCGACGGAGGAATACGATCACCAAACACTGTGGGATCTTGATGGCAGCCTAATCAAACTCAAAGCAAGAATGAAGAAAGACACAGGTAGTATATTCGATGTCGCTGCGTTGATATGTCTGGGACAATTGTGCTAGTCATAACCTTGCACTGCTGCCTGAAATACACAAAAGGCTGCAGGTAAGGTGATTGTGACAGTGCCTTCTGCTTCAGCTCCTAGCTACTCGTCTCACATGATGAGAATAAATAGTCCGCCCAGCACTGGAGAAGCTACTATTGATAAATATTCAATTTAGTATTTGATCTATTGCTGGATCTTCAATCCTCTCAATTGAGAACATGTACTGAAAATGCTACGATGACACCTCCTAGGGTAGGAGTGCCAGTTGTTTGAACCATAAACTAGACAGCACCCAACCTTGCGAAACCAAAGAGAACCTATCTACAAAGCACTAGGGATTCAAAGTCCCTTTTGAGGCCAATGGATGCCCGAAGATGGAGTTGGTGAATGAGAGGGAATCAAGGGATGGCATTGGAGCGCCCGCGAAGACCGACGGCGGCGAAGACGGATTACAGTGTTATCCCTTAAGCAGCACGATGGTCAAACTCTATTTATAGCTTCCGCATACCAGGCTACCGTTACGATCAAGCGCTGAAGGGGAACAATAAAAAAGCGGGGTACGACCAAGGGAACTGATGTGGGATTGAAGACGCAAGCAAGGCAAGTCGTGGTCCTTTGGGAGTACAAGTGTTGAGGAACGAGAAGCGATGATGCCAGGCTAGGCTACCGTAAGTAAGAATCAAACAAATGAGCGGGGTGATGCTCTATACTAAATGATTTATACTTGGTTGGGTGGCGATCCAGTCAAGGCCGGATCAACTTACGGCCGAAGCCCTTCTATTGTGCTGGCGCCTATTCCACAAAGTTCATGATTGGATAGCTGTTTCAAGTGCTCGACAAAGCAGCAGCTATTAGCTGCCTCAAGTCTTATTTTGAATCAGCAGCAATTTTAGTCTTTTGTCTTCACAATCTTAATGAAAGATATGGAGTTCAGGCTCAACTATCATGTTGGCACGGGAGAAGGCGGGCGCGATGCAAGATACAATGTTTGCCAAGTGCTTATTGACAATCGTGTCCCGCACGCCATATGGTTTGAAGATGCTCTTGTCCACTTCGATGTTCCTACTGCTGTGTTTGATCTGTATATTCTAGTTATGGACATTGACTTGGCTGCCAATATCCTGGCTAAGGCTGGGTGGCATTTCGATATGCAAGCACCACATCTCATTGGGAATGCGGAGGTGGATTTGTTGGACTTTCCTCAACAGCGATTAATATCCCCGGATGGCGAGACGAGAACGGTTCTCCTTCCCGCGACAGACTGGAAGTTTCCTCTAACGTCCAACACCCGATTGGAATTTGTGCCTTTAGAAGCCATGCCGTCGCTCAAGGTGCCATTTCCGCCATTGGCAGGTTTCTTGGATGCGCTAATCGATAGCTGGCTCGACTGTCCCAGCAATGATGCGATGCTATTAATTGTTCTGGCTTGCCAGATCTCCTATCTCTACACGCATGCTCCGGCTTTAAAACAGAAGTCTTTCGCCGAAGAAATGAAATACGAGCATCGCCAGTTTCAATTCGACGTGTTAGCAGGAATGGAGACTGGGACGTTGCAATTTCGACAGCACCAGCGTGATATTCGGGATGCTTTATTACGCGGCCAGTATACATTGCGGGATTGCTCCGCTTCCCGTGACAATAAAGATTTGTTCGACCCCTTTGGAGGGATCACATTTGAATCAGTTGCGGAGGAGGAGCACGATGAGGAATCTTATGAGTCCTACAAAGATTGACTCCTAAGGGGGTCTGTTGTTGTTAAGCATGTATCAATGACCATATTTCAACGTTTAAATCATACTGATATCCCTGGTTTCCCTGAGATTCAAGACATATCGGACAGAAATTGTGGGTCCATTTTGAACAGAAGAGGCTATAGCGTCATACTATTACGGACTAGTTGCTCCCATACGAATGGTAGTTGCACATAGACGAATGAATGAGTAGCCTTCTATCTGAGAGGGATAATGCGACCGACATCACCTGCATTGATTGGGATGCCATCATCGCGATCTCACCCCGACCTGGCTGTAGGGACGCAACATCTCAAGCATAACTGCCTAGCTGGGGTATCGATACCCTGGGACTGTCGTGAGCGAGGATATAACGGGAAGCTCCACCATGTTGTGCGGACATGATGCATTTGGTGATATGTCAAGCAAAATGGTATGTCAGCTTAGATGGTACATACGCCTCAAACTTGATCTGATTACCCCAAGATGTGCCCGGCTACTGTGGAATAAGGAGTCCAGACCTTTCTTCTCCGAGCACAGAGTTATGCTAGCGCCTCACTCCCCAGGAGCCTTATGGATTGGGCGCTGCCTGATTATGGGCAAAACAGCTGAAGCTGATGAAAAAGCTGATGAAGCTTCTGACATAATAACTCTAATTGACGAAAATAAGGATGCGACCTATCATGGTCTGTGTCACAGTTTGTCAGTCTTTCCTCGTTGTCGGACATTAATCGGTGGACGCATTATGAAATTTCTGCGTCTGGACACCCTGCGGTATAACGCTCTGCTCCTGGAGGCCAACCTAACGTTACATAAGCGCTTCTCAAAATATCGTCGAGGACAAGCTTGTCAGTAGCGTCGACTTAGTTGACAATAAAACCCGTTTTCACAACAAGCCGATGACACTACCACTACCTGCTCATTTCACCATTTCGGTGTCAGCAATGCTACCCGAAAGTTGCACAGTCCACCATGCAGCACCATTATCATGTTTGTGCTGCCATGAGCTTACGCATCGGAACAAGACGGAGACAGTCTGGCAAAAAATTCACAGAAGCCTAAGGATATGTTACATTTGCAGGAAGCAACCTAATATAAATACGTGCTTCTCTCCTACCAGATCTCTATCATCACCAGCAACCACACTCAGCCAAGGAGCAAATAACACATTCCAATATATCCCAAAAGCATTCAAATCTTGTCAACAAAATGAAGGCCCAAATCCTGGCTGTTTTGAGCGTTCTATTCGCTCTTGCTCCCGCCGTACCCACTACGTCCAACGTAAGAAGATCCAGCTCCAGCAAACACTGACTCCAAGCCTACTAACCCATCAAAGAGCAATCAGAATGTCACCGACATCATCAACAATATCCCCCAGTCGCCCAATGGAGTCCTGTTCCTCGGCAATGACGGCGTCTTGAGATCCGTCGATGCAGCCAATCGGGTCGTCTTTTACCAGCAGTTGAGCCCGCAGCAAATCGACCAGTACATCCAAAACCTGCCACAGCGGAATGCGGCTCGTCTTCAACGCGTGTTCCAGGGGGTTGACGGCCGCGAAGTCACGGACCTTGACCAGCTGCTCAACCCTGATTCTGACCAACTACCATCAAGGGCGCCCAGCAGCGTGTCCCAGTCACTGCCCACCGGCACTCAAATGCCAAGCCAGGAAATGTGCAGAACGGTCGACTGTACCTCGCAGAACACCTGTCGCCAGAATGGCTGCAATAGCTGTCTTCAGGCATACCAGATGTCCAATGGCTACTGCCACTAGTTGAGGTTTCAGACCGTGGTGCGGAGTGTTTCACTTGCTCACGCGCCGTGAAAGATCCTGTTTCGCTCGTTTGTCTGGTTTTTCCTGCGGGCTTGTAGTGCCTCTTGTCAATGTTCGTCTGGGTTTGGCCGATACCCGGGTGATGGCAGTCAGCCTGCGCAAAATTTGTGTTTGGATTCTTTTGTGTCTAGTCTGTCCTTAATTTAGCTTATCGAAACAGGAATATATGCACCTAAAACAGAGCCTGTCCAGAGTGAACGACGGAATTTCTGTAGAAAGTATAAGTGCTGGATGCATGATGCAGCCGCAGATATGATCAACGCTTGAGACATGTGTCAAGATCGAAGAACTTTGTGGAACGTAACTTGAAAGAGAAAGAAACGGATAATCATGGGTACAGTAATAAAGACCTACACTGTCTCGTCAGTCACTTCCAAAAAAGAGGCACGTCTTGCATTGTCGTGTCTGACGATTAGACCACGGACGCATATGTATACACAGTACGGTGTGATGTCATCGAGCTTTCGGCGAATCTTCACCACGACTCCATAAATAGAAGTACCGGGGTTTGCACAGCCTTTCCATGCAATTTGTAACCAGAGTCTCCACCGAGTCTATTTGCGATAGACTTAGAGCCGAGGTAGTGCCGAATCTCGGCTTGCCGGCATAGTGGGGTTAGCGGCTATATACTCATCCGGCTCAACATCATCATGTTTGGGAACCTCCAGTCTCCGCTGCTGCCTGATCTTGGATACAAATTGCGCTTCATTGGTACGTTGTAAGAAGATAATCCACATGTCCATTTATCAGAGCGTCTAGTATAGATTGGTAACGTTTCCTCAGTCTTCCCTTAGTCACCGCGTCACTAACACACGGCCATAGTCCCTACGCCGAACACTTCAACCCCGCATCAACTAGCAAACATGCCGCCACGTCTCCCTGAAGGAGGTAAAACCCTGGTCTACTTCAGTGTCGATAGCCATGATGTCAAGCTTGACTACTACCTGCCACCCAATGCGAGCGGGAACCTCCCCGCCATCATCTACTACCACGGTGGCGGCATGACCGCCGGCTCCCGCCGGGGCATGGGATTCCCGCACTGGCTATACAGTACGTCTTCCCCCGTAATACTTCAGAGGCCAAACTAGACAAACAGAATGTCTAACACAGCAAACAGACCACTGCCAACAGAAGAACTACATCTTCATCTCCGCCGACTACCGTCTCTGCCACCCCACCACAGCGCTCGACCAGATTGAAGACGCGAAGGCCATGTTCCGCTTTCTAGCAGGAGACTTCCAGAACTCCCTCCCAGAAGGCACAACCCTCGACACCACCCGCATCGCCGTAACCGGCTTCTCAGCAGGCGGATACTCCGCCCGCGCTGCCTGCATCTACGCCACGCCCAAGCCCGCCGCCATGCTAACCGGGTTCGGTAGCGCCGGCGACTGGCTCCTCGATCATTGGACGACTGGCCGTCCTCCCACTTCAATTGCCAGCATGGTGAACTTGGACGAAGTTCCCAAGCTACTTGCCGACAAGACCGTCGTCAGCGATGACATGCCCGAAGATGGGGGTATGATGACGAACCGATTCGCGCTGACGGTGCGGTGGGAATTGGATGGGACGTTCCTGGATGGATGTCTAGGACGGCCTGGGCTAGGTGCGGAGTTGAATAAGTTGGAGTATGCGCAGCGTGCGGCTGCTATTCCAGAGGACTTGAAGCCAGCGTTCTTGCAGTTGCATGTGACTGAGGAGCATCCGCCTGCGGTGTTTGTGCATGGGACGGCGGACGATGTTGTCCCCGATAAAGAGAGTATTAATCATCATGAGCAGTTGAAGAAGTTGGGTGTTAAGACGGAGTTGTTGCTTGTTGAGGGGGGTGCGCATGGACTGGTGGATTTCAGTCAGGGATTTCCGCCCAAGCCGGCTAAGGGGTCTGTGGAAGCGTATAATCGGGGGCTGGAGTTTATTGATGAGGTTTTCGGTCGAGTTTAGAGTTGCAGAGGTAGCAATGTGGCTCGTGAGGGCTGCATGGATATAAATTATATGGTTCATATGTATGGCGTAGCGACACATTCACTCATAGAGACATCCTAAAACGTTGGAAATGCGATCGTGTGTCGCATTCAGTGCGGGGTGCAGGTGGAGAACTGTGCAGGCTGAGGTGGAGAAGTGGTAAGCTTCCTGCAGCATCTCAGCCTTACTAGGGATATTGCGCCCTCGTGCAGTCTCCAAGAAATTGATATAAATATAAGAAGTTGGACGCTCGAATCGCCATCAAACCACCGCCTATATTTGAACCGCTACCAGAAGATCTCCAAACAATAAACAAGGACTATATACCCGAAATCTCCCATGCATATCACCCCCTGCTGCACACCACCCACCATCTACATAGAACTCTTCAGATCATCCACTCAGCCCACCAGCCAGCCTACCCCACACCCTACACACATATACATACCTAGGTAGTTTAACACCATGCCAAGCTCAATTCACACATCACCCCCATACTCTACCCTCCGACGAAGCAGGTAGTTCTCCTCCTTCAACCGATCAATCTCGCGCTCATACTCCTCCAAAGAATCCGCACTAGCGGATTCCAACTCCTCAATAATCTTAAACACGCGCCACAACCGCAGAACCACGACCAAGGAACCCAGTTCCTCAACCAACCCTCTCATGGCCACATCAATGGCGAAAGCAACAATAATCACCGCTGAATCGAAGATATGGAACTTAGATGAGAAGTAACTGGGATGATACCGTTAGCTAGCTGCAATGCCTCATACCCCGAGCAACCCAACTACTCTGCCTCTGGAAAAGTATGACAAAAGACCTACCTCATCCCAAAACTCCCCACGGCAACCACCAATTCAAGCATAAACAGACACGAAAACACCAATCCCGTAATACTCAGCGCCTCCTGAGCATCTTCCCACCCAGAAGGCACATGCTTGTACTTCTTCTCTAGTTCGCAGACGTGGATTTCAATCAAGAAATCAGCAAAAACACAGGCAACATCTACAGACACAAGGAATAGGACGAGATAGTGACCGAATCGGGAGGAGAGGTAGTTGCGGGCCGACCGGCGGCAGCGTGCAATGAGGGGCTCGGTGGACTGGGTGTTTTCATCGTCGTCGGGGAGATAGATTTGCCCTGGGGGAAGTGGTTGGGCTTCGGAGGCGAGGAGAGGGTCGCTTTGGGATCGCATGGTCTTTGTTTTGTGGGGGGATTTTCTTTGGTGAAGATGGATGAGGTTGGGAGGACAGAGAGAAGATGAGATTGTTTTGATGGGGAGAGAGGTAGCTTGAACGGGTGGAGCGATCGGGTGGGCCGGGTAGATGAACTATCCAGATGGTCGCGTGGTGAGATGTTATTTGCTGCTCGGTTGGCTGGAGGAAAGCTTATCGTGTTCAAGATGCAGCGTGGTGCAGTTCTTGGCGTTACTTTTCAGGTGGTGAGTTTGGATGCCTGGACATGTAGTAGAGTCCTTTGATTTGATTTGAGACTTACATTTTTAAAATTCTCCTTCCCCTTTCTGTTTGTCAAAATGCTCGAGAACTTGTGGTCAATCGACTCGATCAGACCCATATTTTCTTCTGTGAATGTAGAGTGACATGCTTGCTTCTGCTGAAATCTTTACTTTTCCTACTTTTCTTTTTCCTTACGGGGTTTTCTCGTCGTAGCCATCTACCAGTTTGATGCCTTGTATGCCTTATCTCCTAAAGCAAAAAGCTTCATTCAGGTGGGGAAAAACGAACCCTTTCAATCAATTTCTATCAAGCTTGTTTGACAGTTACTATCCATACCCTTCAGCCTACCTGAAAAGTGAAGATTGAGTACATCATGCGTTATCCTCAATTCCCATTCTCCCTCGCCTTCAACTCCCCACGCACCTTAGGCAGCACATACCGCCCATAATCAATCGCATCGTTGAGATTATCATACCCACGAATCGAGATCAATTCCGCACCCAAATCTACATAATCCAAAATCGAATCTGAGATAGTCTGCGGCGATCCGACCAAAGCTGTGGACGCTCCGCGCGCATTCGTCGCCGTGACAGTGGGATACCAGAGCGCGCGGTCCTGGACCTCCCCACGCGCCGCGATATCCAACAGTCGCTGGGACCCAACATTCTGCGGCGGCGGAGCATTGGGTGGCGCCTTGCCCTGTCCATTCGCGCGATGCTCCTTCAACTTATCGAGCGTCTGATACGCCTTGGCCCAGGCCAGCTCATCCGTCTCGGCAATAATAGGACGGAAAGTCACCCAGATACGGGGTCGATCGTTTGGCGCACGACCGGCGCGTTCGGCTTCGGCATAGATCCGATCGATCTGTTCCTTGGTTTCCTTGAGCGGTTCGCCCCAGAGACCGAAGATGTCGGCTAGTGAGCCGCCTACGCGATAGGCTTCATCGGAGGAGCCACCCACCGAGACGGGGATGGTCCCGTTGGGGTTGGCAGGGCGGACACGGTTGCTGAATTGCTTGAAGGTGTAGTATTCGCTCTCCCAGTCAAACGGCTCATCGGATTCCCAGGCTCGGCGGAGAATGCGGATGTATTCTTCTAGTCGGGCGTAGCGTTGGGACTTGGTGAGGAAGTCACCTTCTTTAGCTTGCTCGGCATCGCTGCCGCCGGCGATAAGGTGGACTACGGCGCGTCCTCGACTGAGCTGGTCTAGGGTAGCGAGGGCTTTGGCGGCGACGGTCGGGTAGAGGGTGTTGGGGCGGAGGGCGATGATGATCTTGAGGTTCTTGGTCACCGACGCAATGGTGGCTCCGACGGTAAAGGGGTCGAAATAAGACGAATCGTATGGCACGAGGGTATAGTTGAAGCCATAATCGTCTAGGGATCGCGCATATCGGACGAGGTAGTCGGGGTCAATAGAGGCGTTGGGGATAGGCGCGACCTCAGTCGAGGCGTTGGGGAAGGTAAGGCTGATGAATTCAGTAGGCATGGTGAAAGATGGTTTATAGTCTATGCATTGACACAGCGGCACTGATCAGGATGAGCATAGCATTTATAATCTTCGGAGGGGCTGTACTTCTTGCCCTGGACCCCGCATGGGATGCGCTGCGGTGCACTGAGATGACGCGAGACACTAGGCGATCACGCCTTACATGGCCGATAACGGTCGGCAGTTTCACACATCCGAGTGGACAGATGAGGTTGTAGAAGTCGTCATTCGGGGATGCCATTATGCAACCCAGGATAGATGATTGACACCATTTGGCAGGCTCTTCTGACTGGACGTGCTGTGAGGGATCGGGCCATCGGCGCGCACATACATCCCCTATCGAAAGTCTAAGCTCGACAATCAAATGTTTATTAAGCCACACCACTAAGCGTTATTGGCTGGTTCTATCTGATTTCGGAGATACCGGACGCTGTTTTTTTTTTTTTTTTTTTTTTTTTTTTGATTATAAATAAACCCTCGATTTTGATGCGTGAGTATTGCTTACAATTCCCACCATCAGCAGGCTGTGCAGGATAGTGGCCAATCACGCAATCATCATAGGGAAAGAGTATACATCTTTGTTTACTCGAGGTGACTATCTACGGCCCTTACCGGGATTTACGCTTGTGGATCATATCTGTTCGAGGTCATGGCCGTATGAATAGCTCAGCTGCACCGGGTATGAAGCATACATCATCGATCGGAAGCCAGAGGATATTAAGGCTTCTATCCAGATGCAATGGTACTTGAATACTACTGGAGGTGAAGTGTCGTATATATGAGTTTCTATAGCAGCTCAGATACACTGATGTTAGAGACTGAGGGCATATTAAGACCTAAGGAAAAAAGAAAAAGAAAAAAAGAAAGAAAGAAAGAAAGAAAAAAAGAAAAAGGAAAAGAAATCGAAATCTAAATCAAAAACGAAAACCGATAGCTACCTCAGCACCACATATGGGAAGACCGTCCTTACAATGTGACTGCAACGATTCTTACGAGTAGTCCCTGTTTGATAGTTTTGCTCAGTGAAGGTTGTTGTCCTGACTCAATCAAAGTTTCCCGATGCACAATCTCATCTTCCCTTCAAAAACTCGCATTTCTTCCGGAGATTAGTTCTCCTCTAATTTGATACATAGAAGTTCCGGTAAACATCATGCCATCGGATAGCAACACTGGAGCTTCTACCTCTCACGAACATGATGAAAATGGCCGTCGAAGCGGTCGCAGTAGTGACCGTGACCGTGGCGGACGCGGTGGCTGGAGGCCAAGAAGAGTATGTGTTATATCTTATCAATAATGAGAATCATACATTCCAGTCTTATATCATTATGCTAACAAGGCTTGAATGCAGTGCCGGTTCTGTGGCCGCAGGGGCCATTTGATCGCGAACTGCTACTTATACCGCGGCATAGAATTACTGGTATGTTTCATCCACATTACCTTTTACTATAATTCTGTGGAGTTTACCAAGCTCACTTCTTACAGGGAGCCAGACGCGTTGCGGTTAGCTAAATAGGAAAGGAAAGCATATAATGCAAGAAACTAACTTGTACGATTAGATCGAATGGCGACAGAGACTTCAGCGCCGCCACTACCGTGTTAGTACTCGGCATTCCGATACATTGAATGGCATTAGACTGATTATTGTTACGGCAGCACCGCCAGCAGTATCAGGGCCAGGGTCAGCATTACCAAGACCACCGTCGTCAAGACCAGCAGCATCAACACCAGCAGCATCAACACCAGCAGTATCAACACCAGCAGCACCAACACCAGCAGCACCAATACCAGCAGCAGCAGGTCCAACAGCAGCGAGCCCAACAGCAAGCGCAGGAGCATTCGGAACTGCAAGAACAGCAGGAACAGCAGCAGGAACAGAAAGGACAGTAGAAAAGGACATCCAGGGATATGTGTACTCGATGCAACGGCCATAGTGCTATTGTATACCTATCAAAGATGACATGTGCGTACGGATAACATATCACCTCTTCTCAATGGTCCCATTTCGGAATCTATACTTAGAGCACTCCTCCACATACAAGGGCCGCAATTTCCAGGACACGACTTAACGACAAAAAGAGGAGAATTTAAAGAAAAATAAGCAAGGTCCGTTATCGAAGTCGTCTGGGAATGAACGATAATGGGAGAGCGTCAAAGTGACCAGACGAGAGCATAAGAATTCGCAGACAATCTACCACATTGCTAGATTCGACCTATAAACAGGACTGTGCAGTAGTTAATTCCGGTCATATCTGATTCTCTTCCTGAGGCGGACGCCACGGGCAGGTAGGGAGCAGTAATTGTCTGTAGCATCAAGATAGTGGATGGAACAGCTAGTATCTTATATCGGGACCGAGAGCGGCTAGAAAACATGAACATGAATGAATTCGAACTGCAACACACAAACATGATGGATCATAGGGCGAGATCGCTTTCCAGACACCTTCCAAACCGTTATTTCTTCTGGTCATTGTTAGTGGTGGTGGTGGATAGTGCGACTGATGGTGGAGATTGAGTGTTTCTCAGGCAAGTACCATAAATCTACACAATTAAGGCTGTTTCTTTTCTGTGACAGCTTTGACAGGCGTAAGTGGGATCTGGAGAAGTCGGTCAGGGGGGTATGTTTCAGTAGAGATGTGAGGGGTGTTGCGCTGGTCCCGAAATAGCAATGATCGCCTGCGTGCGGGGAACACATCCCTCCGCATGTTTGTTTGTTCTTTCCTTCTTCCTACCACAAAGTCTTCGTTGGTAGTCAATTTTCCGGGATTCAGGAAGAACATCAACTGATATTGTGACATAACAAGGGGCATATCATTACTTAATATGTTCGAAGGTGGTGAGGGTTGAAGATAAGTTGGGACGGTCCTGCTTATCGCTCTCGGATCTCGGCCTATCTCCATCTGCAAGGGCGCACGGCCTGAACATTCATCGCCAAGGAGGGGCGCCATCCCCTCTTTTAAAACCCCATTCCCACGCTCTTTCTTCACCAATATACACTCTTATCACTCACCCTCCCGCTACTCACCTCCCCTCTGAAACGAAAATCATGTATACTCCCCGAATCGGCGACCGGCTCTCGAGCCTGGATACCCCCTCAATGATCGTCGATCTCGACTTGATGGAATCCAACATCCAGAAACTCTTCTCCGCCCTCCTCCCCACAGGACTGAACATTCGTCCGCACCTCAAAACCACCAAGTGCGCTGCCCTAGCAAAGAGGCTCGTCGCCGCGGGTGCCAAAGGCTGCTGCGTTGCTAAGGTCTCAGAAGCCGAGGCCATCACAGCCGCCGGGTTCGATGACATTCTGATTACATGCGAGATTATCGGCGCACCGAAAGTCCAGCGACTCGTTGAATTGGTGAAGAAACACCCGGGGCGACTGCGTACCGTGGTCGATAGTGAAGTCGGGGCTACGGCCATTAATGAGGCATTGGAGCGGGAAGGAATAACGACGCCCTTGGCGGTGTTGATTGATTTGGACGTGGGGCTGCACCGTACGGGCGTGGCTGATGCGAAGGCGGCATTGGCGCTGGCGAGACATCTGGCTGGGCTGAAGCATTTGAGGTTGATCGGAGTGCAGGGGTATGAGGGACATGTGCAGCATATGCATAGTTATGAGGAAAGACGACAGGAATGTTTGGCATCAATGAAGATATTGACGGAAACGGCGGAGGCGCTGCGCAAGGAAGGCTTCCAGATCGATGTGGTTACTGGAGGTGGGACGGGAACGGTGGAGTTCTGTGCCTCTGTGCCCGGAGTGACGGAGTTGCAGCCGGGGTCGTTCATATTTATGGACACAGATTACCGGAATGCGATTGGAAGGGGGTATTCGAACAGTTTGACGATACTGTCGACGGTTGTCAGTCGGCAAGGGGAAAGACAGGTTACGATTGATGCTGGATTGAAGTCGTTGACTACGGATAGTGGGTTGGCAGAGTGCAAGGATTCCAGATATACTCATCAGAATTTGGGTGATGAGCATGGTGCGCTGAGTTGGGACGAGGGGACTCCGGATCTGAGAGTTGGGGATAGGGTGGAGATGATCCCGAGTCACATTGATCCGACGATCAATTTGCATGACTTCTATTATGCTCATCGGGGTGGAGTCATTGAGGAGATCTGGTCCGTGGATGCTAGAGGGAAGGTTCAATAGATAGCGTTCTTGGTATAGATTCTACTACCGACCGAATACAATTCTTCAATTGAGTACCTCTGCATGCCGCATCATAATTCTATCGAGCACACTTCCAGGTTGAGATTAAGAGTAAGTATGAATGAATTGGAGTTGTATGTCCCGAATGCGTTAAAAGCACAGACTTGCTACCGTAGTTGGCCCGCCACGGAGTCTTTCATTTAGTGCAGCATAGTGAAATCTAATCTGGCAGTAGAACAGATCACTAACTCAAAGAGAGCCGCTTTCTCGTAGAGAAAACCATGGATCTCGCAATGATGTGCCTGCATGCCAAGAACAATATCTGCAACCGATTCAGAAGTGGATATCCGTCAGGCTCACGTTGAATTAGAGCAAGATATCAATAGTAGAGCTCGAGGTGTGTCTTTAGAGTATAGTTAAGATACTGGCTGATAATTTAACATTCCTTTTAGGACATGCTTCTGAACAATGCGGAGAATGGGAGATACAATGAAGGTATTTCCTTGGAATCGAAGTGGGTCTTAACTTTCTTCCAGCTGTTGCAATACCATCCATTTCAGCCCCCACTACTAAAAGTGGATTTGGTAACCAGAACATGAACCATTACCAATGTTATCTCTTCCCCAGTAGATAACTCCTATCATTAATCACCAGTATATGCAATCAAGCTGACTTGCTCGGGGTATAGAGTGACTGACTCATACGGTTCTCATTCTTCCACTTTAATCCATGTTTTCCGCGGATATGTGATACTTCGGCAGCCACCGTCCCTAAGATTCCTTGATTTGACGGAGTTGACCGATAGCTGGTGACTACTACCGATGCAAGTAGGAGCTCAGACCCTTGATCAACCACTGGCCTTTGCAATGGATCTTGTGGGGAAGACCATCGAGACCCTGAACGGTCCTGCGGATGGGGCTCTCACTTCCCGTCTCCCGTTTTCCGCCATGTAGATCCTTCCTCCCCGTGAGAATTAGTTAACAAAAATAAAGTCGTCTCCTCCAGGCACACGGGGAGCGGCGACCGCCGACAGCCTCAGATCTAACAGTTAAGTGCTTGATTATGCTTGATTACTCGATTCTTCACGGAAGG
Source organism: Aspergillus luchuensis (assembly GCF_016861625.1). Classification (NCBI taxonomy): domain Eukaryota; kingdom Fungi; phylum Ascomycota; class Eurotiomycetes; order Eurotiales; family Aspergillaceae; genus Aspergillus; species Aspergillus luchuensis. Next base: position 513,116 of record NC_054852.1, read on the forward strand.
CGTGCGGGGTGGACCAGAGGGCACAGTCAGATGTCAGATCCTGGCCCACTGCTTCCGCTGTGGATCATGCCGAAACAGCCAGGGCGTCCACTAGACATGGGTCGGTGGAGAGCTGCACCGAGTGCCCTCATGAACAGACTTCAGGGCTCTTCTGGACCAATGTTAAAATGTTTTTTGGGGATACACTTCGCGTGCAGGCCGCAGACACTTCATACCAGCACTTTTGACTTGTTTTGAAAGACACCAACACACACCTTTCACGTTTTTGTTGATTTTGCATCCATGCCGAGTTGAAGGATTCGATCGTCGGGCCTGACCCCGAGAACGGCCTAGCAGGGTTACATTGTGTGTCTAGCCTCATATAAACTGGCGGACAGCATGAAGACTAACAAAGCGGCCCCCATTCATTCCTTCGCATCCTTCAGTCTTTCCGCTGATGGCTCTCACCCAGGCCATTCAAGTCATCTCCGACTCTCAACTAAATGCATTGAACAACAAGTGGCGAGCCAAATTCGTGTGCGAAACCCAATTCCTGTTTGCAAGTTCACGCTATTCCTAGGACGTTGGTCTCCGCGTCTGTCATCATAGTAGGATACGAATGAGCATCCTTCCTCACAGCTGAGCGGCTCAACAATGATGCCAAAGGATTATTCGCACGGTCGTATTCGAAACAGTGGCCCGTTCAGCTCGATTTCCAGACCGGAACCTGATTCTGGATTCGTTGAATATCAGTGGCAATGCGCATTAGCGCCTGCGTATCGTCAGATAATTCGGCATTTGCAAAGGATGACTTTGAAGAGACCAGACCTCTCGTATGGTGACGGTGCTGCTGATGTACTTTTGTAAGTGCACTTGAGGTGCATCATGAGGCTTCACCTGGGGCCAAATATCACATCGGTGGAGGTATAAAGGGGATGGGAAATCCACGGCATACAGCCCCTCATGCCAGGCCGTTAAGTCACTTTGACATTCTCACTTAGAAACCCAAAAAGTATCGTTCATCATCATTATTTCACCATGACTATTGAAACGTATCAATTTGGCGGCTTCAAGTCGCAGAGGACGGATGTTCTTATTGTTGGCGCTGGTCCCGCTGGATGCATGGCCGCGGCAACGTTGCAAAGATACGGCATCGATTTTTGCCTAATTGACAAAAGGGCCACGAGAACACAAACTGGGCATGCAAGTGGTACGCCGATAAATTTCCCTCTTGTTGACTTGACGAGAAAGCTGATCATACTACCAAGCATTCCAACCTCGAACCCAAGAGATCCTGCAGACGATGAATGTACTTCATGACCTTGACAAGAGAGGGCATCGTCTTACCGAAACTTCTTTTTGGATGCGTGATAGCACGGGCGCCCTAGTCAGTAACTTCACCGGCGCTGAGGTGGTCCATGGTAAGTTCTTCCGCAGACGATGAGGCGGTTATGTGAAATCCGACATAGCTGACTTTTCAAAAGCCACGCCGTACCAGTACCTTTTCAATACCGACCAAGGCATGACGGAAGATGTATTTGAACAGTACTTGAACACCAAGGGGCACAAGGTCCAGCGATTCATGGAACTTATTCATTATGAACACAGCCCAGAGCCCGAATGGCCACTCACAGCGTATATCAAAAATAATGCTAGCGGGGCCATCGAAGCATGGCAGACGAAGTACATCTTAGGTACCGATGGGGCGCGAAGCGCTACACGCCGAGCTACCGGTGTGCAATCATCCTCGCAGGGCGGCGAGGACGTTTGGGCTGTCGCGGACGTTTATGTTGATACGAACTTTCCCGATTACAGAAGACGTTGTGCCATCCGAACTCCAGATGGTGGTTGCATGTTGATACCCCGCAAGGATGAGGGACTCCGGATTTTCCTGCAGGTGGATGAGAGAAGTCAGGAGCACCTCAATGCAAACGGAGATTCGGCACAAGATGCCCTTACTGGAAGCAGTGCTTTCAAGCTCACCCAGACCGTCCAGTCCCACATCAGCAAGGTCATTCATCCTTACAAGATGAATATCACCGACATTGTTTGGATTAGCCAGTACCGTGTTGCGCAGCGAGTTGTCCATAATTTCAGTGATCCGACCAAGCGAGTTTTCCTCCTTGGAGATGCATGTCACACACATAGCCCTAAGGCAGGACAAGGAATGAACGTCAGCATTTCAGACGCATACAACCTCACATGGAAGCTGGCACTGGTCATGAAAGGTGTTGCAAAGGCATCTTTGCTTGAAACGTATGAACAAGAAAGACTTTGGGTTGCCCAACAGCTTATTGAATTCGACGCCTTGTTTGCCCGTCAATTTGGACAAAAGGATAAACTTGACAGTCAGAACCTCCGCGAGACATGGGAAATGGGACATGGCTTCACAAGCGGGTGTGGGTATGAGTACCCTCCAAACTTACTTGTTAACCGCGATGTCCGGATTTCCATCAACAACCAAGCAGTGGAGCCGCTCACGCCGGGCAAGCGTCTCTTACCTATCGATCTGATCCGACACATCGACGGCAATCATGTTCGCATGCTCGACATCATGCCATCCAACGGCAGATTCCATCTCTTCATTTTTGCCGGCAATGACCTAGCTTCGCCTACCCTACAGAATCTCGGAAATGCTTTGGACTCACCTCATTCGCCAATGAGTCTCTTCAATCTTCTGCCACTGGAACTTATGCAACGTTTCCGTCATGAGGACATCACAACGGACTCAGTTCCATTCACCAACAAGGCATATGTTCTTGATCTTTTCCTGATTCATTCACAGAATCACCTGGATATTCAACTGGGAGATATCCCTGCTCCATTCTCCTCAAAATGGCCCATGAACGTATATTCTGATTTTTCTGGAGCTGCAAAAAGCCAGCTCGGTGTCTCTGACGACTCCGGTGCTTTGGTGGTGGTGAGACCAGATGGCTATATTGGACTTGTCACTGGCTTGGACAATGTTGAAGATGTGACATCTTATTTCGATGGCTTCTTGCACCGGCGCATTTAGTGATGACAAGAAACCGCTGAAAGGGCAAAACGAGTCTCTGTAAGATGCCAGCAAAGGCCAGCTAAATATCCTACAACACAGGTTCAATATCATAGCCTTCTATGGATTGATTGTTGCTCAGCATTGAAATTCACTGTAAATGATTGTGTTCTCATGGCGTAACTCACAAAGCCCGGGCGTTTATCCGATCTCTGACAAATGTAGAAAAGGTTGTCTGCACTTGCTCGATATTTATGAATATAAGACCACCTGTCTCGAGAGAAGACGTACTATAGTCATTAAGAGAATGACATCTATCATACATCTTCAAAATGGCGCATCACGTTACATCGCTATCAGTACCCCTGTATATTGCCTTATCCGACAGTCTGAAGCTTATCCATTGAAGAGATAGCGGCACCACCCGTGAGTTCAGGCCTCTCCGGACGTCGGAGGTGCCCGACTGCAGCACAGACAGCATGGAGGTGCCTGAGTGATATATCAACAACTGAGACCGCGTTTCTCGAACCGTACCATCTCGACTTGGAACAAGTACCTTTGTTAATAACTAAACCTTCAGCATGTACGGCCTATCCGATGCACAATATGGCAAAGACAACGTTCGGCTATACAAGGTCCACCGTGATGCAGGAACGGGTGTGCAAACTGTATACGAATTGACAGTCTGCGTCTTGCTGGAGGGAGACATTGAATCTTCGTGAGACACTCGTCACGACATTTCGCTATATATCAAATCCCAACTAACAATCAGGCAATAAGTTACACCAAGGAAGATAACAGCGTCCTTGTAACTACAGACGCAATTAAAAACACATGTTACATCGTTGCCAAACATAACCCCGTCCACCCTCCGGAACTATACGGCTCGATCCTCGGAAAACACTTTATCACCCAATACAACCACATCCACACAGCCCACATCGACATTATCTGCCATACCTGGGAACGAATGACCATCGAGAACGAGCCACACCCGCATTCATTCTTCCAGGATGGGAGCGTCAAACGACCGATCCGCGTGGATGTTTCCAAAGCTTCAGGCATCGATATCACGTCGGCTATTTTTGGCCTCAGTGTATTGAAGAGCACCAGGTCTGAGTTCTGGGGATACATCAAAGATGAATACACGACATTGCCTGAGACGTGGGACCGCATTCTGAGCAGTGACGTGGATATCAAGTGGAGATGGAAGCACTTCGAAGACGTTGCGGGCGTTAAAGCGAATGTCTCGCATTTCGTTGAGGCGTTTGTAAAGGCGAGAGACGCATCCTTCAAGGCGTTCGCGGAAGATAATAGCATGAGCGCGCAGGCGACACTGTACAAGATGGCTGAGAGGTTCTTGGACTGTGTTCCTTTGGCTGATGCTGTGGAGTATTCATGGCCTAATAAACACTATGTGGAGATAGGTAAGCTTCCGCAACGTTCCGGCGTCTTGACCGCATACTGCTTCTTTCTGACATACTAACATTGAATCTGAATAGACCTGAGCTGGCACAAGGGCATTCGGAACACAGACAAAGATGCAGAGGTGTATTTGCCGCAATCGGCACCTAATGGGTTGATAAAGGGGACTTTGACTCGTTCTACTCTCGATAAGAGCATATCTGCGAAGCTTTGATCAGCTTTGGGGAAGATATGTTACAGAACAGCCCTTAGCCCGCGCCGGTGTACCAGAAGCCTTCTTATACGACATAACACAACACTATACTTTCAAAGCAGCCCCTCGGATGCATTAGATAAATACTGTTGCATAATATAAACGAGCACATACGACCATAGGGTGTGGAAAACAGGGCTTCCCGTCCGCTCAGCCGTACTTAAGCCACACGCCGGGAGGTTAGTAGTTGGGTGGGTGACCACCAGCGAATCCCTTCTGTTGTATGTACTTCGCTTTTTGTGTTTTATTTCTTTGTCTAGAATTGCTTGCTTCTCTCGGGTGGCTTTTTGATGTACGGAACATCTATGAGTCTGCATTATGTATGGTGTGGGGCGAACTAGCTCACCAATGCGTCCTACCCGATGAGATAAACAGGCTTTGCCCGCATCGGGAACAATCTACTTCGGTTTCTTTAAATGCGAGAATAAATATTTGCCGTCTCTTGCAATTCAGTAGTCCTTCCTCTAAGGGAACTCTTGGAGCAGTACTCAGTTTTGATCTAGCATTACATCCAGGAAGGCAGTGTCACGCCAAGAAGACATCCATCACACCTTGGGGCAACCGTAGTACGCGCATGTCCGTGAACGCAACGAAACAATGTGAGTCATGATCTTGATGTAATGATCGGGGTATAGGGATGAAGGCAGTTAGCACTAACTCCCCAGTAATATGAAATGCTATAACTTCGTCATTGGCTGGGTGCTGTGACCGGTAATTGCTACTAAGACGGTAAAAGGCAGAGAATTTGCAAAGTTCTCCTGTTTGGGGATATTCTTAATGTTGTTTGGAATGGCTGAGTGTCTAAGTGGACCTCTCTTTGGCTTTAGAGAGTATGTAACGATCGCAAGTGGAGGAACTCTGGGAAACACTGTTATTATACCGAATGCAGACTGTACTGCTGCAGCATCTGTCCTGGGTGGGCAATAGATGAGCCGATGGTTTGATTGTTAGTATTACGTCCGGAATATCCAGTTCAGTGCATTTAGTGGTCAAAAAGTCTGTTTCTCACTCATAGAGAAAAAAATGCGCAGGCATGTCCCTCTTTCCCAATGTATGATAGCATATAATCATATAGCATCATCAGTCCCTCATTTTCCTGTTTATTATACGCTATCCTCACATGTGATTCTGTTTTCGGCAAACGCACAAATGCCCTTGGCCATCGCAAACTGTAGCGGCACATTCGTCGCAAGTACCAGGCATTCTCCGAGATCTCCTGACCATGTTCTTCCGAAGGATAGTCGAATGCTATGACATAGTTGATGCTACATACTTGGAGTCATGATATCAAATGCTAGACGGTAGTATTCATGTTCGCAAAAACCTTGAGTGTTTGCTATACCCTTTTCGGTCACTATGTGAATAGGAATGTGCAGTCAACCTCTTGCGAGATAGGCTGGGCAATGTCCTGGCCACTGACGGAATCGTAGCCTGCAGCTCTCTAGCCGAATATAGTAAGCCCGAATGAGGGAGAACATATATTCAGTGACATGCTGCCACCGATCAGGCATCCATCGTCTTCATGTTGCTGGCATTACCAGCACCGATAACCCTGTCTCTCAAGAAAGGGATGTCTAGGTGATGAAATAGTGGAAAACTCCTTCAAACCTACACTCCTCTGGATTACAGCTAATAGGGGTCCTGTTTCTGTTGAACCCACCTGGCTTCTACCTTGCCTAGACACTCGCCTTTGAGGGCAGGAATTCCATGTACAGGTAATAAAACGGCGGTTCCTTAATACAAGTCTCGTTATTTTCAAACGTGAAAGATTACCACGGTATTCGGATCGGTAACCGACCGGAATTTGGCGCTAAGAAATGATCAAACCTTATCGGGCGAGGAGACAGGCGGGGCCCCAAATCCCCCAAGAACCCCCTTGCGTTGCCAGTTACGGACTAGGTAAGTGATAGACAAGTCATATCAATTAGAATTCGCACTAACCACTGCTTACTTAGGGTTCATTCCAACTTTTTCGAATCTCGTGCCTGGCATGATGGCGCCCTTGGCTTCTTCTTTTTCTTGGTGGCTTGGAGGGGTTGGTGGCAATACCTGCCATGATTCGAAGGGTTTGAGGGCTTTGTTATCTGTGCAATGGATACAGCAAGGCTTTCCAGTTTCATTCCCCTGTGGGTGAGCCTTTGTTGAATTTTTTTTTTTTTTTTTTTTTTTTTTTTTTTTTTTTTTCGCGGGTGCCTGCGTTACTTGGGGTTAGATTTCTGACGATTGAGTCTGATTCGGAGGGCCAATATGACCTCAGTTATCGCATATACTACTGCCCTGTGATTACTAGATCACTGTGCTGGAACCCCATTATTATAGACATAAATGATAGCTTATGTTAGTACCTGCAGCGTAAACTGTACCACTTGCGTCCATTAAGCCTTATCAATTGCCGTAGCATTTGTGACTAATTATCATAGTCATCAACTTATGGCCTTCATGTTCTTCCTACTCTACCCTATAGTCTTACAGTCGACCCAACTAGTAGTAATGAAACATAAATGCTCTTTATATTTGATTATTGTCTGGATATTATTGATATCAAGTAGCCTCTGTCATTATTGGCTTCTTCAGTCCAAATTACCATAATGTAACGACGGAACACAACTACTATCTGTGCATATATATATATATATATATATATATATAGGCCCCTTCCTGGTACTATGTATTTCCATCACACATAGTACTACAATCTCGGCACAGACTAGCTATATATCATATATTGCTCCTCAAAATTTACTATAGGTGATTAGAGATCTGAATATAATGTATATATCGCAACCAAATGTGTGTAATAGCCTTACACTAGATAATAACATGCAATATACTGCCTAATATTACGGGTATATCGACCTGCACGTAGCATGCTCTAGACTTTCGCGGGCTTATGCTGTTGAAATCTCACACATATACTTTGATGATTGTATGAGCAGATTGAGATTGAGTGAGTGAGTACAAGAGTTCCAATGGAGCTTTCTATGTGAAGAGGTGATGTTAAAAAGCAATCTGTTCGTTGTCATTGTAATCTACTATAACTATCCTTCATAACTAGCTATGAATGATCCCACGATAAACGTCAAGGTCTAGCTTTTCTCATAATTATAGGTCCCTGATAACACAGAAAACTCAGCATCATGAGCTTCCCTGTGCTACAGTTACCGTAGGTATTATCCAGCCCCAAAATCATCTTCCCCTACAACCCGGCCACAAAGTCACAATGAAGTATACCCGTTTGCTAAGCGCAAAACATGTATACTTCGCCGTGGCTTCGTGGATGAGACGAAGAGAAGAGACGTGGTAGATGGAGCCGGAAACCAAACTACAACTCGCAGCCAAGCGAAGCTCTGGGGAAGAAAAGAAAAGAGAGATCGAAACTCAACGGTGCTTGGTTTATATATCTCTCGAAGTGCTTAATCGCTTGCCCTACTGCGCCCCTGGTACCTCGCAGGCTCCAAGACTTCGCATTCCTTGCCCGCTTTCAGACGGTAGTCCGTGGTCGTGAAGTAAACTAACGCGAATGCGAACTGACTCTCTTGCTTCCAAGGGGTGCACGGTGAATACCCAAGGCAATTTGGAATTTCGAGAGACATTATTAGACAAATTCTCAAAGGCTAATCGAGTGTCTGACAATTTTCAGGGCAGGCAAATTGTTGCCTTGCTCAGGGTCATATGAGATGGATTGGCTGAGATACAGTACCTCATGTCTACAGACACCAATAAATCTTAGTATCGCCTAGCATTTTTAGCATTCAATCTTGGCGTCTTGGCGAAGGGGGAATCTAGATACTGTCTAATCCCTGTATAGGACTTAGGGAGGCAAACCTTGAGGATAGTTTACAGAAAATCACCGGAACGGTGGCTGAGACCCAACAATGAAGGGAGATTGACTGATAGTGCGAAGTAACCCCGAAACATACGAAATTAGGCTCAATGAAACCTGTTTTCCTGATATTCCAGACTCGGCTTGAATTTTTACCTTAGGCTGAAGTGGATTCCCTTGCCACTAACAAGCTTCCGTACTGAAAGCATGTATGAAGCTCATGCAAACGTGCCAAGCACATAAATGCACTGCGGGTGGGAGGACTGCAAGGTACCATTCTGGCCTTCGCTTCCCCACAGCCGGGCTAAGAAAAAGGGTATCCCTAGCGAAAGCAGGTGCAGCGTTGACACAGGGTACTCCGCCAAGCTATTAAACCCTCGTTAAACAGACTCATATACTACACTGGTGCGATACAAGGGATGTTATCAGAGTCATGAACTTGTTACATTGAAACTCCTCGGTCCATACTGAGCAAGAATTCCTTCTGGTACATCCACGCGCCAAGTCAAAACCTCAGCTGTTTGCGTCTAGGCACACGCGTACATTCCCGTTCTAACCATGGCAGATCTATCTTCATATCCTTGGAAGGGTCATAGTCCCAAGGCACAATTCTGTAAAGACATCGAGGTTTAGATGATCGTCGTTAACTGGTATGGGAGAGCGAGAATTGGATGTCTCAGTCACAGTGACCCATAACACGAGAATTTTGTAGGGGCTCGCAGCAATCCAAGAACTAAACATAGTAAGAGAATGAGAGAAGGGAGTCTCCACCTCGAGCTATAAATCTCGTCGAAATCCCCTGCTAGAAGTATCATTCATCATCAACCATTCACTCGCTCATCAAAGCAATCCTTCTCTGTCTCTCTCTATCTAAACACTCGTTTCTATACAAGAACACTCGTTCAATCTTCCAACAATCTTTCAAAATGAAGTTCGCTGTCGCTGCTATCCTTGGCTTCGCCATGACTGCCGTTGCTATCCCGGCCGCTAAGGGAAGCCAGCAGAAGCTGTCCATCGACGATGCTTCCGGCCAATGCTCGATTGGAGACATCTACTGCTGCAATCCCGACAACACTGAAGAGTCCGACGGTGTTCTGACCAATGCACTCAGGGAGGGACTTCTCATTGGAAGTCTCGTCAATGGCAAGGGATCTGCCTGTGCTCCCACTTCGCTCATCGGGGATCTCAATCTGCTTGGTAAGCATGCCTCATTTTCGAGGAGGGATAACAAGAATCAGACTAACAAGCTTTAGCTTTTTTCGAAAAGGGTCAGGATGGCGGCAAGTCCTACTGCAAGAATACCATTGCGTGCTGCCCCAATGGAAGCGTAAGTCTATCATCAGCTAATGTGAACAAGTAAAGCTTGCTGACTTGGACTCTTGCATGCAACAGTGCGCGGCCCTTGACGGATACTAAGTGGTCTCATGATCAGCTTTGCTGGCCTCGTGCAAACAACGCAGGCCCAACGGCAACAATCCGCTTAAGATCAAGCTTTGTGGATCTTTCATATCAGCTCCAGCCGCTAATTGATTTCGTTTTAATGGCCCAAGCGTCCTAGACCTTGATTGGCCGATGTACTTTTGGCTTTTGTGTCTTTTTAGACTAGAGTTTAGTTTAGCTTACAAAAAAGAAAGGGGTTCGTCCGTTTCGCACAATAAATTAACAGAATTCTAGCTTTTCCGGTGTACCGATAGATTTAGTACGCCTTCTAGTGTGTAGACAAAAAGCGCCTCTGTATAGGTCGAGTGAAATCTTATACCCATATCGTGTACATCAAGCCATAGTTCAAGAGACAGACTGCTTACCAAACTCTCGTGTAGAACACTCCACATCTGCGCGACCTTGCTGCGCCCTTTGGTCTAGCAGGAACGAATATCTAACCTTGATCGCTCACTCAAGCCCGGGGTCCTCCCAATAATACTCTCCGTACAGTGCTTTCTATTATCCCTACGATATCGAAATAGGTCAAGACATTTACTGGCAATGCATATTGAGTATTTTAACAAGTCCGAAGGGACAAAATCTCGGTCGTGGCAGCACATTGGCGCATTTTCCCACGCAAGCAAATCAATCTCTAATGGCATGTTGAAATGGCTTGCATTGCAGGGGGATTCGAAAGCATGACAACATAGACTGAAGGGATATTTTTGACCATGTTAGACTGCCAGACTACTGCGCACTGACCTCTGCGTATGGGGGTAAATACGTTCAAAACCGTTCTAGCCCATATTTCCAGCCCTAATTTTTGTGTTTATTCCCCGAATGGATCTTAGCTGCATGCAGCAATGTCTCAGTCCCCAAATGACTCGCACCCTGTTCAGATCAGGAAACAGATCGCTAGGGAGCCAAGCCGCATTAGGGCTATCGATGGTGGCGTATGTAATGCCGCCACTGATCATACGGCCTTACATACCTTACATACCTTACCACACCGATCTGTAATTCTGATACAACGTAATCTTGAACGTAGGGATTTTGCTTGCTGTAACGGTTCGTTTACAGTCGCTAATAGAACCCTTTTCTTCTTGATTCCTTTACTTACCGGTAAAAACTTCTGGCGTAGCATACCAAAAGCGATCCCATTGATGTCTGGAGGAGTAGTTGCCCCTTGGTGTCTTGGGTGTGTTCTTCAGTTATATGAGAAAGTCGCCATTTTAGGGTCTTGAACGATCTTAACCAACTAACACTTGGCACTGTCTTTTACCTCCATAGTAGCAGAAGACGAAGTTTGGCTGCACTTTTCATAGTAGCAGTCATTGTGACCAGATGACTGACAATTACGTCAGGCCATCCAAAAGGCCAGGTTATGGCACTCTGGGTCGTCCAATCAACCTTTATGCAAATTACTTTCAGTTGAACTTCCAGCCTAATCTCCAATTACACCGATATGAAGTGCGCGTTTCACGATCAGATCCTGATGCGGTCGTGATTTTGAGCAGACAATTAGTGACCCAGGTGATCCTCCAGCTTCTCAAGACGGAGCTTGTGCAGTTCCAGGAGAGCATCGCCTCCGATGGCTACCAGAACCTCATCTCAAGTCGCAGTTTACCCTGCTGTGACGGTCCCTATAATGTGGTATATCAGCATGATAGCTATCAAGTCATTCTACTACCAGCTGGAATTCTTCAGTTTCCCCAAATCTATCAAGGGCTCAAGGGTGATATAAGGGACCAAGGGCCGCCGCTGACCGAAGCACATATCCATGCGTTGAATATCATTCTGGGACACCAACCCAAATTCTCACCACACATCAGATCTGCCGGTACGGGAACTTATCTCAACCTCGACTCGCGGATGAGCCTGGGTGCAGGGCTACATATTCTCCGGGGACTATTCATCGTCGCTCGTGAAGCGCAGGGCCGGCTGTTTGTCAATGCAGCACCAAAAATTGCAATCTGCTATGATGACTGCCCGCTCGACAAGATTATCCTGATGCACATGCGCCAAAACGGACCAGACATGAATAAAGTTGTTGCACTGCTTCGGAATCTCCGCGTCCAGCTTACGCACCTGGGTATGCGCAAACGTGCTGGAAAATTCGCGCCGCGGCTCAAGACAGTAATAGGTTTGGCAGCACCAGGAGATGGTTACAGTCTGGTATATCCCCCTAAGGTGCCATGCCTCGGGGCAGGAGCTAAGGAAGTCCAATTCTTCCGTGAATCACGCTCACAAGGCCATGAGCTTGGGGACGTAGCGGTTTTGGGAAGTCGAAAAAGAAAGCGGCCTACGCCTGAAGGGTATATCACTATTTTCGAGTACTTTCGGTCAGGTACGAAAATTATTCGCGCCGCTACTAGCCTGGGTTCTGACCGAATTACTTCATAGTCTATAATATTACTGTGAGCGATCCATGGCTTCCCGTTGTCAACGTTGGGACCCCCTCGAATCCTTCCTACTTGCCTGCTCAAGTCTGTCGGGTACTTCCTGGTCAGTCTGTGGCTGCATTTATAGCCGCCTCTCAGTCTCGTCAAGGCGCCCGTATCGATACATCTCGTCGTGGGACCAGAAGCACTGCGGTTTCTCAGATCACCTCGATAGAGACAGAGCTCTCAGATATCTTAGGCATGGCTCACCCCGATAGAGGAGCGGACTTGGTAAGTGGAAGTTTAAATGACCTGACAAATTTAATGACCAGCACTAACTCAAGCTTTCCCTTATGTATATACTCAGACTTCATTCGGAATCACTGTTGCACCGAGCATGGCGAGAGTGTCCGGTCGCGTTTTGGACTCCCCTGCTTTAGAATATCGACAGGGACAGCGAGCCTCTGTGCGCGCAGGAGGCTGGAATCTACGTGGAATGAAATTCGCCGGGAGCACGTCAGTCTCCCAGTGGACCTATTTATGGCTTTCGACGCCCGGTCGCTCCCATGGTATAGGTCCAGAAAAAGCTCTCATGGAAGTCGCTATACGGAAGTTCCGCACACATCTGAAGTCACTCGGCCTCAATATTCCTGAGCCTAGTTGGCCGGGTATCTATGTTAGCGTGACTGATAGTGCTTTACGACGCGAAAGTGATGCCGACAAGCTAGCCCATGCTCTCGCGGCCATAGTCGAGTCATCAATGTCATTCCTACTGATTATTCTTCCACAAGCTGCAGAAGGTCTTTACAGCAGAATCAAGTTTCTTTGCGATGTTCAATTTGGTATACGGAACGTATGCGTGGTGGCGGACAAGTTCCTTCGATCCAATGAACAATTCCTGTCGAATGTTGCTCTGAAGCTCAACTTGAAGCTTGGAGGGATTAACCAGAAGTTGTTTGCTCGGAGCCTTGACATAATAAGTGACGGTAAAACTATGGTAGTTGGGGTTGATGTAACGCATCCAAATTCAGGGAATCTTCCAGCACGGGCTCCCAGCGTGGCCGCCATGGTAGCCTCTGTGGATCGTTACTTGGCGCAATGGCCAGCAGAGATATGCACTCAACCCGCCCGTCAAGAGCTGGTCACGCAGCTTGGTGTACTTCTCACCTCGAGACTAAATGCATGGCAGAGGCGGAACCATGGAAAGCTCCCTGAAAATATCCTGCTATACCGCGATGGAGTTTCAGATACACAATATGGGAGTGTCCTCAGCGTGGAGCTCCCTCAGCTACGCAAAGCATGCAGAGACTTATACGGTAGTTTGAGTCTTAATGAGCCTCGAATCACCATTGTCATTGTGGGGAAACGACACCACACCCGATTTTTCACGCCCACGAGGACAGGTCAGCGCAATGGCCGGTCATTTCAAGACACCAATCCCCCCAACGGCACCATCGTTGATCACGGTCCAGCCATTAGCAGTAGGGTCTGGGACTTTTATTTACAATCTCATACTGCCAGCCGAGGAACCGCTCGCCCTGCACACTACGTGGTGCTCCTCGATGAAATTTTTCAGTCCTATCCCAACGATCTGCAGGCTAGAGGCTCTCCTAATCCGGCTAATGCCATCCAAGCCTTGACCCACAATATATGCTACGTCTCTGGTCGCGCAACAAGGGCATCCAGCATCTGTCCACCTGTGTTTTATGCCGATCTTGCGTGCTTCCGAGCGCGCTTCTATGTGGAGGAGCTGCTTCGTCGATCCTCCGGAGACGCTGGGTACGTGTTTTCTCCGGATCAGCTGCAACTAACTTTGCATGAGAATGTGAAGGATACCATGTTCTATATTTGAGCACGTGGGCCACGTAAAATTGTGCAGTGGCCTTTCGAGCAGTGAAGGTATGAGATTGGTAAACAAGTGTAAGGGTCAATAGAGTGGCATTTCTGCTGTAATGTTACCATGCTGTAAATTTCGAATTACCGTTCTTACCGTATGGCGTAAGCCGCCCGTTCTCCGCCGGCCGAATACGGAACGTGTCAGTTTCAAATCGAGGGAAGGGATAGACCCTCCCAACAATGACAGCAGTGAAATCGAACCTTTTTCAAACGTCATTTGAATGGCTCTGTTGCGATTAGTTAGACATTACTTACTACTAGCATTTTTAAGTCTCTGAGTCTAAAGCATTTAACATGAACTTCGTTGAAAAGAGGTTTGAACAATACTGTGGCAAAACGTTGTAAAACTAGGTATGTCAGGAGCTCTAAAGTTCTCATTGGCTGGACCGGTCCGTCTAAAGATTCCCCAAGCCCACGGCAGCTTTTATTGGTCGGGTCCTCCTTCCATCCGTAATAGGCAACTGCCAAAATACCCCCAGGTCTATCGGGCTCCTGCCAGTTAGGGCTTACGGTTGCGTTCCCCCTTGAGTGCCAGAGGAGGTCATAGTCCCAGCCCCACAAGTGTCTCGATGTCAAGATTGCCTGTGCTCATATCTTTGCTGTCATGGCTCGCCAGATCCCAATCCAAATACTTGGCCCCATTGCATGCCTGCCCGCAGCTACCACCCCCTGCGATCCTTCGCTTCAGTAAGGCCAATCTAATAGATCGCCACTGTGGCTCAAATTTAGCTCTTGTGAGTGTGCAGCACAAGAAATTTGTTAGTGGAGGGTTGGCAAGTTACTGGAATCAACTCAGAATCTTAGCTATTCTTCCTCCTGCCATCGGAGTATTCTACTCCACATTGGTTTCCTGCACCACGTACGAAATAAACCACGTACGAAATGTAGCATGCTTACCTTTATCGTTAACTTTCGTCTTGTCTCTCCACAACTGAGAACAGAAATGAATGCAAGACAACGCTGGACTATCACTCTAGTCCTCGTTTCTCCGCGGGATGAGGCTACGATTGATTATCCATTCCATTTTCCGAACTCATGAGAAAATAGCCACCAACATCTAGCCTAAATAGACCTAGAACATACTGTCTCAGGCCCATTTCAGAAGCCCGGTAACATTCAGGGGCCTTTTACATCCATACCTGAGTCACATCGTTCCTGTCTTTACTCGAACGCTCCACTATCCATCCCTGGAGTCTTCGTCATCAGAATCAAGTTCTCATGGAGAATCTCAGAGCATGGAGAAAGAATGAAGTCTTCCCAAACTAGGGGTAACCGTTTTCGGTCGAAGAGCTACTTTGCACACAGCAACGAGGACCCCTTGTAACATATCTCCACCAGAGCCGAAGGGAGCAGATGAATCTATTCCAACCGAAGGAGGTTTGGAATGGAGGTCTAGGTTCTCCCTGGAAGAAGAGAACGAGAACAGACCAGGCTTCAGGAACGTTGCATTGTTGGATCGACCTCTCCTCCTCGCAATTGTGATCCAGAGACCTCTGTCAACGGTTATAAAAGGGTCCCAGTATCCCGGTCAAGTAAGTCTCTCATCCATCCATCAATCATCCATCACTCCTAGCCATCACATCAAGCCTTCCTCACAGTTCTCTTTCAATACCGATTTCTTCAATCACCAAGCCAAAATGCAGTTCACTCTCACCAAAGTTCTTGCCTTCGCCCTCGCGGTGGCCACCGGCGTTTCTGCTGGCGCTGTCGCTGATTCCCAGGCCATCAAGAAACAGACTGAGGGCAAGTGCGACATTGGCAACGTGTCTTGCTGCAACCCAACCAACGTCGACAAGTCTGATGGCTTCCTTACCAACCTGCTCGAGTGGGGTGTTATTGGCAGTCTGGTCAATGGTCAGGGAACCGCTTGCGCTCCGGTCAGCCTCATTGATGAGCTTGGTATTCTGGGTATGACTGATTCTCTACATCAAATTTGAACCCGTAACCTCGAAAGATGAATTACTGACAATCATGGATGCATGGAACAGCCCTCGTCAAGGATACCCCTGATGGACCGGTCTGCGAGAATGTCATTGCTTGCTGCCCTGGTGAGGGTGCTCAGGTACGTTTGCCTCTGATTACCCTTTACATTCCATAAATCTCGTTCTTCTCTGTCTCTAAGGTGACGGTTTATGACTAACAATGCTGTTTCTGTACAGTGTGTCGCCATCGGTGACGGCTCTGGCTCTGGCTCCGGCTACAGCGACTAAGCGGGCTCACGTCCCTCGTCTGATATACGGTTTCAGTCTCAGTGACTGACATACTTGACTCAGGAATAATATGAAGCAAGCTCAACTCCAGATTTTGCTCTTTCCCGAGAAAAGTGTCTTGTTGGGCTGTGCCGGTGTTGATTGGACTCCATTGTTTGTTTAGATAAAGATTGCTTTAGAGTAGTTTATAGTGCGATTTTCCATGAGGAATTGTCACTTTAGTTTAGTCTCAATTATATGTGCTTTTAGTAATCTTTGTTTCTTGGAACTTGTATTGAGTGAGATCACATCTTAGAGAGCATTCGTAATGCATGGACGTCGCCTCAGTTTCTTGTGTGTAATGTAATAGCTGTTATCTAAGATACTTCAATAAGTACTTACAATTCGGCAGTAGTAATGATAATCTAGCAGTGGCTATTACATCATCGAAAAGACGCACTTCTTTAGTTGCAGACAAAATTCGCCTTATGAGCTATAGTTAAAACAACACTGAGATACAACCTGTTATAGCCAAGCATCTTTCAATATTCGCGAAAGCTTTTTCTCGGTATGATATGTTTGGTGTCATACTATATAGTAACAATGTCAGAGTGGAAATAATATACTGCATATATATATATTCAGTACCACTAATTGGTACATGCTCTATTCCAACTCAACTACTAACCATCTCTGCATGTCTGTTCTTTGTCAGTACGACAAAACGTGATTGGACTCCTTAGTTCTTTCAAGTCTACACATACTAATTATGCTTTGTGTATAGTGGTAGAGCCTGAATAGTACCTGTCCAGGAAAATATATTCTCACAACAGGAACAGAGGGGGACATCATTCGTATCACACGAGTGCGGATCATTTGAATGAATATGTTAGGACTTGACAATAAACAAATGAATAACAGCTAGGCTCATCTCTCATGGGAAGTGTGGTTTTTGGCATTGAGTAGACTATCTAACTATCCCATTGGCTGTCTATGCATGCCTGAGGTATTGTCGTTCAGGTAGTCTTTAGGGTATCGGCGTACAGATATACAAGCTGACTACTAGGCACTAAGTTCTGATTTGAAGAGATTATACAGCAGCACCCTTCGCTCTGCTTCACCAAACACGAGCAAACACGAGCTTCATATGATGACCTCTGTATGTTTGGGGCCTGAGGCTTTAACGTTCAGCACCACGTGATGTCTAAGACATCTTTGATGTGCCTGAGGCTGCGAAAAGGAGGTCGGGGGGAAGAAGTCTTCTCGAATGTTATGGAAAGATTGAGTAGATATCATGATGATTTCATATACACCATGCTTCTCTAGAATCTCTCAGAAAAGTCTTCCTGCTGCCCTGTGAGGCGAAGTGTGGCAAAAAGTGGCGTAAGCGGATGCCGGGGTGTGGAGGTGTCTTTTGTAAAGGATGGATACTTATACGGGCCGAATCTTGCCTCCGCGTATCTCATTGATCGGCAATCCCACCGCCTGCAGCTTTCTGCCCCTTTTGTACCCCATCAAAATCGCGCACTTGACCTATTATCGACCACCTCTATCAGTTAACTCTTTGTACTTGAAAAAATTCTATCAACGAGATGATCAAAGCAAGAAGGGGATAACACAGGATCCACTGCGCCCCGCGCAGCCCCTGCGGGGTACAAAGGACGAAGAAGGAATATTTTGCGATCACAGAAGTGGTGGGCTGGCAGAATTTAGAGATCCGCTGATAACGCTAGCGCTCTGTTTCGCACTGTGCCAAAGTAGGAATTTTTTGCGATATTGGTGGACTGGCAGAATGCTGGGGCCCACTGATACAACTCCAAAGTACGGAGTACTAACGGTCTTTATAGACATGTTCAAAGGGACAGCATTGTGACATAGTGGCCTTGTCATTGCTGGTCATTGCCACAGTGAAAGCGAAGGTCGGTGATTTACAAATCCTTTGCACTTAAGTACGGATTTTCCGCTACTATAGAAGTGGAATTAGGAATATCAATTGAGAACCATATCCATATGATGTAGGATGAAAGAACACTAGTAGACAGACTCGTAGTCTTGTGATCCTTCTGCAGGACAAGTGTATGATGCTAGTCAACAGTAAAGATGAATTGCCGTAAGACTAATCGGTTGAGGACCTTGAGATGCCGACAAACACTATAAGCAACCGTCAATAAGCACTAATTGAATCCGCTCATGACCACAGACAAGCTACTTGTCATCTGCTGAAATATGTGATTGGTCTGAAGTGATCAGCGAAGTTCTTCAGTTGTCAATTGTGATTGATAATAATGTTGTTTCCACTTCGGTTTGTGTGTGTGTGTGTGTTTGTTGTGGTGGTGGGTCTCGAAGATCTCTATGATAAGAACCAGAGTTGGGACTATCGTGGACACCCCACGTTTTCCGCAATGACTTTCCCCTTGGATGTGGGCTTACAGCTCCGACGGGGTTAGGGGAAACTCCGCGGGGTTGAAGTCGGCCGATACTGTTTAGGGGTATCTGTCTACTCCATAGCTTTTCTTGTCATCTACTGTTTTAAGCAGGTGGGCAAAGGAATCAGAGTTTTTTCTATTAATAATCATGTAGGGATAGTCAGTCACCTGACATCCTCTTTAATTGAATTTCGGAGTTTTAATAAGGTTGGATGCCTGGTGATGCCTTTTGATGCCTGATAATGCCTGGTTTAACAGGAGCTTCGTAATTAATCGCTTTCTCAGTAATTGATTATGAATGGGACCAAGATTTACTGTAGGGAAGACGTTGAGCTGGATATCTTGGCTCATGTCCACCGCAGTCCTTGTACTTTGTACACCTCAGAGAAGGAGAGGAATATCTCCAAGCTCACCGGGAGCCATTGAAACACCGACCAGGTCCTCGAGGGGCCAGAACAAGCAAAATAAGCCAGAACAGCCCGATCAGCCAGATCATGGAGGGTCGGGGCAATTAAAGGGGGTCAGGTGATGCAGTCAGGTGGCACATGTTCGGTATCAAAAGGGGCAGGTGAGATATGAAGTATCAGAAAATCTCCCAAGACCTAAGGAAAAAAGAAAAAATCTCTGATGGCCACCCGCACTAAAAGCTGACCCCGGACAAAGTACGTTATGCATCTTGGTCGGGATTGATTTTGGACTGGTCAGGGGCTGAGAAATCCTGGAGCATCCCGCGGCTGCCGACCGATGATCACCTGATGGTCTAGAATTGTTCTGCTTTATAGCCCTTATTCACTTGGTCCTACATACAGTAATACTCACTGTACTCCGTAGCTATCCAGAGCTATCTACTTTGTACAAGTGGACTTGCTTTAATTGTATTAAAAAATGTGCAGGGATTAAGGTTCGTCCGAGAGCGTGTCCGGTGATGCCGGCAGCCCGCGTGTGCGGCGCGACCGAAAGAGTTGATCTGGTTAATCTGCTTTGGCTCACCTGCATTATGGTTATATCTACTGCGTATTGTTGTTCAATGTTGCTACTGTGTCTTCTCCTCCCCCACGCACCGACCTTTTGAATTTTTATTATTCTGGAGCTTCACCGGTTTTCCCGCCACCGCGGTTCATCTTCCAATGGGTCGGAATGGAGCCAATTGCTCGTCGAATCCTCCCTCCTTCTTTGTGCTCCATCCACCTGGGGCCACACCCCCCCGATCCACCATGGATCCAGTCCGCGGCTTGCTTGGACAGCACCGGTCCGAAAAAGCAAGGCTACCGGTCCATAATCCATCTATTCGAGGGCTATTGGAAGTTTACAACGCCACCGCATGATGTAATACTATTCCCGGCAGACTCGGCGGCGATCAGAGCGATCGGCGGTCAAAACCGGCGGTGACCCTGCGAAGCTCCAGAAGCTCTCCTTCAACATTTTGTTTCTCATTCCCCGGCCAGCTTTGAAATAACTTCCCTTGCTCTCCCTCCCCTTTTTCTACCCTCTTCTCCTCCTTCTTCCTCTCCTCCTCTCCTTTCTCCTTCATCCTCCCATACACAATGGGTCCCCTCAAGCTTAACACCGCGAATTTGTCGCAAATCGTGGCGGCAGGTGCCGGCCGCGTTAAGGTCCCGACTTACCGGCGCGGTCCTGCCCTCAAGGAAGGAATTGTCCATGTCGGCGTGGGCGGTTTCCATCGCGCGCACCTGGCGGTCTACGTTGACCAGCTGATGCAGAACCATGGCGTGACAGACTACGCTATCTGCGGTGTTGGTCTTCAGCCCTTCGATTCCGCTATGCGTGATGCCCTGGGCTCCCAGGACAACCTCTACACCGTCATTGAACGTTCGGCCAAGGGCAGCTTTGCCAATGTCATTGGCAGCATCAATTCTTACCTCTTTGCTCCTGATGATCGCGAAGCCGTCATTGCTAAGATGGCGCACCCGGATACCCGCATCGTGTCTCTCACCATCACTGAGAGCGGTTACTACTACAACGAGAACACCCACGAGCTCCAGAGTGAGCACCCGGACATTCAATTCGACTTGGACCCGGCCAACGAAAAGGCCCCCCGTACTACCTTCGGTTTCCTCTACGCTGCCCTCGCCCGCCGTCACCAACAAGGTCTCATGCCCTTCACCGTCATGTCCTGCGATAACATGCAGAAGAATGGTTCCATCACCCGTCACATGCTCGAGTCTTTCGCCCGGCTCCGCAACCCCGAAGTCGCTCAATGGATTACTGATAAAGGTGCTTTCCCTAACGCTATGGTCGACCGTATTACTCCTCAGACGTCTCCCGCCGATAAGGAGTCTCTCGCGAACACCATGGGTATTGAGGACTCTTGGCCTGTCGTCACCGAACCGTTCATGCAGTGGGTCATTGAAGATCAGTTCTCCGACGGCCGTCCGCCCTTCGAGAAGGTCGGCGTCCAAGTGGTCAAGGACGTGCACGCGGTCGAAGAGTTCGAGAAGCACAAGCTCCGTCTTCTGAACGGCAGTCACTCCGCCATTGGATACCCTGGTCAGATGGCAGGCTTCAGCTACGTCCACGAGGTCTTGGAAAACCCGGATTTCAACAAGTTCGTCTGGCAGATGATGCAGGAAGAGGTCAAACCGTCCTTGCCTGAGATTCCCGGTGTCAACATCGATGAGTACTGCAAGACCCTCATGGAACGTTTCTCCAACCCCACCATCATGGACCAGCTGCCCCGTATCTGTCTCAACGCATCCGGCAAGATCCCCCAGTTCATCATGCCCTCGATTGCCGAGGCTATCTGGGTGAACGGCCCCCTCCGCCGTCTGGCCTTCGTCGCTGCTGCTTGGTTCCGCTACATCAATGGTGTTGATGACAAGGGTAACACCTTCGCCGTCGAGGACCCTATGCGTGAGGAGCTCCAGGCCAAGGCCCGTGCTGGTGGTACTAAGCCCTCCGAGCTGCTGAGCATCACGAGTCTGTTCGGTGACGATCTGCGTAACGACAAGCGCTTCATGCAGGAGATCACCAATGCTATGGAGGACATTGCTCGGGACGGCATCTTGAAGACGCTTCCCAAGTACATTAATTAGTCGCTTCGAAAAGGAAGCGGTGTAATTAATCTCCTTGCCGGTGTTGAATTTTTCTATGATTAGGGAATGTTTGGGACTGCAAGCGATATTTGAACTTTTTTCTTGGGTTACATGTGTCATGCGGGTGCGGTTTTTTACAAAAAGGGATGTTAAAGGATAGATAATGATAGATTGATCTAATGCTATGTTTTGGGATTCGGGCCACGTCATAAACTGACGGGCCAATGGTTATGGTACTCACTTCATATTATTGACATTTAATTCCCTCCCCTGAGCTGATAGAGAATCATGAAGATACAATATTCCGTAAACTCAAATCCTACTACAGAGGTATATGCTATCCAGGTGACTTCAGCGTCCGAACCACTCAAGGAATGCTACTATAGTAATAGCAACGTGTACTTTGTAGCTCTTAAGTAATGAGTTTCCCGACCGACCATCTACTTCCCGTTACCAACCACCACCAACAATCCCATCACCACAACAAACCTTACGCCGCAGTAGGTTGCTAGCTAACTAACAGCGTTACCACAATTCTCGCCCATTACCTAGGACCATAGCCCTGGAATAGAAAGATTCATCCTCGGCCCTTGACCGCCCAAGCTCATAGATAATCCTTTGCATCAATCACACGGTCGGCCGCCACCAACTCTTATGCAAGATGACCTGCACCCTTTTGTCTTTATCATCTGCATAACAATCCTCCGGCATCAAGAACACGTAACCAATCCAAATCATCATTGCTTGGCTTGACGTATGTATGTGCGAGATGTCTGACACGCCAGATTGCACCGACAGATTGGATGAAAACTTAGATATGACATGCTGCAGAGTGCAGCAGTAAGCAAGAGATACCTCAAGAGATACTGACTACTCATTACTACCAACTTAAAATTCAAGTGCCTGATTCAAGGCCACGTATCCCTCCATCCGACTGACTCGCCAACAGCCAGTCAGCCAGCCCCTCTCATCCCTTGATGGGAAGGGAAGGGATGGAGATAGAATTAGAAATAGAGTACAATAAGCCCCTTCCGAGATTACCGAGATTTAGCATACTATGCCAAATACAACCACAGGACATGACCTACCTTATCTAGCCAGGGCTAAAGAGGTTCTACGTATCTAACTATGGCTTACTCTACTTGACCAGGATATAGCAGAGGCCAACAAAGACCCGCCTCACCTCAAACAGTTCCCCTCACAGTATCCTGGAGAGAGGGTACCTAAATAACCGCGCAGCACCCAACTCTCCAGTGAATTAAGAACCGAGCAGTTCTCATGGCTAGACCCACGGTTCCGTAGTTTGATTACCAGTGAATACTAGCATTAACGCTGATACCCTGTGCCGTGCTCCACTATTTACATACTTTTCCAGCCTTTTAACCCTCCGCAATGCCGCTTTTCCCATAGATGAAGCCCAAAATCAGCTCGATTTTTGTCGTCAAAAATAAAATTTTGCGGTCATAATTCTATAAGTGCCGTTCTATACTCAAGAACGGCAAGGTGGCCGAGTGGTTATGGCGTTGGTTTTAGGTTTAACTATCCAATCACCAATTCGAAAGAGCGTGGGTTCGAATCCCATCCTTGTCATTCCTTTTTTGTCGGTTGATATTCATATGTACTTTTTGCCCAAAATACATTTATCATTCTCCTGTTTTAGTGTTTGATAGTCCTCTTTTTCCCCACTTGCAGGCTTATTTCTAGGCTAAATACATACATAGTATTCGTGTGTATGTTCGTCAATGTTAGGGCAGACTACGCAGGCGTCTGGGATGGAACAAAGCTGCTTCGCTGGATTGCGGTAGAGGAATATGGTCCTTGTGTGATTGCTCACGGGAAATCACTTAGCACTTTGTATTCTGTTTCGGAAGATTTATTTATGAATGAGAAGTATAGTAAGAACGCCATACTGTTCTCTATTTGCACTCGTCAATAAGTTCGCGGGTCTGGTCAGGAAACATACAGCGCTCCGTGCTAACCATGTGTTAAATCCACTAGCAACTTCCAAAAGTAACATCAGAAGATAGGCTATCATATCTATCGTGTGAACGCAATTGCCGCTCGCCTTTTTAGAGAATGTCAACACTAACATCGCTCAGGAAGGCGTTGGCACAATGTTTGTCCATGCCTGTCGATAGCTACTCCAGTAGTGCTTTGCCGATTAAAGTCAATCTTCTCACCCTCGGTGAGTGAAAGGAGATAGTTTAGTATACTATCATCGGACTTCATGGAGACAGAATTCAAAGCATTCCGCCCATCTTCATCGGTGGAACTTACATCGACATTGTTCTCGATCAGCATCAGTGCCACAGAGATGGCCCAAGCAAGCTTAGTGTAATGGTATATATTCATTCTCTGACTGAAGATCGATATCTTCACCTTCGGCACTCAGCTTCTTGGCTGTTTCCAGTTCATTATTGATGCTGAAATGACATAGTGGCATATGTCCAGTCGCGGATTCTGCGTCAAGATCAGCTTTTAGGATCTTGGCCACTTCTTTATGACCATCCTTGCAGGCATAATGCAAAGGTCTCATCCGGTCCATTCCTGTGGTCGATAGTGGCATCTTTATCAATTAGCGTCCTAACCACCTCCAGTCCACTATACAGGCATATGTGAAGCAAAGCGGGTCCCGGACTGACCTGGCATTATAACGGCCGGGTACTTGGAGTAAGACAATACTCACTCAGTAAACGACCCTTCAGAGGCTTGTATTCAAGCGCGGGGCGCTTCGTAATCAGAAGGTGTCTTTCGTCTTCATCTATGTGGACTGGAGCTCGCTTGCCTCTGAGCATAGCGTGGTCACCACAAATACTGGGCTATTACAATGAGTATACTGCTGTGGTAGCACAAGATTTGGATACCAGAAAACCTATATAAAGGCTCAACTGCTCTCCCCTTTGTCTCCTTTTCTTTTCAATGCAATCAACTATGACAACATCCTAAACAAGTCAATCCCGGTTTAATTATTGAATTCCAGCCCTGAAGATGCAGTTTCAGTTCTCCACCATTCTTCTGGCCCTCGGCCTTATCAGCTAGGCTGCTGCCCTTAACTGCTACGCCACCCTTAGCCTTTGCAATGAAGAGTGCGGCGACGGCGAGTACTCTTGCTCCGAGACCTCTGGTGCTTCTGCTAGCACCCCATACTGCTGTGCCTAAACACATCACCGATGAATACTTTTGTCCTGATCTTACTCAGAAAACACGAACTTACTCATGTGCGTCCAGAACCTGCTTTCAATTGGCTTTGCAACATAGCAGACAGGACTATTCTGCAGGGGCAAATGCTCAATCGACGGATGCAAATAGGAATGAATGGAACCTCTTTTCGACATGGCTTCAACCTGTTGTATCTAAAGCGATATCCATGATTGACAAGTTTCACTTCATACACCTTGTCATTTAAAACAAATTTATCTGCTTATTACTTCAATGCCGTTCTAGAGGTGTTGTGGTATGGACTATCTACTATTGGGAACCCGGATGACTCCCATACCATTTAGGTGGGACTAAACGTAATGCAACCCGTCATTATATATATATAATCATCCAACCCAGTGTACAGGAAACCAACACATCTATACCTATCATCTTCTCGTCGTCAAGTTGGCATAGGAGTATTTGGGTCTCCTCTACACCGGTCAGGAATATTTTTGAGGTTACCAGACACCTGCTACGTCGGCGAACCACTTTGACAAACAGGACATACCCAAGGTCATTGCAGCAATTCTGAAGGCTTTATCTTAGTTTATATAGCAATAAGAAAAAGACTTTCATCAACAAGGCCTGCTGGCCCAATGGTAAGGCGCTTGACTACGGATCAAGAGATTGCAGGTTCGAATCCTGCGTAGGTCATTTCTTTTTTGTATTTTTTTTTTTTAAATCCCGCTCCCCATTACGAGCTGTTGATGTGTGTATGTGACCTTGAATGTATTTCTTACTGCGCCTTCCTTGTTTGCATGGTTGCGCTTCTCTGATTTATACACATCGCATATTATAATTACACCTCACTCGAAACCATGAGTGGTACTATCCGGCTGCCAAACCACATAGTTGTTCTTATGCGCGAACCCACGCATCAAGATGTCAGATGAGCAAAACGGTCATTATTAAATTAACATTAAGTGGAGTCGGTCACTATAAGTATACAAATACAAAAAATCCGGTTCGAATCATACACACAAAACTACACCACTCCCCGCATAATTCCCGGCTGAATCTCCTCCAACATATCACTCAACTCGTCCCACACCCTTTTCTGCGTCCTCTTCCCCTCCTCACTCGTCACAAACGACGATAATTCCCGCGGACACACCACTCCATTCGACATATACTGTCCATGACTTTCCCTCCCCGCCGCCGCAGCCGCCACCAACGTCCTGCTCCCTACCTCCAACGTCCTCCCCAACAACCGCAACACAATCCTAACGACCACATTATCCATCTCCCTGGATAACTGCGACTGACAAAGTCCCGGATTCAGACAATTCACCACGATATCGTCATCCCCAATGCGATCCGCCAACTCCCTCGTCAACAACACATCCAATAACTTCGACGTGCGGTACCGCTCTGCCATCGTCCCATAGTACCGATCCGGCTCATCCAGCGCCTCAAATACACTCACCCCTTTCTCTGCGGGCGCATTCCTCTCGGGAAATCTCGTGAATGCATGGACCTCGCTCGCCACTATCGACAACACAGGAGTGTGTCCTTCTTCCCCCGTCTGTTGACATAGCCTCCTCGTCTCCCTCAACTTCGGTACCAGTAGCACCGCTAACAGAAACGTCGAAATTACATTGACCGTGATCGTGCGCTCATGACCTTCTGCCTTGGAATACTGAAACGTCGCGAGACCTGCGTTGCAGAGAAGGACATCAAGACGGTCGAGCGTAGTCGTTGCGCGCGTAGCAAAGGCGCGGATGGAGTCGTAGGAGGCCAGATCTAGGGGCCAGACTTCGATGGTTTGAGGGTCGCAGGTGGGATGGGCATTGAGGATCTCGGCACGGGCAGATTCACCGGCGGAGAGGTTGCGGACGGCGAGGATGAGTTTGCCTATGGGGCCGGAGGCGATGTGATGGGCTGCTGCTAGGCCGAGACCGGTGTTGGCGCCGGTTATGATGACGGTGCGGTTGTGGAAGGGCAAGGGAGAGGGTGGGAGAGAGGGGGTGACGAAGAGTTGATTGTAGAGAATTGTCGCCATTTTGATTGTTGTTTCGATGTGATGATTATTGAGGATGAATTGGGGCAGAGGTGGATGGCATATATAGGTGGTATGGTGGTGATATTATGGAATGATGGAAGACGCGAACAACATGTTGATCATTACCAGCAACGGATATACCGGTCTTTGGGGTAAAAAGTGCGCGATAAAGTGCGGTGATAAGCCGGGTTTAAGGTCCTAGCAGGTCTTTATACACGTGGTGATGTCAAGAGTGGGGCGGGTTTGCTCAGAATCAAGGACAATCTTTGTGAACAGATATTAGATTGATAAGTTTGAAAAGAAAGATACTTTTAGCCTCGTTTGATACGATATCAGATGATCCTGCACCAGGCACCCGTTTTCTTACAACCGTCACGGGCCACCATGACTCACCTGCATAGATGCCTGGTCATAATACAAATTTAGCTCGCAAATGACATCGATGAGTTATTGAGCCTCAGACTAGACCCTTTCAGTGCCGGTTCAATAGCTTATTCTTTTCTGACGTATGCGACTTGTCATTTATGGTTATCTCGGCAAATCATTTTAACGACGTTGAATACCCTAGATAAGATCAATGCACAGTTTACAAGTTATAGAGGAGTTTGAATATACCCAAGGACATTACACGCAGCTTATATGGTCACCGTTGTTGTTGTTGTTGTTTCAAGACAATTAATGCATGCTTCGGGGTCAACTACCCCGTTGCGGTCGGAGTTGATGCGATCGGTTAGCCGAGGACTTTAACCGGCGGGGCAGAGAACACCGAGCTATTAAACGGACAACCGATTTCATTTTAAATGAACTTCAACTTCCTTTCATACTGGTCGCAGCTTAAATATACACCGAATAAGTCATAGTCGAGGTACGTATTCATGCTGTAGCCTGGAGCACTCCCAGCAGAATTATATACTAACAATCCACCCAGGATCATCACCACTATGCCCTTCGAAACCGCCATCACCTCCACCCTCCGGGGCTCTTCCACGGCCCTTGGTTTCTGGCTCACGTATGTTCATCCACAAACAGTACTCTTAGCACTTCCTACCAAGATGAACTAACCTCAATTCGATGAATGCAGCCTCCCTAGCGCCGCTGTCGCCAAGACCATCCTGCACGGCCAGCCCCCCAGCCCAGGCCGATTCAGCTGGGTCCTAGTAGACGCCGAGCACGGATTAATCTCTGACCGCCATTACTATGAGGTTAGTAAGGCTGCCATTTATCCAATGTAGTGCTTCGAATAACCGATAATAGCTTTTCAACGCCATTGGATCCGAAGACGTAAGCCCGATCGTTCGGGTTCCCTGCGCAGAGGAATGGATGATCAAACGGGCGCTGGACGCCGGTGCTCACGGAATCATGACTCCCATGTGCCATTCGGAAGTGCGTATCCATATTCCCTAATAGATTCTGGATCAAGTCAGAGGGAATGCCTTTTAACGATTTGAAATAGGTTGAAGCCGCCAAAATCGTCCAATGGACCAAGTACCCACCCCTTGGCACACGAGGCTACGGCCCCATGTTCGCACCGCACGCATTCCCCGGCGTCGCGCCTGGTGAAGAGTACGACGAGGGCTCGCAAACAGGCACTATTGTGGTTGTGCAGATTGAGTCGAAGGCTGGTCTTGAGAATGTAGAGAAGATCGCTGCTGTGGAAGGCATTGATGTCCTGTTCATTGGACCCTTCGATTTGGCGTTGCAGTTGGGTGTTACGAGGGGCGGGGAGGAGCATGAAGCGGCTATTCAGCGGATTTTGAAGGCTGCGCATGCAGCAGGGAAGAAGGCCGCTATCTTTTGTACGGATGGCAAGGACTCTCGGGTGCGCGCGGAACAGGGATTTGATATGATTTCGGTGATTACGGATGTGGGGGTTTTCAGGGCGGGAATGTTGAGTGAGTTGAGGACTGTTACGGAGGGGCGATAATTGGGATCTGATAATGATAGAGATATATTTGTTTGACTACCAGGTTGAAGTAGAGATAGCTAACCATTTCATCATGGCTCTTGTAAGTGATCGCTATCTTATCTCTATGTTAGAGTTCGGGTTGGGTGGTAGCTGTAGTTGAGGTCTTGGGCACATGGGAATTTACCACACGTAAGTGTCCTCTGGCATGTGGATTCCATCGTTGATGGATGCGCTCTTTTGGCTAGGATTAGCATTCTGCCTGTGTCTAGATTTGAAGCCGGAATACATACCATCGCTCTACCACCATCAACCAAGAGGTAGCCTCCGGTCATGTAGCCCCCGGCTTTGGAACTCAGCATCAGACACGGTCCGACAATCTCTTCGGGATATCCAGGGCGCCCTGTTTTATTAGAGCTGCATAATGCAAGGTGTTGGGCAAGTCACGTACCAGCAGGAGCCCGCTTAGCAGCACCTTCTGAGACGGGATTGAGGTTTTCCGCGTTGCCAGTGGTATCAGCGAACGTCATCTCGCTGGGGAAAATTCCGGGGCAGATGCAGTTAACGCGGACTTTCATACTAATGTCGTTGTTAGGAAGAGTATTTGGAATCAAGACTATCATAGTTCCAAGTCTGTTGCAGCAATGGATAAGCAGAGAATAGACACATACGGAGAAAATCTACCAGCCAGGAGCTTCGATACGTGAAGAGCTTTGAGACAGAGTTAGCTAGCGTAGAAGGAACGAATGACCGGCGATTAAGCGTACCTGCAGCCTAGAATGATTGTTAGCAATCTGACCCTGATGTACTGTTAGTCATGGAGGCACTTACTTTCGAAGCACCATAAGTCACGGTTCCCACGGTCCTATTGATATATTAGTTTCCAGCACTAGCTTTCCATAGGCCATGTCAATAGCATAACTCACCTCTGGTTGGCAACTCCGGCCAATGAAGCAATCACAATCACGCTGGGGTCCGAAGACTTCCGCAGCAGCGGGAGAAATCCCACAGTGGTGAAATAGACTCCACTGATATTGACTGTCCCCATCACCCATTAGCTATTTCTGATATTATATAGGCAGAAATACACACCATTATTGGTTGTGGTAAAGGATTCGCTTGATTTTATCAGCATCGCACCTCATCGAAGTGAAGAATGCGGCAACTTACTCGTCGACACTTTCCCACAGCCCCTTTTCAACAGCGTCGGCTATTCATCCATGAGCAAACAAGCAGCCACCAAACACATGGGAAAGGTGGCCATACGATCATTTGGGTTCCAAGGAGGATAGTCCGTCTTCCCAGGCAGACCAGCATTACTAATAAGCACATCAACCTGTGACACACTAGTTAGCACATCCTTCTGACCTCATCCAATCCATCATCTGCGTACATGGTTCTCCTTCTGCTTGATTTGTTCAACAAGCTGGGCACAGCCGTCTTTTGTGCTCACATCGCCCTTGATTCTATAGAGATGTGTCATCAGTTTTCATTCTAGCCTCAATGGTGATTGTAGACCAGGGAAGCGACTAACGGTATAACTTGTCCACCGAGTGTCGCCCTTCCACGTAGTTCTTCCGCGGCCTTCTCAAGGACTTCAACACGACGTCCCGTGATGTAGACTTTGGCACCATTGGTAGAAAAGCCCTCCGCGATCGCTGCAATGGACTCAAAGTTAGAACTTAGACTCCGGAATTTTTGATTCTAGCTTGCCTTTGCCGAGTCCGGTGCCTCCGCCGGTGATTACGACGATCTATGTCTCTATTAGACAAGGTTACTAGCATGATTGGGTTCATACGTACCTTGTCCTTAACGCCGAACAGGTTGGAAAGCTGGAGAGACATGGTTTCGCGGATGTATCGGATAGCTGTGGAGAAATTTGAGTAGCCTCGAAAGAGTCTATTGTGATTACCTTGTTTTGATAATGACCACGATAGATGGACAGAAGTTGATTGTTGAACCTTCCAGACAAGTGACGACGAGGGCGTGGTGAGCCGCGGGGTAGATAAGCGCCGGAGTTCAGCCGAAGCGTGCTCCAGCCAGTCATGGACGTGGTAGATTTTAGGGGTGACACATAAAAGTAGCCGCAACCTTGAGTGATCTCTAATAAAACAAACACAAAAGATCCAGTAGCAGATGATTCTACGATAGTTTACTCTGGTGATAGTCCCCACATAGAGAATGAGCCTCCGCTGTACGTGATTTTTGGAAAGAGAATCAAGTCATAAATTCGTAATTATTCATACATCGTAATGAAGATCTACAAGAGCATGAAAGAGACCGTAGCCAGGACAATAAGAAAGACTAAGCCCTGCCTATCAGACCCACCCATCATCGACAAACTGGCCGCCGACTCAGCAGTATGATTGGCAGACCCATTGACAGCAGTGGGTTCGTCGCCCAGCCCCAATGGCAAACCCTGATAACTAAACGTTAGGTTCTGCGGAATGGATGTGTTGTAGCACTGGCCATTCGCAATGTCTAGATTTGTCAAGTCATCAGGATGCAAGAAGAACATGTAGTTCGACTGGTTGAGCTTCTCAAACCCAGACGTATCGTATGGGAATTTGTCTCCGGAGTCAGTGGCGCTAGTGTTCCGAAGAAAGATACATTGCACTTGGCCTGGAAAGTCGGTCGCCATTTCTGGGTAGTCAC
Source organism: Aspergillus luchuensis (assembly GCF_016861625.1). NCBI lineage: Eukaryota > Fungi > Ascomycota > Eurotiomycetes > Eurotiales > Aspergillaceae > Aspergillus > Aspergillus luchuensis. The sequence continues at coordinate 544,719 of NC_054852.1, forward strand.
GCATGACGTCGCTGTTGCTGGTGTCGGCGATGAGGATAAACTTGCGCTGCGGAAATGTCTCAAACACCTTTTTCAGCAGAAATTTGCGGATGGACAGGGTGGCGGAGACGTCGCTAAAGTTGAGGGGACGGGTGTCGAAAGACCCGCCGGGGTAGTTGTCATAGATGAACTGCATGTAGTTTCGGGTGACTTGTTCGGGAGTCGTCGTCTGTAGTGTGGTGGTGAGTACGCAGCAACAATACAATAAGGGACATTTGGTAGACTGACTAGGTAGTGAAAGTGCAGGTTGGGGAGACTAATCGACCAATTGCGATAGATGTCCGGCATATTCTCCCATGGCCGGAAGGGACGTGCGAACGAGTTGAGTAATCCTTGCTCGGGCTCATAGATTTTGGTGACTCGTAGGATGTCATCGATGTCCGAAACGACAGTGAGCCCGGTTGGAGGCACAAGATAGGCTGTGCTGTTTCCAATCGTTGCGCCCTCCACGTGAACGTTAAGTCGTTGTATCGCCGACGTTTCATTACCTGCTGTCAAGCCGTTACTGGAGATTGGAACGAAGGTGTCAAAGTCACCTTCGACCGTGGTGTTGTAGGGCAGAGTGAGGTCTTGGGTGCCGCCAGTGGTATTAGAGGATCCACCGCCTCCTGGCTGTCCGCTTGATCCCTGATTCGGTGCGGGCTCTAGGTGGATCGTGTTTACAGCGACGTCAGGTTGCTGGACGACTAATATTTCGGCTGTTAGATTCCGGGCTTGTTTCTGCTCGAATTCAGAAAGGTCGGATATGCTTGTATTGCCGAGGAATACATCAGCCAAATCATTCAGATCGGAGATGGAGGTGTTGGGCTGCTTGTAGACATTTCCGTGAAAACGAACGTTCCAGCCCGAGTTGGTCCAGTTGGCATATGGGTCGATATTCAACACATTGGTGGGCAAGGCTGCCAACTCAGCGCTGTTCAAGCCCAAGGAGCTCACCACTGCATCTCCAGTGGGGAAACCCTGGAAGTAGTTGGGCACGCCCGATGCGACCCAGGAGGGTAGGTCGGATCCCAGGCCAGAAAGGATGCTGTTAATATCAGAATCGACGTCACTCAAGATATTTCGACCAGCAACTCTTGAAGGGTGATGCTGAACTGGCGAAGGTGTGATGACGGGCTCGGGCGGAGCGACATTGTTGACGAACGCTGTGGGCGCTGGGATCGCGGAGACAACTGAAAGAAGAGCTGCCTGGAGCAAGGCCTGACAGGCAAAGCTTGACCTGCTCATTTTGATTCTCAAAGTGGTGGGGATAGACCTTTTGGTGCAGGAATAAGAGTAACATGGCTGTCTCTATCGTTAAATAACAACCAGAACACCCACCGACGTCATAGCCGTGCAGATCACTGGAACGCCAGGGCCACACAAGCGATTCACCCATTGGGTCTGGACGGCAAGACCCTGACCCGCAGTTAATTAACATATTCGTGCGACAAACCAGATTTCTGGATCAGGGACAGATCAGGGTCTTCATGCGTCATGGTCGTGGAGACGTGTCCACCACATGGAGCACTGCCGGTGCTCACCCTCGTTGCGTCATACTCAGATGGTACGCGATTCCCAATATTCCACTGCTATTCTCTAGAAAAAGCCGTAATTTCCATGGAGACTACCGTTATATCGTGAATTACATACTGGCAAGATAAAATTAATCACCTCCGTCGCATTAATATTATATAGGTAGCTTGAACTCGCATACCTTGTCTTGTGTCAGTTTAGTCCGACAGGTCCTTAATCACAGTACCTTGCAGCAGGTGGTAATCTGCGTGATCTTCAAAACATCCGAATTTTTATCAAAATAAAATACGAAGAAAGTACATTTTAAGCCGGTTCGGATGCAGATCCGATCGATGATTGTCGCTCCAGTGTCCACATCGCTCTCTTCCATGGCGATCGAAAGCCGGAGTCCAGCAGCGGAGAACTATTATTGGAGAGAAAAACGGGAAAGAACAAATCCACCCAAAAATATTGAATTAGAAAATAATAAAAAAGACAAAAAGCATAATTTGACTAAAATAGAATCCTGCTGGCATCTATAAGCGTATGTGGTCGAGAAGGAACACTATTTCTGTGCACGTTCTGAAACTGTCTCCCCGTTAGGAGCATTACATGGGAACCTACCAATAATCTGCCCTCGCTCGATTGTTGCCTAATAGATAGATTGTGTCGCATTTATGTGATTTGCACTAACGATACTTTGTATGCTTATGTTCAAGTCCAGGTAACCACGTTCTAGCCTCGAGCTGAGGCTGTGTCGGTTGCCGGCGGTGCCCCGATCTGCATGCATGTCAGCCACGACGGGCTGACGCTAAGTCGCTCTGTCGCTCACTTCATCCAATACTTATATCGACGGCTATCTCGTCGTCTTACCATCAATGTTATCTTGTTCAACTCACCCTTCTCCAGCGACACCAATACATTATGCCTTCTGCGGTGCAAGCTGTGGACTTCTCCTGGAGTAGCGTACTGATCTCCTCCACCCCATTAAATTTTTCACGTATTAACCCGCTCTACCAGACTGCGCCAGGCTCAGTCCTGAACTTCGTCCCCTGCTACCAGGACTATCAGTGTGCACGTCTTGAAGTTCCTCTAGACTGGTCAGCCAGTGCCACTGAAAATACAACGGCCACCTTGGCCGTCATAAAACTGCCTGCACAGGTAGACCCTGCCGACGAGCGTTACGGTGGCTCTATAATCGTGAACCCAGGTACGGGCAAGAATGCCACTACCGCTACCATTCTGGTCCCCACCACGGTTGCTCACTACAAATACAGGTGGTCCTGGCGGGTCCGGCGTGCAGGAAATACTTGACCGAGGGAAAGAGATCCAGCGGATCGTGAACAGCTCCGATGATACACAGCACTCTCGCTATTTCGACATTGTCTCCTTTGACCCCCGTGGCGTGGGAAATACTCTCCCTCCCTTGACATGCTTTCCTGATCTGCTGTCAACTTACCTCTGGAGTGAGGCCGTGCAAGCTCATGGCTTGGTAGGTAGCTTCGACCAAGCAGCTGATCATCTCTGGGCCCGCATGCAAGCCCTAGCCACATCGTGCACGGATCCCCATAAGGATGGTGCGGATATTGGTCCGTACATGAATACCTGGAGTACGGCACACGATCTGCATTATATTGCTCAACTGCTCCAGCCAGACCCTCACGCAGACGCAAAGCTGCAATACTGGGGTTACTCATACGGAACTCTGCTAGGTGTCACTTATGCAACTCTCTTTCCGAACCAAGTCCACCGGATGGTGTTGGATGGGGTAGTAGATGCAGTAAGCTGGTACTCCGGTGATTTGTCGACATCATTCCGGGACGCGGATCATATACTAGACAGTTTCTTCCGCTACTGTCATCAGGCAGGCCAGCCGAGATGTGCTTTTGCCAGCCCGTCCGCCAACGGAGAAGGCAATGAAAACGCAATAAGCGACCTCCAACAGCGTTTCAAGAATATATTGTCTGACCTGAAAGCTTCCCCCGTTTGGACCACTCATCCAAGCCCAGATATAATCACCTATTCTGACGTGAGACGTCTCCTAAAACTCGCCTTGTACGCACCGGTCGACCTTTTCCCCACTCTCGCTACCATCCTAGCAGATCTCGAACAACGAAACACAACGAGCATGGCCGACTGGAAAAGCATGCTACGCGAGGAAATGCAGCCAACTCACTGCCTCGATCCAGATTGTCAGTCTCATGCTCCGTGTCGCGAAGCATGTCAATACTCGTATCGCGTTGAAGTGACTGCTGGTACCGTATGCTTGGACTTAAATCAGAAGCTACTGAACACCACACGCGAGGAATACTGGGATGAGTATCTTCGGCCTTCCATTGAGAGCAGCCATTGGATGGGGGATACGTTTGCAGACTTTTTGATGCCATGTGCTAGGTGGAATGGTCGGGGACCGGGGGACTTCAAAGGTTTGTTCTAGTCTCATTGCACCTAGCTGCTGCCTAAGTGCTAACCTGAAGAAGGACCTACCGGGGCTGAGAATACGTCCACACCTATACTCTTCGTCAGCAATACTCTGGACCCAGTGACTCCGCTTGGCGAGTAAGTCTCTCGCCACCCTCCTATCTGTCTATGTACATTCATCTACGGCTTATTAACGATAGTATCAGCGCCCACGCCATGTCCGCTCTGTTCAAACAGTCTGTCGTATTAGAGCAGCAAGCTGAAGGTGTAAGTACAATTTCTCTACCTATGCTTTCGATCTTATTCAGACACGTGTGTTCTAACCGGACGTCATTGTAGCATTGCTCCTTCGCTTCGCGTTCGGTGTGTACAGACAGTTACATTCGCACATATTTTCAAACCGGGGAGCTTCCAGCACCAGGCACGAGATGTGAGACAGATATACGCCCTTTTGGGGTGGAGGAAGTGTCAGTTGGAATCTCCTCAACGGAGCTGGAAAGGACGGAGCTTTGATCTACCATAGTACATTGTAATCTGGACTTTTCCCTGTCAATACTGATATTGATAAGCAAGTGATTCACCAAAGCCTTCGATTATGGGTCTATGAGAAGATGCAATTTTTCTATCCATTATGAGGAGCGGATATAGGGCATGTACAATTTCTGTCAGAATAATGGATTGTGAAAACAATGCCAAAAGAATGAATATTTTCATGCTGTGATCCCGCATAGGCGAGGTCACGTGAAGAGTGTCGGTCGCGCCCCGGCGCGTTCAACGCAGTGTCCAACCACAATTAATCATTCTCAAAACATTAGTTAAAACATCTCTCGATTGTATACTAGTCCGTCGACATGGCCCCGGGAGAATACTATTTGTTGCGGCACATACCGGAACTCGTAGAATAAGCCTCTATACAACCTGCCACCCAAGCGGATTGCATGCCAACGACCTTGTGGGGCCCGATCCCAGCCGTATCGCAGCGCTTGAGAGGCCGGCTCGATTTGCGGATATGGGACTGGGAATTTCGGCATACGCTCAAGTGTCGCGGCTTGGAGCATCTTCTTCGAAGCGATCTACCTCGCCCCGACAAAACTCACGCCACATTTGCACTCTGGCGCCATTGGTCAATCACTGTCCGAAGATGGATGAATCGCCAGCTCTCTCGCAAAATAAGAGCGAAGTTGGGGGCCTCTCGCTTTGCTAAAAAATACGCGGATGATGCCTACAATGTCATCCGAGATCTTGGCTCGCACTACGACCACGCCCTATGCAAGGCCACGTGGTTCAAGCTCATTGATATGCGGTGGTTTCACTACACTACTGTGGCGCAATACGTTACCAGTTTTCAGCGAGCACCTGTTGACGCGAAGGAGTTGAATCGCGGTATTAGTCCCTACACCGCACTAATTGCGATCCTTGGTGAACTCGAGTCAGATGTTCCGCATTGGGTCGCCACGGTGCTCTTATTCTTGCCTGAAGACGCGGTGACCGATTATACTGACGCTGATTATTTCAAAGCCTGTCGCATGGTAATAAAGCAAGATGATATGTTAAACCAAAGGAATTCTAGGGTTGCGAGAGGCGGATGATTTCTTCCACTTGTGCCTTTCGAGAGAACAATAACCCAAGATGAAAGAAAGAGAAATTGCAGAGAAATAACGGTCGATATCTGACCTGTATGGTGGTTTGGATATCATCACTTGCAATGGCCACTGCACCACAGGAATGAGCTAGCACACTAGGGACTGGGCGTGTTTTGATATCCCCTTCCCTATGCTCAGATATCTGATCTCAACTCTATCTTGCGAACCAATCCTCACCCCAAGAAAATCTTCAACGTGGAAACCAAGCACATACTCCAGCATGGTCAACGATCAAGTCTTCCGTTGTTTCCGCCATTTAAATATGAAGATCAAATAGGTCGCCAACACGGCCATCGTGTAATTGAAAAGAATGAATCCAATGAAGATCCCGACGTTGTTACCCCGTTGTGAATAGCTCATGGCATATTGCTTGACCTATAGTTCCAAGAGGGCGTGTTAGCAGTTCTTATGTGGACGAACGGAAATGAACAGGAATGGAGGGAATAAAAACCTACATATTGATCACCATCCGCATAGGCACAGTAGTGACACTCCTCAGTTGCGTCAGGGTTTACTAGGTAACCTGTGGAATCCCCTGAAGCGAAGAAGTCAGCTGCATACGAGGCACATGTCTCCCCGACGGGCACATGGAATGTGGTCAGTTCGGAGTCACGGCAGGTAATCTGCAGTGAATGCATGGCGTTGGTACCGATCCCCTCAATGAAATAGAACAACGGGGAGATATTATAGAACCAGCGCCATCCGCGAGGTGTCAGAGGTGGGGGTGAGAGAGGTCCATTGAAAGTATTTATCACCAGCCAGACGAATCCAGTGGCCACCTGTGCGGCCAGCACGGTGGGAAATAATGCGGCCGTTAATTGAGCGATACTCGCGACGAACAATGAGTAGAGCTCGTACATGAGAAAGGCATAACCAGCGCGCGTTGAGATGGTGAAGTATTCGACCATGTAGTACCACAGAACCCAGTATACAAGTCCTCCCAAGAGCGTGAACGGGATCTCCACGAGAAGCGCGCTGATGGTAAAGACGCTCCAGTGGTATACACGTGACTCATTCTCTCGCGCCAGGAATTGATCGCGCAGGAGGATGAAGCGAGGTTCGATCTGGAGGCTGAGCACGGGCCCGGTGATCACTCCGACGAAGATAGAAAACATGCGTCCGCGGGAGTCAGTGAGATCGTTGGACAGCTGGAGAAATGTGAGCCCGTTCATCAGCCCCATCCAGATGTTAAGCTGGATCTTGCCCAACACGTAGTCTGAGTCGCGCCAGTAGTTCGTGAAAGCCCGTTGGGTGACCACTCGAATCTGCTCGAGATAGGAGGCCGCATATGCTCGATCAGAGCCTGACGACAACAAAGTATTTCCTTCCCGTGGTTGAAGGAAGTGTTGAAGCTGCTTTTGGGTGGAGACATACTCGGGCGACTGCTGCCAAGTCTATCATGTTCGGGAGATGAGAAATGAACTGCGTAAAAGCAGGGTAATTCGTTGAGGTGGGGATGAGGAATCATACCTTGAACCAGTCTACGTCGGGCTCTCCGCTGACTTCCAGAATGTAGTCCGCTGGATTTTCCGTTTCCCGGCAGCATCGCGTATACCGAGAGAAGTAATCGATTATAGTCTGGCACTGAGACCCTAACGGACCGAAATAAATGGTTTTCCCACCTGGAATCAGCAGAAGCAAATTATCAAACTGTTGGATCATCTGCGCAGAGGGTTGATGAATGGTGCAGAGAATGGTCTGCCCGGCATCGGATAGCCTGCGCATCAGTTGCACGATGGAGAGTGCTGAATTGCCATCCAACCCGGACGTGGGCTCATCAAGGAAAAGAACAATGTCTGGCTTTGCAGCTAACTCAACCCCGATGCTGACCCGCTTGCGCTGTTCGAGATTCAATCCTGCCCCTGGTACTCCGATAATTGCTTCGGCGATATCTTCTATTTCCAGAAGCCGGATGAGAAACTCCACGTGATGCATCTTCTCTTCCAAGGCGACCGCTTCTGAGCGGCGCAGGCATGCGCTCAGCTGGAGTGCTTCGCGCACTGTGGACGATGCTAGATGGATATCATTCTGGTGAACGAATCCTGTACGCCGCCCCATCGACGCCGGAAGTGTCTGCCCATTCAGATAGAGTCCACCAGATATGCGGCCAATTTGGATACGCTGAGCTAGAGTATCAAGGAGTGTAGTCTACTCGTATAGCAGGTCTGTCAGCTTGGGGTATATATGAAAGAATCGGCACGACTTACCTTGCCAGCCCCCGACATCCCCATTAACGCAGTCATCTTTCCTGGTTGAAGCCATCCTGTACCATAGAGCCTTGTAAGACTTATACTTTATAAGGACAGAGAACTACATCTTACCTGAAATTTGGTGAAGCAATTTCCTTCCATCGTCAAGTTCAAGTGACAGTTCATGCCAAGCAAACACATTTTGTGTGTTGTCCAGACAGCCGATAGTAGGGATCTCATCGTTGGAGATGGGTCTGAGTTCTTTGGAGTCAGTCACATACGGTGGCTTCTCAATGTCCGTAGGACGGGTGGGTGAGGCGTTCGCCCATGATGGCAGCTTGCGGTAAAACACCGTTGCCATTTGCTCAGATGCATGACGAAATCGCTCCATTCCAATTCTAAACAATAACTAGAGTCATTATGGCTTAGTATGAATATTCTCGGGAAAAGAAACTTACGTTACCACAATTGAAAAGAAGATGAAGAAGGCTGCATTTATTGCAACATTTCGCCACAAGTGGAAGTAGTTGAATCCATACTCGACCATCAGGTAGAGTCTTCCGGAAAGATTCAATTGGCCTGCTACCGACCCAGACACTGCACAGGCCTGAAGACTCGTTTCATTGTATGATGCCCCCCGAGGGACGATGTTCTGCAGGCTGCATGCATATAAATTGCTCCCAATCTCGTTGAGGGCGATGGACTCGAAGATATAGTACATGGGCTATACAAGTATTGAGGAGGTTAGCACATTCTGTATGGAAGTCTTACGATGACCTTCTGTTTCAACTTACATCAAGGTAGCGGATCCATGATAGCCAGACCTTCATTCCTGGAGGTGTGATATAAAACCCCGTGTAGATGATCAGCACATTGAGTAAGAGCCCAACGGGGAGAATGGCCCGAGTGATGGAATTTGTGAAGACAGCTATGGCTCGAAACATAACACTCAGTGCCATTAGGCCCATGTAGAGGCACACCAGCCATGTGAAAAAGGGCCCCGCCGTACGCTGGAAGCCAATCATCCAGTAGATGGGAAGCGAGTACAAGATGAAGATCAACTTCCAGGGTACGTCGGCGAGGATCTGACCGAGTGCGTAGGCCGCGGGTCGGTAGAATCGCAACGCCTTCTGCTTGACCAATATCGGGCGTTGGACAAAGGTATTCCCAAATTCAGCAGAAGCCTGCAACCCCATGATCAAAACGCAGAAAAAGAGGGCCGATGCACGTGTATAAAGCCCTTCTGTCACGGCTCTCTGATTCCGGAACAGAGTGCCTAGAAGCAGAGCTTGGATGATTGTCCCGGCCGCCTCAGCAATCCAGGCAGCCCGATCAGTCAAAAAGATCTGGTAATGGCGTACCGTACACTCATATACCTGACGGTACAAGGGCAGAGCGTATTCTGATGCTCTAGAATCTTTACTTGTTGCTGACTGAGGTGGCTCAACAGCCTCACGCACCGTCTGCTGGTAGAAGCTGCTTTCTCTGAACCGGGCCTCAAAATCACCGGGCTGAACGGGAACCGGCCGCTGGGGGTCTTCCCGAACTTGCCGACCTGCCAGAGGCCCTGACATAGACGCCAAAAAGTCGGAAACCGAGATCCTTGGGGAGCAGTAAAACCCAAGGGACTCAAAGTAGGCTTTTGCTGATGACGCCGGGCCATAGTAGGCGACGTGGCCATCATTCAGAACTAAGATCTTGTCAAACATTGATACTGCAACATCACTAGCTTGATATAAAGACATGGCAGTCATGCATCGACTGCGGGTGGTGTATTTGCGCATGGTAGTGAGAAAGCGGATGGCAGTTGATGAGTCCAACCCCCGAGTAGGGTTGTCAAAGCAGAACAGACTAAGGGACATGATCAGCTTCTTGTCTGTTGTGAGAAGTACTAGATGATCTACCTTGCACGCGTGCAGAGGGCCTCAGCGAGAGAGACACGACGACGCTGGCCGCCGCTGACTCCACGAAGATGGTCCGTTCCAATTCGGACTTGAGCTGCATGAGCAAGACCCATCAGCTGCAGAAGGTTTTGTAGGTCTTCTTCAATCCTGGAGGCTCTATTCGGATCAGAGTTTGAATGCCGGGCATTGAGAGCAAACCTAAGCGTGGTGCTGACAGATAAAGTTGGAAAGTGGATGTCATCCTCCCCTGTAAACGTGCATAGCCATCTTAGCTAGTGCATGATTCAATTGGGGTGTGAGAAACTCATACCAACGAAGGCCACCTGGTTGGGCCTAATTCGCCTCGCTGTCGAGGCATCCATTGAGCCATACCAGACGTCACCCTCCATTCTCAGATACTCGTCCCTCATGTTCGACAAGGCTTTCAGCACGGTGGTGCATCCACTGCCCGGGCGTCCCAGAATCATCAACATTTCTCCTTCGCGGATTGTCCCAGTCAGACGCTGCAGAATGGGCCGAGATGGAATTTCCTTTCGCGAAAACCAGGTCACCGGGTTGGCGAGCGATTTTAGACGTCGTAGAGTTTCGGGAACATCGGACATCTGTTGGCGCTGGTTTCAAGTCAGTGTTATGGAATCTCTTGTCACCTTCATGTGTCGGAAACAAACCCCAACTCCTGCGCCTATGACTGACAATTCCTTGAATATGATGCCACCCAATCGCTCTGATTCACTGGTAGTCTGGCGATTAAGAAAATTGGCAACCAGTTGATCGATCTCTGCATCCTGATGTGTCTCTTGACTTCCATTGTACTCATTATTTTCGCAGCCCAATGTCTCCATGATACACGTATCAAGCTGGTAAGGTGCTTAGCTACGCTCTATAGTCATCTGTTGGGCGCGATCTTGCTAGGACTTTAAAGGAGCTCCCAAGAAGCCTTCAAGCACCGAAGCATAGGAGAATGTGCCGGATTACCAAATGGGGTAATGGTTGCTCCTTATGGTTAGATCAAGGGCCAGCCCCACTCTCAGCGGAGTTGGCCGACTTGGTGGATAGCATTGGGAAGTAGAGATAAATAGCAGACACGAAGGCGTAGGAAAACGACAAAATGAAAAATCCTTATTTTTATCACTTACTCAAAAATAATCAAAAGTGTTTTTAGCAAGAACCATGTCAGGCTCCCAGGTTGATCCAGATCAGTTCACTCGTGCGGGCTGCATAACGCGGAAATACTACCGCGATGTCTATCCCACCATCGATCCATCACGGCCAGAGCTATCCCAAAAAGATAAAGTAACCATCGTCACGGGCGCAGGAAAAGGAATGGTCGAGTGAGAACAAGCTCAACCCCTTCACAGATGCAATCACGACTGACCTCCGTGATACTCCAGGCTATTGCGCGAGCTCACGCCCAGTCCGGCGTCAAAGGGCTAGTCCTGATAACTCAGTCGGCTCAGTCGGCTGAAGAGACGAAAGCAGTCTTGCAAGCCGAATTCCCCTCTGTTGATGTGCTGGCTCTGCCCACGGACATCACCAATGAGAAGGAAATAGCGCAGACTTTCGACACTATCAGGAACCACTTTGGCATCGCTCACACTTTGATCAACAACGCCGGGGTTTTTGCCTCGATAGCGCCCGTTGCCCAATCAGACTCCAACACCTGGTGGAAGGACTTTGAGGTCAACGTACGGGGGACATACCTTGTCACTGCGGCATATCTGCGTCTGATCGCCGCTGAGAGCGCTGATTTTCAGCCCACTGTAGTCAACCTCATTTCGACGATTGGTCTGACGCCGCCTGGACTGAGCAGTTACTTTATCAGTAAACTGGCTGTGGCAAAGTTCACCGAGTTCGTCACAGCCGAGAACCCCCAGGTTGCCACCTACAGTCTCTCTCCGGGTATCGTACAAACCAGCATGACCCTGGATTCATTCAAGCCATTTGCTAAAGACACCGGTATGTTCACAAACATCACAACTGGCAATTTAGGAGCCCTTAGGCTAACCAGGCAAATTCCCTTGGTCTGTAATAGCGGAACTCCCAGGTGCCGTGACCGTCTACTTGGCCGCGAAACGGCCACAATACCTTAATGGACGTCACCTATCCTCCAATTGGGATTTGGCAGAGCTTGAAGACATGAAAACTGAGTTGTCCTCATCAGATACACTGAAAGTGGGTCAATTCATCTGATGGGCTCTCATTACAACCCTCTGGTGGGGACTTTCACGCAACGGCGTCGCGTTTTCGTTGTCTATAAATGAAACTAGCAGTCCCTATCATTGGTGTATCCAGATGTGATAGGCTATTATATATCTTGTAGTAGTCATTTGAAACTCAGTTATATTCGATATGCGCACATGCATATGTAACGAGGACGATAGTGGTTGTAAGGTTCAAAAATTAGTTCCCAAATGTATCTCAGGCACATCCATCAACATATCACTGATTTCATGACAGTAACCAGACCAGGTATTAGGGTCAACAGTATCTGCAAATGACCACAAAGCATTCTCCTCGGATGCGAAGGGCAAAGATTGCTGGTTCTCTGCATCCATTTGTTCGTCGGTCTGCACCCTCCGATGATCGTTGCGATCACTGAACGCTGATGATTGAGAACTCAACAACTCTATGAGGGCACTAACTCTCCCTAGTAGATACCGTGTCCGTTGAGCCGCTCGGGATGCGATTGGATTATCTGTCCCCGCCCCCTCAAATATCGGAAGTGATCGCTCAACATGTTGTTGAGCAAGTGGGAACCAGTAGCATAGGGGGTAGGCCAGCATAAACCCTACAAGGGTCAGAACAGCATTCCACACGTACTGGTAGATTTCTGGACATCCATAAAGAGCATCATTATAAAGCATGCGAGTGTGTATGAGGTCTGTGACGGTTAGGGCGTGTTGTAGTGCCGTGGTAGCGTGTATATCGGCTTGTGGGCTCCGTTGCGGAACTAAGCCGCGACTTGGGAACTGGATAAATGGTCGGTGAGCCCAGAGTATGATGTCATGGTATTGAAGCTCTAGAAGCGATTTTTGTAAGGTGAGCGCTGGGGCCTCATGAAACGACAGTGTTGCATTCTGATCATGTTTCAGCCGACTCATGGAAGAGGTAACCTCGTCTGGTTGATAAACATTACATATAAGTGTAATGTTGGTGTAGAGGTTCGCGTCCAAAATTTGATCTCTCCATCGGTACAGGCCCTTGATTTCCCGCGACAAAAAGTGCGCATGGCGCTCGATTTGATCATATGGATCTATTGTCCCTGATGCATCACGCACATGGCGCTCCAAATCCTCGGCCATCTTCCTTGCCACAACAGTGAGCGATATCGATGCCGAATGGAATCCGAGCTCTGGCGTATCCCAAGGATCCTGCGGGTTTAAAAGTGGCGTGTTGAGTATCGCATCATCTAGAGAGATAGCCATAGGCTTTCCCAGAAGTCGTGAACAATGGAAGTCGAGGTGTACCAATGTCCACCAAACATGACGACGCGTCTCATCCTCATGTGTGGTCGCACGAGTTACCAGGGGGTGCTGTAAGTCCAGCGACTGTGCGAGTCGCATCGCCACGCCAATAATATTATATGCTGCTTGGTACTCTCCAGAGTTCTGTAGAAAAGCGGCCATGAAGAGATGCCGCTGCACGTCTAGTAAAGAAGGCTCTGCGTACAAGAGATAGTCGCTGTTCTTCCCAAGAGCCCTCTGGAAAAAAGCAACATATAGGCTAGCTAGCGAAGGGGCTTGATGGGAATGCTCCCCTGCGTGTAATGATACTGAGCCCATTTGAATGCTTAGCAAGCGGTTCTGAAGCCCAGCATAATGGATTGATTGTAAGCAGTAGGCCATCAGCGCTTGCCGCAATGGCTCAGACTTTTGACCCGACGTGATCGTCAAGTCCTCCGGGCTAATAATCGGCATTAGAGGATGATACCGAGTCCAGAAGACATCAAACACCGATCTTTCAAGATTCTGTAAGCTGTCCAGCGTCAGATATGTCACATCCGACTCGGTTGTCCTCAGCAAGTTTGGCGAGGAATACTGAGCGTCTGAAGGAGCCGGGTCAATAGGTTGAGGGGATGGGCGAGCTGACATCTGCGATACCATAGAGCAGAAATTATTCATTCGAAAGATAAAGCCAGCAAAGGAATCCAACTGCGGGCGCGGAGGAGCGATGGCAGCATGGTTTGTGGATAGACTCCGTTGTGAACTGGATCTTGGCCTCACTTGTTGGTTGGGGCCTTCTTGAATCGGGGTAGATGGCGGCGCAGACTGGGCTGGCCGGGGACTGCGTAGAGCAGCCGGCTGCAGTTTCCGGGTGCCAGAAGGTGGTCTTGAGTGCTGGGTCGGCTTGCTGCATTGGATCTTGTTGGCACGACACTGGCCACAGGGTAATCCACCATCGCAGCGAACCCGGTGCTGACGGCAAAACTCGCATGCTCGGCGCACTTTCTTCCGTTTGACCAGTGGTGTTGATCGTAAAGAAACAACGTTGTAAAGCATTCCGGAGTGAGTGATAGATGAAAGTGAGGAGGGTGGAGTAGTAGGTAGTAGTGTGGATGAAGTTCGGAGAATCCAGGATCACTACTATTATTTACTCTACTCACCTTACTACTATAGTGCTAGGTAGTAGTACTAAGTGAAACCTCAGTCACCTGACTCCACCGTCCCGGGAGGGCAGACCAATAGGATACTGAGGAAGAGGTAGCCAATCAGACTAGCTGGAGTAACCTGACAGTGTGTGGACCCGACAGAGTACGAGCATGTCCATAATTGATTGATCCCGAGTATCTTAGTGATAGGTTCCAGTTGTTTGTCTGGGCATCCTATCTTCCCGTAGTCCAATTGTTTTACCCACTAGACGGGGTCTTTCGGCAGTGTATAAAGTACCGATCTACCGAAAATCTTTAGATGCCACGAGTCCGAACTACAGCCATGCCTCTATGTCCAGGTCAATGGCGATACTTCTAAACCTAGACTGCAGTAACAGTTCATCTTTAGTATCCGAGTATAAGTCGACCCCCAATTCCTTCTAATTGTTTCAATTCTCTGATCACATCGATATGAGGTCGGGTCTTGGGACTTGCCGTCTTTGAGTACAAAGAGGCCTTTTCGCTCGACCTCCCTTCATGCATCTTTTTAGAAGCTTGCTGTGCCTAGCTACTATCGTGATATGGGCTAATACATGCCTGATGATCATATAGTTTGCATGGTCTAAGCCAGGAGATAATAGTCCTTGGGCTTGGGAGTTGAATAGCCACTTGAAAGAGCGACAGGGTCTTCGGCATCATGGCTAGCAGTGCCTATATGTTGGATTTGTGCAAAGACTGGTGGATACTACACCGAAAGAAGGGAAGCGCTACTATTGCAACGTTGCCTTCTTCCAAGCACTAATTTGTCGATCCGACAAAGGCTATTAGCGGTAAGGCTCGCGTTATGAGTTTGGAGGCATACCCCCATCTCATATGTACAAGGAAGCATCATATCTGTACAATATGCAGACTTACTAACCCAATGACAATTCAAAATCACATCTTCGTGACGTACGACACGTGTCGCGCTCGCATTATGCAGCATAGGCTGACTCAAAGAACCCTAGTACGTTTGATGGGTGTGACCAGTCCTTTTCCAATGGCTGATCAGTCAGATAGTCCGTATATGTAGATTTGCGACACGTCACCTTGTTGATATAGGCGCGTGTCATCCATAATATTGACTGAGATTTAACTAATGTCTACCCCACTAGCACTGTCAGTTGAATATTCAGATTCTAGAATGGATACCAATATACAAGCAATCCCTGGACTAGAGAAGGCTTTTGCTGTGAGGCCGGCCTCGGACGATAACGATGTGAGATCATCGCAATCTAAGCGCTCAATCGCGACCATTCTAACCAAGCCTTCCTTTTATAGGACATCTTCACTAATGTAAATCCTCTATGGTGCCCGCTCGGACTGAATGCCGTATTTGGGGGCGTCCTCATGTCTCAAGCCCTTAACGCGGTAATGCAGCGAGCGTCACCTTCCTTTGTCGTCCACAGCATGCATTGCCAATTTATCAAGGCCACACGGGTTGGGACCCCTGTTTTCTATCATGTGAGCCGAGTGAGTCAGGGCAAAGCATCCAGTGTGTACACTATATCTGCAAGGCAATATGATCACGATGTCTTCATCGCAACCGTGAGCTTTAGACGGGCTTCAGCTCCAGTTGGGAATGTCTTGAAACATGCAGTTCCAAAGCCTGAATTAGTGTTTGATGACGAGACGCAACCCCATCGCTATGGTGAAGGCACTGCGAGATCTCTGTTTGAATTTAAAATGGCAACGGCTACCATCGGTAAGCCCGAGAAACGATAAGTATTTGACTTAGTGCTAATTTGTATAATCAGAAAAAGGTGACTCCAATCCCGAGACGAAGTACTTCAGACGCATTGTTCGCGCACAAAGTAGCTTGGCTAAACCAAGTGGCAGCAACGAGCATTTGCTTGCCCTGGTATGTATGACAGATACGTATACTGCTGGAACAGTCGGGAGAGCCCACGGTATACCAGTATATACTAGATTCAACGCCGGTTTGAAGGACGGGAATCCTCGAGCACAGGTGGCCTTCAAGGCACTGTCCACCGTGGCTCATACCCTTCACTTTCACAACGTGGATCACGTCTGCGTCAACCACTGGATGACAGAAGAGCTGCATTGCCCTTGGGCTGGACACGAACGTGGCCTGGTAATATCACGCGTATGGTCATCAGATGGAGTCTTACTCGCAACTTGCTCTCAAGAGGTGAGCAAGAAGCTGTTTTACTGGTCGCGGTGTTCATCTCTCCCACTTACAACTAACTTAGAGGTGCAGGTTCTAGTTCGACTCCCTCAGGACAATATCCCAGCAAGGCTGTAATGAGCATACCTCAATGTCCACCCAGTTTGTACAGTTTCATGCAAGTTATCCCTGGTTGATGGAATTTTGTCTCTTTACGTGCCTCCAGCACGTTCAGGTGGCCACCATAATAATAATAGTGGCGGTGCGGCTAACTTGACGACCGGCAGCACAATCATTATCGGCACATGCGGGTTGAAGATCACCGTTATTTGTGTTCCTGTAACCAGCTTTACATCCTGGCGATTAGGTTCACATGTAATGCGATGAACAAATAACTGCAAATCTCTTGTCGAGAACTAAGGGGTGGAATGGTATCCCAGCATGACCTGCACCCCAGCTAAGAAAAGAAAAGATGTCAATACTGCGCTACTTGAGCATAGCTACCAAGTTCCCAAATGGTTCCCTTCGGCCAATGGTGCTTCGATCCCTCCAACGGTGCTCTCATCAGGGCTTTTCGGGTTGAATCTGACAGTCTGAATATCTCTGGAAAAGGCGGATGTTTAAGATATTGTACACTGCAGTAAATGTCCTTCTAGTATACTACATGATACTATTGTACTTGCACTACTCCATCAGCATATGTTCATCTTCATTCGAGTCATTGGTTGATTGCAGGCCCCGACTGCGTAGCAATTCTATATGAAAAACATCGTTTATCTCTTGACACTGTTTCTCGCCACAAGAGTTGCCAGTATGCTTTGAACAAGCTCCCTCCACAGAAAACTATATTGCTCAATGAAGCCGGAAAGCAGCCAACCATGCCGAACAGGGAGATCAACATCATTAGTTGAAAGGTTAATCCAGAACTTCTAATTGGACCTCACGCCCAGCTTCAATGTCTTAGACAGACCTTAGTGCCATTCCGAGAGCACAGAGTCAAGGTGAGTGCTTCCTCCCACGGACCAGGATCCCTGGTCTCCAGAGTTGAGAACTGCTGTGCCAGACGGACAGTAACATATGCGGCTTCGGTCAAGGCATATTGTTGGCCGATGCAGATCCGAGGACCACCGTTAAACGGCAAGTATTCCCATCCTGGGCGCAGATCTGCCCAGCGCTCCGGACGAAACTCATTTGCGTCAGGTCCATATAGATCTTGGCGACGATGCATTGCCCACACGCTGTAGAACACGATAGTACCCTTGCGCACGAAAACGGGGGATTTCCCGTTGGGACCGCCACCGACTGGCAGCACAGTATTACTCAGTGCTTTACGAGAATTTACTGGGACGACTGGGTGAAAACGAAGCGCTATACACAGAAAGTTAAATGGATGATGAACCCTGCTAGTTGATGGCAATGCATGCGTTGGAACTTACACTCATTCAGACAGTATTTAAGGTATGTCAAATTCCGAAGCTGCTGGTATGTGGGTGCGCGACCGTTGAGAGTCGCGACCTCCTCACGCAGCTTCTTCCAGATTTTCGGGCGCCGCGCAAGCATAAAGAACAAATTGCTCAGTAGTGATGCGGTGGTATCACGGCCGGCAAGGAGAATGTTCATGAGTTCATCACGGATGCGGTCGCGGTCACCTGTCTGTTCAGCCAAACCCTGTAAGAACAAATAGCGGGTATGCCTTCCCTCATCGTTTGAGCCCTTCTTGGCATATTCTGCACGGTACTTGAGCGCCTTATCGATGAACTGCTCCACCAGGTCAGAAAAGTACTGTATGACCCGAAGAGTTGTGCAAAGTACTGTATTGCAGAGAGGACCGTTGAAGAGAGAAATTCGTATATCAAACCATCGTGAGTAAGTGAGGTGTTGTGGCTGTCATTGTGTGCCGAGCGGGCACTAGTCTCGGCCCGATGGCGATCCCGGCAGGGGTTACCGAACCCCATCCCACAAACACCCAAGAAACAGCGACAATTTTCAGCGACTATGACTTTCGCCCAAGGATCCCAGCAGCAAGAAAACGCCGCAGGCGCGGCCTCGACGGAGAGGAAAATGAGCCGATCGCGAACCCTGAATTTGCGACCGGCGGAGAAAGCAACGGGCGGGTGACGAACCAAGACGTCCGACAGTATTTCAACAGCTTCAATGAGGCACTCAAACACCAGACTGAAATAATTGAGACAGTGAGGGCGGAGGTCCAAGAACTGAAAGCTGAACAACAGCTCCTGCGAACCCACAATAAGGAACTGCAGGAAGAAATCGAAGCCCTACGGGCCAAACTGGAGGCACAACCGCTGAACGCCCCCGTGAACAGATCCTGGGCGGAAGTGGCTGCTGGCAACCCTCAGCCAAACCCAGCGAGAACCGTCCCGCGCCCCAGGAAGGAACCCAACTGTGTCCGAATTAGTACCGCACCAACCCTCGATCAAGATGTTGACAATGACCGATTCTCAAGAGCCCTTCCTACTGAAGCAGCGAACACGCACATCAGGACCGCCCTGCTGAACGCAGAGACCACCAAAGAAGTGCAAGTCGCGGGCATTGGTACTACCAAAACGGGGTATGTCATCCGATTCCGGGACACCCAGTCTGCTGAGACAGCCCGGAACAGCACCGAGTGGCTGGAGGAGTTGGGAAACAACACCAAAGTAGTGAAGCCCCGGTTTGGGATCGTGGTTCACCGAGTCCCAACTGAGGACTTTGAACTAGAAGGAAACAAGAAACAGGGAATCGAGAAGATTATGGCTGAGAATGACCTCCATGACAAGAAATTCCGGGTCGAAGATATTGCATGGTTGAAGAAGAGGGACATGCCTTTAGGGAAATCAGCCTCGATGGGGGTCTGGTTGGACTCACCGGAGGCAGCAGAATGGATTATAGATAACGGAATATTAGTGGGGCAAAGGTTCATCGGGAGCGTGGAACCCTACCGGGTGGAGAAGAAGAGGTGTCGCCGCTGCCAACAATTTGGCCACCTAGCCTGGTCATGCAAGGAACGAGTGAAGTGCGGACATTGCGCGGGTCACCACGACCAGCGTCACTGCTTCCCAGGAATAAGACCCAGATGCTCAGACTGCAATGGAGAACACCCAACGGGCGACCGGGCATGTCAGGCATCCCCTAACCCCAGTCCATTCCAATGACGGCAACCCTTCGCATCTTACAGTTGAACATCATGAAATCGAGGGCAGGGATGGAAGCCCTCATCAACGACCATCAAAGCCAAAACCTGGACCTACTTCTGATTCAGGAACCGCCAAAGACAGCATACCACACCCATGTTAACCACAGTGCTTGGCGACTCTACCGACCGACACACCCGGAAATACCGCGGTTCCGCAGCCTCCTCTATGTCAACCGGAGGATCTCCACATCATCACACCGCCAGATCCACTGCAATCACCCAGACGTGGTAGGCATCAAAATCTGGACTTCAGAACTACAGTACCTGGTATTCTCAATCTACATCCCGCCAATAGCGATGCATGAGCCGTTCGAAGCCAGCAGCGCCCAGGAGATACTGGAGGAAATCCAGAAAATTATCCAAGAACATACAGAGCAGAATAGCCGTACGACAAAACTTATCTTAGCAGGCGACTTTAACCGTCACCACCCTGCATGGAGCCATCGCGCGGTCCATCACCGCTTCGCACAACATGCGGAGGAACTGATCAACTTCTTTCAAGCCCACGAGCTACAGTGGTGCCTGGCTAAAGGCGACATAACATACTGGTCCCTTAATCAACCGGGAAAGACATCAGTTCTCGACCTCACGCTTACCAACGATGTAACACGCTTGATCAAATGCCAACTCTACCACGACCACTATGGGTCAGACCACCGAGGAACATATTCGGAATGGAATCTCCAGGCAGAGCAAACTAGAAAGCCCAAACCGAAAAGGGCGTATGACCGAGCTGACTGGGCCCGAGTAGCTCAAGATATACTAAGACAGATCGACCCACCTGTGAATATTCAGTCGGCCCAGGATCTAGACTACGCGGTCAACAACCTAATCCAGACCACAGTAGCTGCCCTAGACCGACATGTGCCGGTGCAGGCCCCGTGCCCATACTCGAAGCGCTGGTTCACTACGGATCTCAAGGCCCAGCAGATTGAGGTTAACCAGATCCGGCGACGGTGGCAAAACAGATGCGCCCTGCTAGGGCCTAACCACCCAATGACGAAGATACTTTTCGAAGAAATGCGGCAGAAAAGACGAGAGTGGACCAGAGCAATTGAGAAAGCAAAAGGTAGACACTGGAAGGAATTTCTTGACAAAGCCGGCGAAGGCCATCTGTGGAAAGCAGCTACTTACACGCGGCCCCGGGATACCTACATGAGCATCCCCACCCTCAGAGTAGGCACTGAAGAGGTGACAGATAACCAAGGGAAAGCAGAGGCATTCCTGCAAGCCTTCTTCCCCATGATGGCTGAACCCGAGCCAGAGGAACTGGTGAACCCCGCGGAGGAGCTACCATGGGAACCGATTACTGAACAAGAGATCTACCGGTCGCTCAGAGTGGCCAAGGGGACTACAGCCCCTGGTAGAGATGGGATCCCCACGCTTGTCTGGAAACACTTGTGGACCTACCTTAAAGATATTATCACCATGATCTTCACGAAATCAGTGGACCTGGGCCATCACCCCAGACAATGGAGGCAGGCGCGGATTGTCGTGCTGCGGAAACCAGGCAAACCCGATTATTCAGCCCCGGGGGCATACCGACCGATCTCACTGCTCAATACCCTAGGGAAGGTCCTGGAGGCAGTCATGGCGCGCAGGCTGTCGTACTGGGCAGAGAAACATGGACTTCTTCCAGATACACAGTATGGAGGCAGGCCAGGACGGAGTACAGAGCAAGCCCTGCTTGTCCTTGCCAATGCGATAGACCGAGCATGGGCACAGTCCAGAATAGTCACACTTATTGCGTTTGACCTGAAAGGCGCGTTCAACGGAGTGTACCAGTCTAGCCTGGACGTTCAACTACGGGCCAAAGGCATTCCGTCAAAGGCCCGACAATGGATCAGCAGCTTCATGGAGGACCGACAAGCTAGTATCACATTCGATGACTTTGAAACAGACGACCTTCCCCTAGGAAATGCAGGCCTGGCCCAAGGATCCCCACTCTCGCCAATCCTCTTTGGATTCTATAATTCAGATCTAGTTAATCAACCGGTCAACAGTAATGGTGGAGCATCAGCCTTCATCGATGACTACTTCCGCTGGCGGATCAGCTCGTCAGCGGAAGAGAATATCAAGAAAATCCAAGAAGAGGACATTCCGCGGATTGAACAATGGGCGCGTCAAACAGGCGCGTCATTTGCCGCTGAAAAAACCGAGCTGATTCACTTGACCCGACGCAAAACGGCACACAGAATCGGACAGATCCGGATGAACGGCCAGGTTATTCAACCAGCCGACACTGCCAAGCTTCTAGGAGTCATCTTTGACAAGGAGCTGCGGTGGAAAGAGCACGTACAGAGAGCAGTTCAACGAGCAAGCAAGGTAAACATAGCCCTGAGTGGGCTACGGCACCTTCGGCCGGAACAGATGCGCCAGCTCTACCAGGCCTGCGTGCTACCAGTGCTGGATTACGCATCCACAGTCTGGCATAAACCACTCCGAGACAAGATCCATCTGAGGCTTCTTGAGACAGTTCAACGGACCGCCCTCATCCGGATCCTGTCGGCCTTCCGGACAGTATCCACGGCAGCTCTCGAAGTCGAAGCCCACATGCTGCCTACCCACCTGCGACTCAAGCAACGGGCACAGATAGTGATAGCCCGCTTCAGCACCTTACCGGAAGACCACCCAGTCCATGATGTCATCAGCCGGGCAAGAGTACGCAGCACCCAGGTCGGCAATAGGGCGCGCTTTCCCCTGGCAGAAACCCTACGAACAATGAACCTCACGCGGCTGCAAGCCCTGGAAAGAATTGACCCCAGACCACTAGCACCTTGGCGAGCCCAATCTTTCACCGATATTGAAATTGAGCCGGATCGGGAGAAAGCACAGACCAATGCTCTAGCAAGAGCGGCCACACCCAACATTACAGTCTTTTCGGATGCCTCGGGCAAAGAGAATCAGCTAGGAGCCGCGGCGGTGGCTCTCGACCACAACCAGCGGATCGTAGGGTCTCGACAAGTCAGCATTGGTTCGATGGAGTTCTGGTCCGTCTACGCAGCTGAGCTAATGGCGATCTACTACGCGATCGGGCTGGTTTTTCAGCTCGCGCAGAAGAACCAGAGATCCAGAGCAACAGACGCAGAACCAGCGACAATCCTTAGTGACAGCATGTCGGCCCTGCAGGTTATCAAAAACTCCTGGAACAAATCAGGCCAGCGTATCATTCAGGCGATTCACCAGTCGGCCGGGGAGCTCAGGGCGCGAGGGATCCCACTGCGACTACAATGGGTTCCGGGTCACTGCGGCAACCCTGGAAACGAAGCAGCAGACCGCCTAGCCAAAGCCACGGTAGGGGGTGAAAAGAGACACCCCTTTAGACATCTTCTGTCACGAGAGAAAAGGTACATCCGCAGGAATA
Organism: Aspergillus luchuensis; assembly: GCF_016861625.1. Classification (NCBI taxonomy): domain Eukaryota; kingdom Fungi; phylum Ascomycota; class Eurotiomycetes; order Eurotiales; family Aspergillaceae; genus Aspergillus; species Aspergillus luchuensis. The sequence continues at coordinate 567,721 of NC_054852.1, forward strand.
TTAGCGACGAATGGCACCAAGAATGGAGGGCCTCTCGAAACGGAGGACATCTCCGCCGCATTGATCGGGCCCTACCGGCCAACCGGACCCGCCGGCTCTACGGCTCGCTCCCCCGAAACCGAGCCTACTTACTCACCCAACTCCGGACCGGCCACTCATGGCTGGCGACACACGGAAAACAGCGCGGGCTCCGAGACGATGAGAAATGTGAATGTGGGGCAACGGAAACCGTGGTCCACGTGTTAATCGATTGCCCGCGGCTTAGTGGGCTACGCCAAGCCCTCCGACGGAAGATTGGAGGGGCATTCAACAATATTTCAGATATGCTGGGAGGAGCAGGACAAGGTAGGGAGGGTAGGTTCCAAGATGGTCCGCAAGACAGTAGCGTCCTCGGGGCGGTCCTGGACTTTGCGGAGGCATCGCAGAGATTCCGAAGTCGCGCGCCACGAGGGCGGCAAAACACAACCCCAGGCACTGGCCACCACAGGCCTTGACGAGGCTCCAAGTTCGTCAGGAAAGTAATAGTCTACGAGGAATGGATGTACATAGAGTGTGGAGATAGTAGTACCCTGCATGTCGCTCAGGCGAGGGGTCAGCGTATGAATCAACAACAACAACAACAACAACTGCTCCACCAGGCTATGACAGATACGGTTGGATCGCGTCGCTTTGTGGTCGGGAATAACCCGCCCCAAGAAACCGAGACGGGTGTTTCTAGCAATAGCATGCTGGGCATAGTTAAAAGCCGAAGCAAAATCACTGTCATCAGGTACCACACCAGACAGACGCTGGTTCAGGCTTTGGACACTGTGGCCGAAGAGAAACTCGGTGGCGGAATCGAGGGTATAGCAGAAGAAGAAATCTTGTAGGTCCACAGTCGAGCCATCTGTAGGGATCAACGCCAACAGACATTGCATCAACTCCTCAAGCTTCTCTAAATCCGCGATCTGGTCCTTGACGAAACTGGGGCGCACCATGGCGCGGGATTGAGCCCAGTGCTCGCCATCGGAGGTAAAGATTCCATGGCCCAATAGCGGACCGAAGGTCGCGATACGACTTCCCAGACCATAATCTCTAAATTTGAGGGATAAGACATTTTTTAGATTCGCCGGTTCACAGGTTATAATAAAGGGGGTTGTGAATCGCTTTACACGGAATGTGTTTCCGTACCGTTGGAACCGGTGTTGGATAAGTTCGAGGAAACGGTGGGATTTCGCTGCTTGGATGTTCTCCAGAAGCACATCGATGCCGAGAAGAGGATCTTTCGAGGCTGGCAATACAGGCTCACAACCATGTACCTTAGCAAACTGTGACTGTATCCATATACATCGTAATTTTCTGATCACGCAGAAGAAGAAAACAACAGCAGCTCCGACAGCTATCGTCGAGATATGGGTGTTGTTGCTCTCCATAATTTTATCGGCTTGCTAGTCGATCGCAAAGGCGCTGACAATTGTTATATCAAACCTGGTCGGACCGCAAAGCCGCAAGGCCATTCCACATTCCTGGGTGAATAAAGGGAAGAGCTGAGACAAGCATGCACACGTGAGAACAGTAATCAAGGGTTCTGGCAGAAGGCAAAACTTGGAACCTCCTTGCAGGAGAGCTAATTACTGATAAAGTGCCTTCTCAGTCAGACCTGACCACCGTATTAGTGCAGTGCATTCGTATTCGGTCCCAATCTATAGAGTTGGAGAACTAAAACAAACATTTATCACCGGTATTTAGACGACATTACTACCGCTATCAGTAACCCTAGTCATTCATATATGGAATGGATAATAGTGCATTGATTCAAGTTCTCGGTTATTTTGAGCTATCCTCACTCCTAGGGATCAATCACCGTCGCGCATCCATCCCTTGTTGAACTATCTTCGCGACGCGTAGATTATATAACACCAGCAAACAATACCCTAGCATCGAGGCTCTCCTGACTACCGCTTCTCTAATTTTCATCTCCTTGCTGCTCACTCGCGATCAGGTGGAGAGCTGACAACAATTTCTACAATTGACTTTACTTGCAGCATTTTCTGCAATTGCGGCTACATGCATATGTATCATAAGGCTATCACTGCACAAATAGTATATTCAAGATATATCACTACTCACTTTTCAAGCAGAAGTTGGATGTTATCACTGACTAGTCTGTGGTTATACTTGGATGTTCGAAGTTGGAATGTATGTACCACCTTGGTATGTGAAAAATACAAATTCAGGATTAATAAATAGATAAATAAAAGTATTGATAAATTTATTGCAGACTTCATCCTCATTGAGAGATATTGGCTAAGAGACTGTACTAGTTATAGAATAAGGACTATACCTGAACATAATAGGGGCCATCATACAACCAAATTGGCTTTCGTGACTTAAATCGCTTGCAATAGAAAATATTATATCTCTCCTCCTACTCACATGGCCGTTCAATACACTCTCGACTCCCTATTATGCACGGGACAGCCCTCCCCCTAAGTTGATAATACCGAATTGACATGGCTATATATCAGCTATCGACCAGAAATGTAGTTTTAAGCCCACTCCTACATGTCATGCAGGTTTGACGTTCATGCTACTTGGCAAACACATAGTCGCAATAGGTGACGAGACAATTATTGATGATGGCTTGAGATTGTATGGAAACCAAATCAATCAATCAAAAGCCAAGCCAGTTGTGCCATAATTTTCGAAAGCGACCCATTTTTTCCCCGATGAAACTTTATCATTATAGATTGCAGATAGCTTTGCATGGGAAGAGGAAGTACTGTCATGTGTAAGCGTGCTGACGCGGGTGGGTCGGAAGGAATGGAGAGAGCCATTGGATCCCTCGTAGCGTACTCACTAGCTTCCAGCAGGATAGACTAACCTCACCGGCATAATCTGGATTATTAACAATGCTCTCTTGCTTAGTTCATTATTAGAAATCAGGTTATGTGCAGTGATTGTGATATATAAAGTACACAGCTAAATAGTTACTGTGGCCTGGGATGAATAACAATTACAAGCAAGCTCAACTATTAATTCAAACACCATGTCTCAATCCAAGCCTTCAATCGTGATTGTCCCAGGAGCCTGCGCCCTACCTGAACTCTACGATCCGGTGACTACAAGAATCGCAAGCCAGGGCTACGAAATCCACACAGTTAGGCTACCCAGCGTGGGCCCCAGCGATGGTCCCCTCCCGGAGCCCGGCACCATGTATGACGATGCGGCAGCGATTGCGCGTGAGATTGAACGGCTAGTGGAACAAGGAAAGGAGGTCGTTGTGGTCGCGCACTCGTATGGTGGGACGCCCGCCAGCCAGAGCATACAGGGTCTGATCAAGAGGGAGGGCAGCAAGGACGCTGGTGGGGTGGTACGCCTGGCGTATATGACGGCGGTGGTGCCTCCCGAGGGCAGGTCGACCGCGGACGTATTGGGTAGTCTTCCTATGGACATCTCCGTCGATGACCAAGGATGGATGAGTCTTGTCGACACCGCGGCCTTCGCAGCCACAGCCTTCTCCGATATGCCCCTCGACGAGGGCAAGACATGGGCTCGACAGTTCACACACCATTCAGCAGCCAGCTTGGCTAATACCTTGACGCACGCCGGGTACAAGAACGTCCCTGTCGCGTATCTGCTGTGCACTGACGACTTGGTTATTTCGCCAGACGTGCAGCAGAAGATGATTGATACGGTTGCAAGTGAGAGTGGGCGGGAGGCGGACGTGACAAGAATCCCCACTGGCCATGTTCCCGTTGCAAGTGCTCCGGAACTCGTGGTGGATTGGATTCTGAAGATTGTAGGCTGGGAGGAGAAGTGAGACAGCCGTTGTGGAAGAGCACAGTGTTGGTTAGGCACATGAAAACATATAATTCTATGGCGCTCAACCACCAAGAAAAGGGGCCGACATCGGTGCCTAACAATCCATATATTGAAATTAAGCCAGCAAAGGGAATCGAGGTGTCTCCCAGGTGACCATAGTTATGTCTCCTCACCGAGTGATATTCTCAATTCTAAATCCAGTGCCATAATGGCGTCGTACGTGACCTACCTCAGCAAGGGCTCGGTGTACGAACGGAGCAGGAACAACAGCAGCCTGACTCATTATATAGTAATAACTTCGAGAGCCCTCCATAAGAGGGAATTCCCGCAGGCATTCCAGAAGCCCCTCGACTTGCTGAAAAGTCACAGAACAGCTGAAACTACTGGACTGGGCCTCAGACACCTCTAGGTGACCATGGGACTTGATCGCATCGCCATCGTCGATGATGGTCATGTTATGGAATTTATGGGGCCCAAATATCCGGCATGTAAAGGGACGTTTGTGCGGGAATCAACCCTCCAGTTTGTGATTCGACTTTCCGGGGCAGATGCGACATCAGCGTGCTGTTGCCGATCTGGTCATCAATCTTAGCAGGCCCGGCTCTGCTGATGAACATGTGATCCCGATCCATGTTCGCTTTGTAATTGTTTAGTCAGCCACACGATAGTTAGTTAGTTAGAGACAGTTAACGTAGTTAAGTTAGGTTAACTAACTTTTAACACTTAACGAACTAGTTACATAGTAACTAAATCATCATGTTCTAGCAGCTTAGTAGTGACCTACTTCTGTACTTGTGTCAGATTGTTGTTGGCTCACCTTACTTCAGAATTACGTTCCACTTGATGGAACCCGACAGTGGAACCCTGACGGGGAGATGACGGCACGATGCCCTGGCTCCTCCGGAACCTGATCGGAAGCTATCCGCATGCAGAGCAGTGAGGGCGCCTGCCCCCGTCGAAGGTGATCAAGGCATCTTGATTCTCGCATTGTTCTATCGGAGGGTACCAACACACCATGGCAGATGCTTCAAATTCTACAAGCATCTTTACCCTTCAAGGCGCCGGGGCCAGTTGTGTACGATACACTCCCCGCTAGAGATGCGGAAACTCAGAGCTGATTCCACTACTTATTCACCCTAGGTCCTTGGATCCAATCCAATTCAAGAAGACAGGTATACCGTCCTCCTGCCTGACGAATTTTCGGGGCACACAGACAGTCTGGCTTTCTTTGCCGTATATGACGGACAGTATGGGAATCACATCATGACTCTGGCAAGGTAGTCGGGACTAACTTAGGGAAAAGTGCCTCAGATAAGGTTGCAGAACATGCAAGCAAGAATATCCGTCGGCTTCTGACTAAGAGTAGAGAGTTGAGACAGGGAAACTATGAATCAGCCATCGAACAAGCAATTCAAGCAGAGGAGAAGGAGCTTCTGCAAGGGTTTTGGGCTGGCGAGGAATTATTCGCCGTAGCCGGATCGACTGCCGCCCTAGTTGTCGTGAATCTAACCAGGGGCATCTTAGTTGTCGCCAATCTGGGAGATTCGCACGTTTTGCTGGGAGAGGATGATGGGGCAAATCACACCTCGTTGAAAGTCGTATGTAGAAGTCATAGGCCTGTTTATTGTACTAGCGTCCTCTAACTGTGGTGAAGGAGCGATTAACCACATCCCACAAGCCGGAAGATGCTGGGGAGAGTCATCGCATTGAGTCCGCTGGAGGGACTCTCAACACCGAGAGCGGTGTGTCACGAGTTGGTTAGTTTATCTTCGTCCCCTATCACACGAGGTTGCGAACCTAACTTCCGCAGAGGGCTTAAATGTATCGAGGGCGCTGGGCGATTTACAATATAAAATGCCGCTAAAGGATATCGGGGAGCAGTCCCTGGCCAGCGGCCAGGAGAAAGCATGCGTCGAACCAACAAAGAGGGGAGATTTAGTCTCCAGTTACCCTTCTCTTAAACGATACACTCTGCAGCCGGATCGTCGGTACTTCTTGGCCCTGACCACAGACGGGGTTACCAATACAATGGATGACGAAACCATCATGCACCAGATCGCAGGGAGCAAGCAAGAGGGAATGGATGCTGACAGGGTAGCCGCGAAGATCACCGAGAAAGCTTCAAAGGAACCCAATAGTGAGAATGCCACCTGCGTCACTGTGTTCCTGGATGGGCATAATGTACGAAATCAAGAGTAAATAATAGGCAAGGCTGGGATTCGCATATATACTCTCCACCCCCATGTCGATCTAATTGGGTATTCCAGGATATCTTGGCATTCCCGTTGACGCCCCCAGGTCCAACGAGTCGTAGATCACTGCAGCCACAGCACGTAGCATCCTGCAAATCTCATAGTTACTCAATTGTGCTACGTTGTAGGCTCGTTCCTTCTATGGGATGACGGTAGGACCCACAATTACAAAAGTACCGAAGGTCATCGACTTAGGCTGTCGCATGTGGCTGGATGCGGCTAGAATGTCAGGGTCCATGGTTCGGATCAATGACCTCAGCGCATCGAGCCAATCATGGAAGCAAAATCATCTTTATCTCGATCGAGCAATCATAGCAAAATATTGCATCACGGAGTCTCAAAACGCGTTCGTCAATCAGGATCTTCCTATTGGGGAGTTCGCACTGTACCACATAAATAGCCACCCGGCTTGCAGATAAACACTGAATGCATCCGTTGTATTAACTCGCTACATATAGATTTTCCCATAGACTTTGCTGCTCGTTTCGCTCTACAAGATGTTCGAAAGTGTCGTGTCACCACCCCAGGTCCGGGGTCGAGTACCTCGGGTTCAGACAGTCGCAAGACCGGCCGTTGCGACCAATATCATCGATATCCGCAGTGATAAAGCAGAGACACAGCTACGTCATTCGCTCGAAGACTCCATCCATGCGGCCTGTCACGGGGAGTCTGCCATGCCGGAGCTTCTACTCTGGGATGAAAAGGGACTACGCTATTTTGAAGACGTGACTTATGCTCCATCCTACTACCTCACCAATGAAGAGATCGGCTTGCTCGAGAAGCATAAATACCAGATCGCAGAACACATTCCGTCTGGTAGTATGTTGGTCGAGCTAGGCAGCGGGTAAGCGTCCAAACCTTTCACCTGCAGAGGCAACTGTGCTGATTGAACAATCAGAAATCTCCGCAAGGTCAAGATCCTTCTAGATGCTCTGGATGAAATGAGTCGGGAAGTTGACTACTTCGCGTTGGATGTATCGTATCAAGAACTCCACCGGACTCTCAGCATCGTGCCCCCGGGGACATTCCGCCATGTCCGCTGCTTCGGGTTGCTGGGAACCTACGACGATGGTCGGGACTGGATGCATTTGCCCGAAATCCGTTCGCGATCCAAGACCATTCTCTCCTTGGGATCAACACTGGGCAGTTTCCAGCGGCCAGAAGCAGCCGACTTTTTGGCTAGCTTCGTCACCCCCGAAAGTAACTCGTCACTGCTCATTGGCTTGGACGGATGCAAAGACGCCGATCGCGTGCGGGCAGCTTATAACGATCCCGAGGGGATCAATCGGCGATTCATCAAGCACGGCCTTGAACGCGCCAACGAGATCCTAGGGCCGGATACCTTTGATCTCGACAAATGGGCTGTCATTGGCCGCTGGGATGCAGCGCAGGGAAGCCATAACCAGTACTATCTCCCTTCAGAAGACGTGTCTCTGGCGGGCAAGACCATTCCGGCGGGCCGGAGGATATTGGCAGTCAAGAGCCATAAGTACGATGCTGATGACAGGGATGCGTTGTGCCGGAGGGCAGAATTGGCTGTTGGTGATGCATGGGCATCCAAGAACCAATACAGTAAGTTTATCGCCATTAGCTCCTTTTTCAAATGCAACATTCAAAACGGGTTTCTCTTCTTGTGTGTACACAACTAACCCGCCCACAGATATACTGTATCTTGAGAAACCATAGGGTGTCACTCATGAGCCGGAAGCACGCAGATAACCGAATAGTTTAGATATGGCTTCGGGGATCAGATATAACCTCCCAGTCACAGCTCTAATTACCTCATAATATCATAATATACGAGTGTTGTATCATCCAGGAAAATGAGTGAGAAGACTGCAGGCTGAACACTGCGAGTCACACTACTTGAGTCATGTGAGGAGCATCATTCACACTTGGGACTACACCGAGGCACAGCTTACCCAAATGGTATCTGTATCCAGTGAATGTATTGTAGTGAAAGGGAACATCGCCCTGAGTAGTCGGCTTTCATCTCTAGGGTTTCCTGCCATCAAGCAATCACCATCAACTTGTACTGTCTATCCCTGCATTGACAATTAAAAACTATACACGTGGCTATGTTCTTGCTCTCTATACTATACTATTTACCGTGTTCGTATCCATACCCATATCCCATCGAAATACAACTATATTATTTATACCATATACCATCCAGCCATAAACGAATAGGCAAACAAGCAGTCGCCTAGACTTACAACTCCTTCTTCAAGAAGTGTTCCGGCTTATGCGTCGTCTCATAATCCACGTGTACATACGCCCGCTCCACATCCGGCAACGACTCCAGTTTCATTTGCAGTTCTTCTGCGACATCATGTGTAGCCCGCAGCGAATCGTTCGGGTCCATGACGATGTCAACTTCCACAAGCAATCGAGGGCCGGAGGTGTATGCACGGACGGTATCGATGGCGGTGATGAGGGGGGAGTGGGTCATTGCTTTTTATACACCATTAGTTTTGATCGCTCACCTACAAACGAAATGGGATGGAGGTAAGGGAGGGTCTTAAGCTCACAGATATAAGTAATCAACTGTTGCATCTTAGTATCGGCGGTAACACCAATAAGCAACTGGAACTCGCGATACGCGCTAAACAGCCACAAGCAACTGACAAGCACGGAGAGGACAATAGCTCCCGCGGGGTCAATCCACCAGCGCAGTTTACCACCACCTACGCTGGTAAGGATACCAAATCCGTTAATCAGGAGGTCATTGCGGTGGTCTTCCCAGAGGATCATGACCTGGGAATACTGATCCTTTAGCGCGAAGCAGTACAGGAAGAGCGCGAATTTAGTGCAAAAGGCGACGATGACGGCGACAACAGAAGGGAGGTGGAAAGATCCCGTCTCGGAGTTGGATCCCTCGGCGAGTTCGCGGATAGAGAAAGCAATGAGGATGAAAGAGACGGCTGTCATGAGGAAACAGAAGCAGATGTTGCCGGCTGTTTCGATGCGAGCTTTTCCGGCGGGGAATTTACGAGGATCGACGCGGTTGACAGCCTTGTTGGAAACGAGGAGAGTTATGTTGGAGAGAGGGTCGAAGACGGCGTCGGCCATGGTTGTGTACAGGGAGAGGGAGCTGGAGGAAATGGCTCCGTAAAGTTGCAGAACACAGAGGATGACATTGGCGGCGAAGGAGCCCCAGACGGCGATTTTGTACTTGAGCTGGTTGCTGCTGTTTGTTTCACGGGCATCGCGAACGTGTTCTTCGACGGGCTTGAGCATGCGTTGAATGTTCTCATTTTGGGACTCGTAGAAGGTCTGCAGTTGTTTAGAGGCTAGGGAGGAAGCGAGTGCATTGCGGGGATTGGCGCTGTGGGGGAGGCAGCCGGATGTGTGACGCTTGCGGGAAATATTGGCTTGGGGTTGCATCCGGGCGATTTCTTCGGGACTTTTCAGTTTTGAGGCTAGTTGGAAGGGGTCATTCTCGCGGGTGTAACGCGGAGGTGGGCTAGACTCCTCGTCGGACGTGCTGAGGTGAGACTCCAAGGCCGTGGTGGTGGCAGCATTGTAGGAGATGGACGAGGGGAGGTGGTGAAGAGGGATAGTCTGAGGAGGATCGGTCATTTTGATGATGATGATGACGATGATTAGATGAGGATTGAGGGACAATGGAGATGGAGATGGCGGCGGATTAGAGGGAAATCAGCGAGAAGCGATGAAAGGGCTCAGGGTGCGGAGATCAGATTTGATTGATATGCCTGTTTGGGTTAGACCGGGGCGGCTTATGTCATGGCTTACTTTCACATCCCTACCGATTACGTTATAGTTAGAATGGTTTCTGGGGATTTGTGAGTTACTTGCATTTATAACGGTAAGACTCGTATGCAGATAGAGTTTGATAGGCTGATGACTGCGTGGTTGCATGGATCAAAGCATTAGTCGCCTGCAGTGATGTCCTAGCGAAACATCCACCAAAGAGGCTTCCGCAGCATTTACACACACTCTGAAACATGGCGAGAAGAAATTTTGAATAGACGCTCAAGTTAGTATAATTGAGTATTTCCACAGCCATTAAGTCTCTCACAGGCGCACTGCAGGCAAAGACTATACTACACGACAAGAACTAAAGTACATCAACAGACACATAATGGCCAATAACTAGTATCAATAGTACAACAGAACTCATGACAGCACAGTGATGTTGCTTGACAGAGTCGAACATTCTGTACGGAAGATCCAATGACGGACGCCCAGCACCAGTCAGCGGCGACGTGCTGTAGTTGTAGGTTGGGCTGAGCATCATAATCTGGCCCACAGTGGTGTTGTACTTGTCTGCATAGTCCTTGTACACACCATACTCCAACGTGAACGGCCGAATCACGCACTCACTTGGAGAACACAGTGGCACCTTGAGGTACTGACCCGGAGCAAGCACCTCATCAGCCGAGAAGCTGGTATCGTCACTCATGAGCGACTCAGTCGTGATGTTCAGTCGTTTCGCGACAATGTCGAGGGTATCCCCGTTGACGGTATAGTATAGACGCGGACCGCCGTCGATGCAAGTACGGGTGCGGGTGATGTTGGGGAGAAGGCAGGTCTCATTATCGGGCTCGCAGACCTCAGCGGGGATGATCAAAGTCTGGCCGACGTTGGGGATGATCGTCACGTCAGCCATAAGGTTTTGACGGCCGATGTCGCAGACGCCCCGGTTAGTGGCCTTGGCAACATCGAAGACTGTGGTATTTTCCACGGTAATAGGGTATAATCCCACAGTGGTGTTGAGGGCGGTGGTATTGCAGGCTGCCGAAGTCGCGAAGGTTGAAGGCAGTAAGGACAGGAGGGCTGCACTGGCCATGAGGGCCTGCGAAGAAAGAGACCACATTTTGTTTATAATAACCAGAAGCAGAGAGGGTACCCTGGAGATATACTAGAAAAGATTGTAGAGGGACAAATTGTACTGTGATTTCTGATGTTAAACCAGGAGATTCAACTCAGGTCGCGCACTGGCTTTATATACTCCCAGCCCGCATGTGGCCGGTCCGAGAATTCGATATGTTTCTGTACAATAGCAATCCGTCCTGAGATACCGCGCAGGCTATCAGTGGAGGAGTACGTACCATTGGTAAGGGCATTGTTGGTTCTGTCCCCGCAGGGTGAGCCTGAAAGCATAGGGGGGCCTCGTCCTGCAGCACCAGCAATTGTGAATATGTACCCACAGCCTTAGAGATTGCATGCCTGCGACTGGACGATGCAGCAGACCCTCCGCAGCCCCGTGAATAGAATCTTGTTCATTTGGCTAAACTATGCTGCAGGAGCGCTGGCTAAGCCCATTGCAGCTATTTCGCCCGAGGGTTTTTTCGGCGATGGGTCCTACTGACCCGCTCCGAACTTGACCCGCCCTAAGAGCAGCCAAACAAGTGGATGGGAGTGTCCATCGCAATATTTCTGTCGGAGTTCGGATTGGATGGCTAAAAGTTGGAGTCGGCAAAAAGGGTTCAGTTCATGAAGAGCAGTAATTGCCGACTTAATGGGATATCATACGCAGTAACTAGATAGATTACAGATATAAGCCATTCGGGTTTGCACAGACCCTGCGAGGTGGAGCCTTTCCCCGTAGCACGGAGATAATATTGCTAGTAATCAGTCATCCTGCCCTGCTGCCCTCATTGTCCTCCTCTTCTTCTCACCTTCCGCCTCCCGACCTCCTTCTCCCGTCTTTCGTCTTACTTTCTTCTTACTGGAACATCGGACTAGCGGTGATGATCATGCGGAGAATAAAACCTTCATCTCAACGGATTGAGCAAATTCCACCCAAGACCCTCCGCATCTTTGCCTGGGACGCGTCATGGTATGCATCCGAATCCCAGCTCTGATCATGTCGCTGCAGGAACCCTGCTAGTTAATTGGCTCTTTTTGATCTACTACTCCGAGTCTAGTGCTTTGGCCGGGGAAATGCTTCCCCTCACATTCCTGGCTCCTACGCTCATGTCTGTACGTATCCCTCTTTCTTAGCGGATCCACCATGGCAGCTCGGTTTCCAAGGCCAATGCTAGCTTCGTAATTTCTTTGCAGGCCTCCGGTCGCCCGAACGCCGACTGGGCTGGAATTGGTGAGACATGTGTAATGAGACCGAGTCTACGAAGAAAAGGTAGGTAACAAGAAGGAAGTCAATAACTTCGATAACTTTCGTGGATCACAGAGAGTTTCTTCTTTGCATCCACACTTGCGCAATCGCATCTCAAGATAGAACACCGGAGCGGATGGGTAATATGCTTCGACTTCCGATCTAACTAGTAGTATCCCTCGATGATACATCCCCGGCAAAACTCGGCCACCTTTGGCCTGCCAAACGCATTCCATCCCGCTTAAATTCTTCCTGTTTTATGCACGGAGTCTTGGCCAGCGGAGTGGTATTGATGCCCGGGTTATAGCGGGTAATGTCATATCCTTGGGAGGGGCGAGCTCTTCTAGACTCCACTGCCTAGTACACATAGAGAATGGTCTCCCGGTGTTTATTAGAGCTAGGCTGGGATAGCACATCAGTAGTTATCTTGATCCATATTGACTCCAGACCAGGTACCTTATGCGTCCAATTGTTAGGCAATCAATCCAGGATTTACCCCGCAGCCAGTTTACAATGTGCAGCAGCGAACAGAAGAGCCGAACAATCACATCTGAGAAGAGGGCACTCAAGCTTCTAACCCCATGCTTGGTTATTTAGCTTCACTCGGGGACCGCATCTTTCCCAAAACGTTCAGGTTGAATAGACGCGCCTGATACTTTCCCCTTCTCTGATTCAAACAGTTTTCTGGCGTCTTCGGTCATCTTCTCGGCGATAGTTGAGGGATTGATCGCGTATAGCTCTGCCGGACGTCGCGTAGTCCGACTCATGGGCGGCGATGGCGGTGGGGCCTAGCTGGAGGATTCCAAGTCCGACACTGATGATTATTGAGCTTGCTAGCCGGTGGCGTTGGCGTAAAGCTAACTAGGACTCCTTACGCATCTTTCACTCTGCCAGTACTCTGGGCCTGAGGGTGAACCAGCCGTCAGTTGTTTGTTTGTTCCAAGTTTTTTCTCCCCCTTTGAATCCGCCACGTCGGCGGTCTTTCGCAACTGTCACGTGGTCGCCTGTACGTTCAACCGCGTCAACCGCCATTTGTCTATCTAGTATCTACAGCAAGTTTACTCATCTCGTACGAAGTCTCATTTGCGAAGACGTATCTACAGCGTTTCTCTGTTGTTTATCGTCCCTTATAGTCCTGTAAGCTTATATTGTGAGGCGTCTGCCAATCGGCTAGTATCGTATCTCAAAACCCATGCAGTCCGGCTCCGCTCGGCCGGATTCAGTAGGCAAAAGCTATCCTATAAATCCCTTCCCTTGACTCGCTTAGTCCTGCCTCCCTAATGGTTGATTCAGGAAGGTCATCACAGAGCCTCTTTGACTTGGCAGTTATGCACGGCCGAGTCGAGATCAAGCAGGCCTTGGATGATACCTATCTTCATCGAGCAGTGACTGCTGCTCCCAGCTTTCCTTGATCCACTCCGTGGTAACTATGTGAGGGAGCTTCTGATCTGCTCGGGCAGACAAAGTCTTCCTTAGCGTGGCGATCTCTGTGGATGGTGTATCCGGATCTACAACCACATGGGTGATGGAGGGGTCCTCACAATCATTGACAACAGTGGCACCTGCAAATCTGGCTGTATTTCGAGCCAAAGATAGTCGATAGCCGCAGCAGGGATGTTCCGAATTCCCGGCGTCTGGAACCTGCGTTGTCTGGTCGGGAAAGAAGAACGTCAAGTTTTGAAAAAGCCACCCGCATGGGAGATCCCATCCTGCGTCCACTCTCTCTTGGATAACTTCTCTAAGCTTCTTGGTAGCTTCGCCTCTCGGGGGCACATCGGAACTACCCTTGTCCGCGCTCATCTTATCAAGCAAACTGACCAGCTCTTCCCTGGTGACATCCCGAGCGTAGCTGTCATTAAATTGGTCGACACTCGTCAATACCTCCTCCTCCTTACTGGGCGTAGTGAAAAACATGTGCCGAGGTTCCAGGGGAAGAAGCAAGTCTGGCAGGCCCGCATCAATCTCATTCTGCCTCACACAGTCTAAGATCCAAGATGGTCGGATGATGCTCACATCGCCATTCTTTTGCAGAGAAGCTGCCTTCACAGTTCTTCGGTCCGCGATACATACGGTGTTGGGAGCGGCCTTGTTTGTCTGATATATCTTGCCTCCATTCAATTTGACAAGTTGTTCCAACTCCGCCTTCGATTTCTTGATTGGGGCTACCGAGTCGGTTAAAATAAAGAAGTTGAACCCGTCGAAAATATGCCCTGACGGCCCTTCATACTTCACCTCCGCACTAGGGCTGTATCCTGCAACCGTCAATTCTTTCTTTGGTCGCTTCACCCGTTTTTTGCGGAAGTTCTCAACACTGAATTCCTTCTCCTTTTGCTCTTGCTCCACGTTTGACTTCAGATCCAGGAACTCTTGCATGGAAAGCGCGCTCTTCCAGTCCTTATCCATGCGTAACCTCTTAAACCGCGGAAAGCGCAATGTCAGACCGACCCGAAATTGGTCACTGATCGATACTGATGCTGCTTTAACACAGAGGACCACCGAATCCTCTGGTTTGATCCACTGATCTGGACGCTCGTGCTGTGCATTGCCACCCGCCAGCTCAATGTATGCCGTTGGCGGATTTTTGGGGTTCCAGTCCATCCATTTGCCATCAGTATGATGACGGATGTTTGCATAGTCTGCTGCCGTAAAGCCTCCCCCGACCTTGCAGAAAGAATAGCATTTGGTGGACGTGTTCCCTTGCGAAGAGCTAGCATTATCGACCCTCAATCCACACAGAAAACTTGCAAGACCCCCTCCTCGGTGACCACTGCCATAGTAGCCGCCTATAACTATCAGATCCAGGGACTCCCCAAACTCTGTCATGTATTCAGGCTTCACTTTCATCCAGTCGTCATGTCGTTCATTGAGGCGATAGGGGGATCTCGGGTTTTTGAGCACTAGTCCCTCTGAAGCCTCCGCAACAACTCTTCGAAGCGCCGCTTCAATCTGGGTCTTATCTATAGCTTCCTCGTAAGGATGGACTTCGAACCGACGGTGGACCGACTTTACACTTTTCTGCAGAGCATTTCGACGATCGCGAAGAGTGTACCTGGTCAGATCGTGCCCGTTCAAGAAGAGTAGATCAAAAACACGAAAAAGCGGCCGTGACCCATTCGAGAACGGGTTTCTCTGTTCGGCTAATGCGGCGGTCTTCAATGTGCCAAATGGTTCAGGGGCGCCCTGCTCAGGATTCCAAGCAATCATTTCACCGTCCAGAATCAAACTGTTGACACCGTCTGCAAAGGCGTCTTTGAGATGTCTGGCCAAGGCACCATTGGGGTCCTCGAGGCTCTTTCCATAGAGGTAGGTGTAATCTTTCGCTTTCCTCGACCAGAAGCGAAACCTCCTTCCTCCTGGCACCGAGCTGTCAGACTGCATATGAAGCTGCATACGCTCCCCGTCGAGTTTCTCCTCAATCCAGAATACAGGGTCTTCTTCTGTACCCCGCATCCGGGCAATCATTCGATCAAAGGACTGCATTTGAAACTGAGCTAGTTGGGGCTGAAAGCATTGCATCAGAGAAATGCCACTGTTTTCAGCCCCCAGTCGGATGTTTGGATCATGCAGCTCCCAGCAAACACGTCGAAGACTACTGGATATGCTATAGAGATTTGCAGCATCTGGGTGCCATACATTGAATAACGTTCGCTCTGTAGCCCCGACTTTCATTTGCCGAAGAATAATGCGGATCAGCCACAGCATCTCCTCGGGGTTCATTCTTCGGTAGAACTCTGACAGGATGGGCAGCTGTTGGTCCTCCTTGGAGGCATTTGAAAGCTGGTCGAGCTTGTCGTTCACCTCCTCGATCGACATATTGCCCACCTCCGTCCTCATAGGCCGTTTTGAGATAACATCGTAGCAGCGTCTGGCAAAGTCCCCCGCCATAAAGCGCGAGGTAGCCAATTGCCCTGGCAGCTTCCAGTTCAAAAGATTGAAGCCGTCCTCGGAGTTCTTGTCGATCTTCATGATTTTGACCAGTAACTTACCGATGGCCTTTTCTTTGATACCGTACATGGCGCGGTCACGGTCTTTGTCCGGAAGAATGAGCCGGAAGGCAGGATAGATATCATCGCCCACTTCTTTCCGCCATCGTGAAATGAACCGCTCAATGACATCCCGTCGTTTTTCGTGTGGAGTAAGGTTTGCTGCCGACTGGCCATGAGGCCCGACTTTTCGCCGAGGAACGGCAGATCCTGTGGGCTTCTTGGAGAGCTCACTCAAAGGATTAAACAGGGTCTCAAAGAGCTCGTGAAATGGCAATGTCTGGGAGTGGTTGTGAGGACGGTTTGGGTATTTCTCGTCCAGGTTTGAGTCTTGTTGTGAGGGTTGACTGTAGGAGTGGGATTTTTCATGATTGCTAGCCTCTTCCTCATCCATGGCTCATCGACGTGCTCTGTATGGGATGTTTGTCGGTGGACGGGTAGGACCAATCATTTATAGGACCAAGTACTAGGCAGTGCAACTGACCAGGCTGGCTAGGTGGATGATGAAGTACTATGGAGACGATAAAGATGTGGAGAACACCGGTCGGCGGAATGTCACGTGCATGCACTATGTGGGGTGGATAGAACACTACTAGTACCAATTAGGCAGCAACCACTGCAGGCACCCACCTCTGCTGCCTATTAAGAAGTATGGAGGACATAAGGTAGTGGCAGCCTGAAGCAGATCTAGACTGAGTGAGTCCCATTGGAGAGTTCTGCGAGACAGTGACACTTGATCACACTCGATTACTACTGATAGATTCAGACTGGGGTTGAATGTCATGGTCTACCTAACTGTGAGTCTACGAAATATGTTATTGCTGCCCGTTTTGTATGGATAACAGACGATGTATATAGTAATCATCTTACTCGTGTCTCTATTAGTACTACACAGGTTGTACCTCCCAGCTGATGGTGATACAGTATTGACATGAGGGCTATAATATGATACCCACAGTTAGTGTTAGACATGATATATAACTATCTACTAGTAGTACTATCTCCTACCACCATGACGATTACTAATTTGAGATTGACGTGATACTAACAGCTGCTTATTTGACCTTTGATTAATCTTTGAAATGGTAAACATCTCGTTAATATGAAAATTATGAACAGTACTCTGCGTAGGCGTGCAATTTACAGTCTCCTTCCGTCTTTCGAGCCGAGCCCTATACAGCAGCAACTGATTCAATCATTTCTATTTCTTCTAAGAAACCGAAACGCTTCACTCTAGCCCCTCTAGGGTATCCTTTCTATCCCCTTCTCCGTTGCAGTGTGTGGTATCTGAGCTGTCGACGTGTGTCCGCAAGTGTAGCCCCCCTCTTCGTCAACAACTCGCGGATCTGCGCTTCACTCTCCGAGATCTTGCGAGCGAGCCCCGCTACTTCACGCACGCGGTTCCGAGGAATGATCACGACGCCATTGGAATCAGCGACAACGATGTCCCGGGACTCGACCCGGACCTTCCCAATACCAACAGGCCCGTTGACCTCACCGACCTGGACCCGATCTTTTCCTGTACGCATCCATCGTCCTGCAGTATATAATGGGTATCCCTCCTCAAGGGCCAGATCCACGTCGCGACACACTCCATCGATCACCGTGCCCGCAACCCCCCGCAGCGCGGCATAGTGAGTCATGATATCGCCCCAAACTGTACAGTCTGTGCGGCTACTGTTATCAATAACCACCACATCTCCAACCGCCACATCATCCAGGAAATCCCCTACACTGCCAGGCGGGTCGCTCGCAGGGACATAACGCACGGTAAATGCCGGACCAACAGTAACTCGCCGGTTACTTGAACCCGAAGAAGACAATGGCTGAATACCCCAGGCCTGTCCTGCGATTCCCAAGGAATCCAGTGCGTCCGAGACTGCTGGCGAGTCCAAACCCCTCAAAAGTCCAACCAACTCCTGATCCTCCGCACTCGCCTTCCTGGGGTTCTCTTGTGATAGTGGGCTGACAGCGGCGGCAGCCGACACGGTCTCTTGTCGGAGTTGCTCGAAGCGCGAGTCGCGCATTACCGCCGACACCGTCTGCCCGGAGCGTACTGCCTCTACCATCTGGTTTTCGCGGTTGTTGATCTGCTCCGCAAGGGTGAGGACGATCGAGATATGTGCGGCAGGGACGAAGACAGTACCGCACGCGTCCGCGATAACATAGTCATCCTGTTCAACTGTCACACCGCCACAGACACGCACGGGCTTGCCGGCGCTGACAGAGACTATGCGACTCCGGCCACTGATCATCGTAACAGCACGTCCGTAGAGTGGATACTGTACCTCGACGCTACCGTCGATATCTCTGCATACTCCATCGATTACGGTACCCCGGATCCCCTTGGCCTTGGCGGCGTTTGCAATGATATCGCCCCAGCAGGACACACCCTCCAGTCCGCCGGCGATGACAAGAATCCGGTCATCACTGCTTACTGCATCGATGGTAGGAGCAAAAGGATGAGGTGTTGGGGCTGTCCCGATCCTCGGGCCTACTTCGACCGTGCTAGCGCGGCCGACAATTTTCGGACAGTTCCAGAGAGGCCGGAGGCCGTATGTGGCACCACGAAGATGGAGGACATCTAATGCATCGGATACTGTATTGGTGTCGAGAGCCGCGAGGCGGTCCAAAAAGCTGGTTGTGTCGCTCATCCTCTTCCGGCTATAAGTGCGGACTGACTTCGGGAATGAAACTCGGAAAATTGAGGTAAACATGTAACAAAAGTAATCTCTTTGGCAACTCGTAGTCAACTTGTACCCTGACTCTCTTTATGTATCGGAAATAGTCTATTTCGGATGCAAATACTCCGTATATCGGCAAGAGTATGCGGGGTGCGACATCCCGAGTTGTCTGTCATCCCGGCCGACGGACGGGATGTGATGGTCCGTCTGTCCATCGATGCAACGGAATCTTCTACCCCGCCGCATTCGATGGGGACCCCACTACCATATCACAACTCTTACAGCAGCATGAGTATCGGTATCAATGACGCAAAGCAGCTAGATGAAGCAATGAATGCGCCGGAAGGTCCGAACCGGGGGACAGAAACCCGCTACTACGCAATAAGACGTACTGAAGATAGACGATTCGGTAAGGAGTAGCTGGAGCTTATGGACGAACTAATGAGTTGATTCGAATGATTGCATTTTGGTGGTAAGCAACTAGAAAGCATGCAGTTGTACGAGATGGGATGGCGATGTAGATGGGGTGCCTCTCCGGAGGTAGGGAAGGCGCTCCTGCCGCCAGGGCCGGAACAAGGTAGGGCCGAAGCCCCACCAACCTCCTCAACAGTACTTGGGCCTCGCCTCTGAGCATATTGTAGTGATACACTATTATCGGGAACTAGTAGGACAGAGTGCATGACATCAGTCCTAGCAATGGGTAGAATTAACAAGTTAGTATCATATACACCTGCATATCACCAACCCCACTAACCGGCTCTACATTTACCCCCAGCTGGAGTAAGATAATGGATGTATTGATCCAGCAATCAGGGAATTGATCATAAAGCCTTTTTGATAGTATTGGCATCCAAGTAAGCGAATCGAGCTTGAAATCCGGTTCCATGTTGCTTGGCTGCTATCGCGGGATGCTGTGCAAGTAAACTTGAGACTTGAAGTGAGATACTACTACTATTACTCACTCGGGCTATTGATCTATTGGACTTCTGTTTGTAGGTGAGTAGAAGAACTAAGTACTCTGCCTGGACCGACATTCGAAATCATTCCAAGATAGTTTGTAGCCTGGTCTCTGAGTATTCATATTCTATCGTAATCATACATCGGATCGGTGCTTTATGACACTCATTAAATACACTTGCTAGCTGACCTGTCATTCACGGTATGTCCGCCACCAGGGCCCCGGAGATCTGCGAAAAATTCGGCCATGCAGACTATACAGGTACAGTTCGTGCTTCCCATTAGCCTAAACTGGTGGAATAGACTCTCGGCAAATTGGGCACTGCAATCGAAGTCGCATCCAGCTCTCGAGACAGGTACTATGGAAGATATGCCGACATGGGGTGACCATGTATGTCCGTCGACTGAGGAGACTCGTGGCCCCGTCCGTCATGCTGCTACTGCCAGCACCGCCCGGAGCTGCAAGGACGGGAACCTCGATTTCTTGCATACAGATGGCACAATCAAATACTGCCTTCTTCTTATCTTTCGCCCGCTGCTTATCTTCATCTTTGGCCTCCATGGAGTATTCCCGCTCGTCAGCCCTCAAGGCCCCGATTGGAAGGACTCCGCCAGACTCAAGATCATCGCCGGATCCAGAGCTATCGCGTAGCACGGGGTGATAATCATAGGCGGGTGGCGCCCACCCACTAGGAACAAAGAAGCGAGGTCCCAGAATGTCCTGGCTAGCCAATACCCAGACCTGAACCCACACCCAGCCAGCCAGTGCCAGGGCTGTGGTCGAGTCGGGTCGAATGAAAAGCACATTCCCGCGTGCAGTCAAAAAGTAGATGAATGGAAAGAGTCGAAGGAAACTTTGGCCAACCACAAATTCCCAGCGCAGAGCTTTGCGGCAATTGCGCATAACATTTCGATATATCTGGGGTACCCAGAAGGATAGATATATAAATCCGAGGGTTCGAGCATATATGGCTCCCATGCGGTTTGGCCAAATGAAAGACCAGACAGATATGATGAGGAGGACAAACAAGATAAAGTAAAACCGGGCGTACATGGCACCGACATCACCTCGTGTATCCTGCGCAGTCGGCGTGGCGCCCCGATTCGCAGGAGGTTCGTTTTCCTCTGATGGCGGATCCTGATCGGGGGTCAAAATGATAGGCGTTGCGCCAGTATCGGTGACTCGAGTCGTAGTAGCAGGGAGTGGAAGGTTCCCTGATCGCGTAGTAGGATTCGGTCGACGTTCTTGTTCTCTTCGCTCCGGGGCCTGGACTGCCCAGATTTCCATCATGAATTTCATCCCGATATAACTGACCGAGAGGAAGGTCAAGAAGGATGCTGTTGTCATAACAAGGAAGGAAACGGCCGGATAAAGCTCCAGTAGCATGAAAACAAGTACGAATGAATCGCCGAACGCCATGAGCGCGATCGTGTAGAAGCTGATCCGGCTCCTAGTAGATGGCGTGGATGCTTCTTTGATTTGACGTAACAGTAAAGCGATCTGGCCAACGGAAAAGGCCGAGATCATAAAGATGATGCGAGCAGAGAATTTGCCAAATTCCTCCATTTTCGGCCCCGATAGATAGAGTGCTTCTGTCGGTGGGAAGTCAGGAGCTCCCTTAGTCTCTAGAATGTATCCACAATCAGGCGAGAACACGACGGCTGACATGACTAGGGGCGGAGGAGACGGAATGGGGGCTCCCATTGGATATCTCAGCTCTTGTTCTATCTGCTCGATGATCGTTTTATCTGTAAGGTAGCCATGGATCGCGACGGGATGCAGCTGGAGGTAGACGATATGTTCACATTTTGGAGCAGGGTATTCCACCTGCTCCGTCCCGACAAGTGAGGACCAAGGAAATAGGGTAGGAGGCCGATTCTGCTTCTCAGATATAGTGTCCGAGAGGGATTTGACGAGAAGCTGGTGGGTGAGGTTGTATGCGTCTGGCGACATCATCAGATGCGGTAATGCGAATACGCCACCAAATTTCTCGCTGGTTGTAGTCAAGATGATAGCGCCCGTCTCCGGGAAATGAACACCATACAGCGACAGATACCAGGTGTTACCCCAGAAATCGCCGCTCTCCACAGCCAAAGTTGCTCGGATCTCCCGAACCTGGCCCTCGGGCAATTGGACTTCCTCACCACCGCCCTCCCGGAGATCAAGGTAGAAAGTGCCACTATCCCCCGTAACATTGTGACTGAACTCATGCGTGAAGTATTCGTTCTCCAGTGCAATTGCAGTCGTGTTCAACAGGGCATGTTGTTTGTTCTGTTTGTGGCGTACCCATTCTCCGCGCAGCTTACCGGTCGCATTACGATAGACTGGGAGGAGTAATTGGGTCAAGTTAAGACCGGAGAAAGCGTCAGGCACGGCAAGGGCCTTGGGAGGCCTCAAGCCCGCCTCTGCCATGGTGGACCGCAGCTGAAACCGAGCTCTATCCTGAACATCTGGCAGAAGATCCCAAGCATAGCTATCGTTCTTTCTGACACCCGAAAATGGGAGCCATCGGTCGGTCCCCGGATCGAAGTCGCCATACTTAGACTCATTCAACATGTGAAGCGCGTTCCGCTCCCTCACAAGCTCTCTTTGGTGCTCTTCATCCTGAGAGACCAGAGGTGAATGCGACTGCGAGCTCAGAAGCAGGTAGAAAACTACCAGAAAGAAGAAAAAAGAACCGCGGTGATCCATAGGTGGCCACAAATCGCGGGCATCGAATGGAGGAGGGTTGCTCCTGGAGGCCCAACTTCTGGTGTGCTGCGCAGAGACGGGCAGCCCTCGCGAGATCCTCGACTGTTGTAAGAGCGCGAGGAACAAGCAGTAGCAGTACGACGTCACTATCGGAGTAGCACGTGATGCAGCGACCGGGAGGGGCCACGGGACAGTCGGAAGGGTCGATGACACATGGATCCAAACAGAGGTTGGCTGGTACCAGAGAATTAGAGGGGCTAGACCTCGTGCTGTCAAGATATTGCAAGTGCTAGATGCATCGAAGCTGCGAACTGCCTTGTACAACAGCCAGGTGGTATCTTATCGGGAGTGAAGGCTAGATAGATAGTAGACTTAAGGGGGGCCGACGGGCGGGAAAGCACCGGCGCACGTGAGGCTGCCGACTAGCCCCAATCCAAGACGGATCCGGGGCAATAGATGATCCGGTGGATCGGTAGTATATTACTATTACTACTACTTCTATTCCATGAATATACGATGTACGCAATTATCAAAACCCTCAAGACAGTGAGGACTGTCTATATCCACTGCTAGCACAACTGTATATCGGGCTCGATTGGCCGAAAAGCCAGAAAGTACGATCTGGATTGACTATAGAATTGATTTGAATTGTATCCGTTATATAATGTTGAGGCAATGGCTGGAGTAGGCGTAGTCACGTGCCTGGCGCTCAGGGCGCCCAGGAACGACCCCTTTCCCTTGACCGCTAGATCACCTAGATAGCTACAATTCAAGACACTCTTTTTGCTAGAATCCGCGTTCGTTTTCGTTGCTTGCTTTGCTAAGCAAATCAAACCTCAACATATAATCATGAACGACAACAACGCACGACAGGAGGTTACATATCAACCCGCTGTTTGAAGAGACTCTTGCCCCTCAGCCATTGTCGATAGCGCTTATAACGTTTCTTTTCATAATCCTCGGCTACCACAGTCAGGCCTCCCTCCGAGACATTCAAAAACTCAGCATAATCCGCAAGGTTCTCTTCGGCATTAGCTTCCAGAGTGGCCTCCTCTACGTTGCACTTATTTGCATATTCCAGTAAATCCAGACTGGATTCATGCTCACGAATGGAAGTGGCAGTCAACTCGTCTTCAGAGGTCACAACAAGTGGAACCTTCAAAGGATGGTTAATGTAGCGTTCGTATTCTTCTCCTTCTGCAGCGGTCACAGACGGGTTTAGCGAGTCGGTCACCAGCTGGCCAAGAGTCCACTGCGCAATTTGCGTTTTGCTCGGGGTCGTGACCGTCGACTCCTGAGAAGAGTGCATGGAACTGAAGGAGTGAGGCAGTCCGAATGATGTAGATTTCATAATACCTGCAGACGGTGGTAATTTATCAGCGGAAGGCGGCTGATGAATCCAGTTGTAGCTGGACTGGGATGTTGCGCTACCGAGTTGTGGGCGGCCCGCTGGATCGATGGAGGTCTTAAGCGGTTCCTGGATCTTGACGCTACGTGGTGGGTGTCGTTCCCGGTTGATCTGATCGTGGGGGATCCGGGGAACAAACGGACTAATGTCGTAGGGGGCGCCGGAACCAGGCCGGAATGGAAGATAGCGGAGCGTCGAGTTCATTTTGTAAGAGAATATTTTCGAGAATGACGAGACGGCTAATGGCCTATAGTACTCGAGCCAGTAATCGTCGTAGTGGGAGAGAGGTTCCTTTGGAGGTCGCGGAGGGGGTGGCACTTCTTTTTCCTTCAGATTCTCCGGAGTGTACCAGCAAATGTAGTTGGGACGCCTCTTGTTGGACCAGGATCGCGGGTCAGCGTGGTGCAGGTAATAATCGGTCGACAGATCCCACAGCATCGGTTGTCCTTGGGAAAAGATGTAGTTCCCGAGGAACAGATTGTAGGCTTCCTGGCGCTGGGCATCGAGGAATGAATTGTTGTAGTACCGTTTAAAACTCTCCACCATATCGCGAGAATGACTACTCCACTGGTTGATCTTGCGGTATGTGGCCATAGTGTTTACCAGATGCGAGCCTCCGTACTGGATTGCAATGGTATCACCGTGGTCGTGCCACATATCAGTGAATAAGTTGACAGCATCGGTGTCGTACTCCACAGTCGTTCCATCAATAATCCCCAAAGCGTGAAGTTGGTATCCCAAGGCGCGCTTTCCAATAACGAATTGAGCAGCATTTGTACGGTCTAAACAATCGATGCAGTTCGTCCTCGCGATGCCATTTTGCAGACGCAAGCCAGACTCTGCATCATATCCGTTCTTGAAGAAGCCGGTCTTTGGAACAATCTCGCCCGCGATATGCTCTAATGTTCCAATGACGTCTTGGTCTCTGCTTTTTGCAGCACGGCTCATGTCCCAGGGCTGATAGATAATCTTCTTATCCTCGGGCAGGAACTGGTTCAGATACTGGATGGCGTTCGTGTACTCCTTGAGTAACTTGGACTCCCGTGGGGTTCGTTCTCTCGATTTTATCAGGTTGAGCACATAAACTGGTGCGCCGTATCTCTCAAAAAGGTTGTCAAAGTGTAGTGCAGCAGCGGAGTAGAAGGGGTCAACCAAGTTTAGTTCAATATCAGGTTTGGGAGACACCCCTGAGTTTTCCTGTGTCCAGTAGAGCGGAATACTCCCACGGTGTTGCACGTAAGAGGTGTACAGCGGGTTAGCATAGAGATTTGGACCGGGAGAATGAAATGACGTGGCTGTCATCTCGGACACTATCTGCTCCGTTTCAACATCGTTTGCTACATAGCCTAGATCGTTCGCGCCTCTCTTCAGGAATCGGGCCCCTGCGAAGAACCGAGAGCGTCGCGCAATGATCGTGATGTAAACCAACCGCCCGTACACTGACATCTTTGCCTGTTCAACATATCCATGAATGATTGGTAAACACCATTCCCAAGGATTTTTCAACGTTTCGAGGGCTGGCCCGAGAAGATGGTGATTCCAAATGAACATCGTATTGTAGTCTTGCTGAAGGTGTTTCGGGTGTCCGTCCTGGTTGGCGGTGCGTTCCCGACAAATGTTGTGCTGCAAAGTGTGGGTGATATCGTAAGAATAGCTGAAGTAGAAGGATCGGGTTAGATCCAAATTATTTAAGATGGCAATATACCTCGCCTCCTCCGGGTTCTTCTCCGGGCGGAGACGAGACGAGCTTGAAGTCGTCAACGAGATGAGCTCCGTTCCATCGATCTGATAGACATAGTGACCTCCGAGCATAGCAACCTGGCTTCTCTTGGTCACCAGAAGCATGTAGTAAGCATCCGTAAATCGTATAAACCCCAGTAAAGCCCATGCACTGCACTTCAGCTTCAACCCACCCGACCGTTTATTTCCATCATCGATCGTATCCAACAACTGGCTCATCTCCCGCTTGCTGTAAACAATATCATCCTCTGAAATGCTGAGGTCCCCGGATTCCGACGTTCGATCGATCTTGAGGATCCTAAAGCGGGTATCCGACAAGTCCATTCCCACCATGTAGAATCGGGTGGCTGTCTCGTACAAGGAGAACTTGTGCATGCGATTGATCCCTTCCTCTCCTCCGGTGTCGAAGAAGGCCGAGCGCTGCTTTTGCGCCGAGGTGGGCGTAGAATCCCGCTCGAAGGATGTTGCAACCTGGGGCTCTTCATCTCCTGCCTCCACCCCATCTTCACTCAGGGCAGGTACTGCTGGGGATGCATAATGTAATGGGGTGAATGGGGAGGCTGCGCGAGGTGATCGGAGGCCATCTTCGTGATCGATAAAGCTTCGAGGGGCCGAGTCAGGCTGCTCTTCTGGGAACTTGGTGCTGGAGCCGGAGGTAAACGAGGCATCGGCGTAAGGGAGGTGGAGATCTGAGGTGGAGTTTGGCGAACTGGTATCTATCAAGGACACCGCTCTGGAGGACTGGTCGTCCAGTGGACCGAGGCTTTTGTCTTCCGCGACCTCGCGGGAGAGGGACACTTCATCCAGACTCTCCATAATGAAGGCAGAGGCTGGTGAAATCCCGCACCAGCATCATATGTATTCTCGGTTGTTAGCGCGCAGCGCCTATGCGAAAAGATAATCGAAACGGCGACCAGAGTCGTAGTAAGTGACGTCGGACGCGGGTGGGTGGTGGGGCGAGGAGCTTCACGTGATCGCAAATCACCCCAATGTCAGATCTAGCCCTGTTAAATAAGTAACCATCATCCAGCTCAGCCCAACGAAAAAGCTCAGATGATGGAAATAGCATTATACAATGGCATCAAATGCCTACTACACTGAGAAACTTCCTCGGGTTTACGAGAATAAGATTTATGTTGGATGAAGACATTACTGATCACAAAAGCACTTATACGCACTCGGCAACATGCAACAGTCCTGATCAGGCGGTTATTACCCCATGCATTGATACCTCTCGTAGAAAGTTGTGATCTAAATTGCAATCTCCACGACTGGATATAAGGGCAATCTCACTCCCCACGTTCCGCTTTCTCAATCTCTGCCAACGCCTTCTGTATCATCTCTTGCGTACTCACCCGGGAGAACTGAACCTGCGCCGCCTTCAAGCCATCCTTCCAAAGATGCCACTTCTCCATCGTGAAGCGCGGTCGCGGAGGAGGATCATCGGCGTCTCCGAATGTTCGTTGGACCTGACAGTTCTCCCACATTCGCTGACCGGCGTAGATATACCAGATACACGAAATACGCACGGCCTCTTCTACCAGCGGATCACATTCCTCAAACGTTTCTCGACACGCCCACAGCGCATATAGTGATGCGTCAATGGCATGGCCGAGATGGTCTGCTTTCGCGGTCAGCTGCGCCATAAACGCATTTCGATTTTCCCACTCCTGGAGTTCGCGTGGAGGATACTCCATCCGGGGATCATCGTCGACCTGCTGGGCGTACTCTGTACATGACGCCAATTGCAGGGTTAGCCGCGGAATCAACCGACAATAAGAAAGCAAGCAAGAAAGAAAGAAAGAAATAGAAGAAGTCTATAAGTGAATAGGTGAATATAAGTGAATAGGTGTAACGTACTGGGGTCGTATGTGAAAGAATACATATCCCTCAAGTAGACTCCGAGATAGGGGAGTTCAGTCCATAACTTCATGCCCTCTGACGTTGGCTCTTGGCCCGTGTCAGGATCGACAATCTTGGTGCGTTGAAGATGGGCAATGAATTCGATAAGCTTGTGCTGCTGCGCAGCTGGAGTAAGGTTCACAATTTTCACAACCGTGACCATGGCAATCCATGTGTGTGTGCCATCGATCTCAGTCGGGGGTTCCCCTCCCTCCTGGTGTAAGACCTCGCGCACCCGAAGCAGATTTTGGACTGCCTCGGCTGGTGAGACACCAGGATTCTGTACCAGCTCACTGATGACTTGGTATTCCGGTCGCGCAAGGAACACTTCGCCGAAGCCTTCCATCATGAAAAGGTGTTTTGAGGTTTCAGGAAAGCAAGGTCAACGACACCATCTGAGTGGTTTAAATAAATGATGTTGGGGCAAGCTGGGCTGGCGGTCAGCACTAGTAGCCGGGATACCTGATCAACTCAGCAGCCAACAAATAACATCCTTCATGTTCCCAACACGCCACTTTCACCCTGTGGGAAGACATCTTTGCGTTTAGGGTGTTGGTGACAGAGCATATGAGACAGCCCCCAACTCACGAAGTAAATATTAAATTCTCGCATTAGACGGAGATTTTCATTTGAAAGGATCCGGGAGTTCCCTTCGGCCCGTAAGCTTATACTCTCGAAGATCGCCCGGCCTCCTTTTGGCCCCCATTTGACACCTACTTGGCCCCCATGAGTGACAGGAAATATGTAGACGAGATATTTAGCGCTTTTACTGCTGAGATTCTTGATAGGGGCCGTCACACCACTTGACGCCTCACGCTATTCGAACTCAATGGCTAAGGATGTAATCCCATGAAGCAGCAAGGTATAAAGCACCTTCTTTGTACCAACACTGTTTCTGATTTTACCTCGCCATCAACACACTCGTTCCCTTCGAAGAATCCGTCAATCTTTCGACTACCAGTCTCTCTTTCAAAGGAGTCACGGTCACTCATTTCTTTGGTTATCGAGGTCTACTGTCGAAAGGAGAAGAGTATAGAGCATACTGGTTATCTCAAAATGTTCTTCAGCCTCAAGCCCATCATCATCCTAGCCCTGACTCTCACTGCGATTGCCAGCCCCATCACCAACCCGACAGTTGAGGAGACCAATATACTCGTCACCCGCGCCCAAAAGAAGGATGTTGACTGTAATGGGCAGAGATTCACTGTGGCAGATATCAACAACGCCCTCCGTCAGGCTAAGGTCGTCGAAAAAGCCAAAGAGGATGGAGCCACCGACTACGGTGACTATCCCAAAGTGAACAATAATCACGAAAACCTCTTCAGTTCCACCAGCACACTTTATGAGTATCCCCTGGTATCCGGGACCTTTAGTGGAAGTAAGTTAGCCCTTCTCGGTTACCTTTGCCATATATGGCCGAGTAGAGAGGACACACGTGAGCTAATGGATCGGGAACATGACAGAGAATGGCCTCCGTCCGGGCTTATACCGTGTAATCATGAATGAGAAATACAACTATATGGGATCAGTATATCACGTTGCGGGTGTGAGTAATGCTTTCAAGAAGTGCACAAACGTCGAAAGCCCTTCCACTACCACGACTACCACCACGACTACTACTACGGCCACTGCCAAGGCTACTACTAAAGCTAGTAGCAGCAAGACCGGCAGCACGTCTGGCAACAAGTCTGGCAGCAAGTCTGGTAAGAAGTCCAGCACCAAGAGTGGTTCACATTAGTGGTACATCCGGCCGTACCAGCCACGAGGATTGGGGGAAAGGGGAGAGGGAGGTGGTGTATGACAGAGTGCTTGGTTGGGGGTTCGGAACTTGGGGAGAGGATATCCTAGTGTATACTGGAGAAGAAGGCAGGAGGAGAGGGATATGGCCATCGAACGAGTAGGGTACGATATATATGACTGGACAGCTCATTCTCCTCAAAAATTTCAAGGTCGCAGCATTTTGCCGTTGGGTGATTTGGGTGGGATTGCCGGACAGTGTGTTACATACTAAACTTTCATGTT
The DNA here is from genome assembly GCF_016861625.1 of Aspergillus luchuensis. Lineage (NCBI taxonomy): Eukaryota > Fungi > Ascomycota > Eurotiomycetes > Eurotiales > Aspergillaceae > Aspergillus > Aspergillus luchuensis. The sequence continues at coordinate 597,247 of NC_054852.1, forward strand.
CCGCACTAGCTTGCATATAAAGGCCAGAATCTATACATCAGAGGATCTTGATAGCAGTGATGTTAGCTGGAAATGTTGCTAAAGACCTTATTGAGCACACTTATTTCTGACAGCAGGGCCCAGTAGATTCTTCATAGAGGGTTCCTATGTGCTACAAGACCTATGTCGCGTTTGAAATATAGGGGTGGAGATGAGTACTGAAGTAATTGAACTATTGATTACGGCAAGGTATGAGAACGATAAACCAAGCAAGAAAGTCGGGTTAGATCTGCACTTAGCTAAGAGGTCGCCCTGGCTCCTGGTATTACTAGTTCCAAGATTGTCCCCAGACCTGTCTGGTCTGGTTCCCTGTTTAGGACATAGAGTAGTCCATGAGCTTGGCTACCAACGCAGAATGGATGCGAATTGTAGGTTTGTCCGAAGATGTACGGGAGTAGTGTCAGCCCCTGCGCACAGAGGAGGGGGAAATGGTCAGAGGCGTAAGCCTTTCCGACCAAGCGAATACCTCTGCACGAAGCGTCGTCTTCAATGAGCATTTCCTGATGGCGACGCAAGGCTTATGAGGTTGAAAGCGACTTTCAGTTTCAAATAATCACTCCCCGCTACTGAGGCAGGTGTCAAAGCCTACCCGGCGAGAGTCGTAAGACTGACATTCGGTAAGGTCTCATCTCAGAGTCGCTTCAAGGTATGGTAACTCGCTGATGGTCCTATAAGGGAGCTGCAGCCTGCGTCTATCCTCGTCTCTTCGAGCAAGCCTGAGAAAACAATTGATGGGGTATATCAAGCTAATGTAGAACCAAACAATGAATATACTGTTTAGAACCGAGCGGCCGGCGGTTTAGTTTCTTGCGTGGTACATGATCCCGCATTTCCCTGACGACAATAGCACGACGACCTGATTGGAACATCGGCCGTTGCAACTGCCTGTTTCAAGAAAGGCTTCACGATTTGAGCTTCAGCCGTTCGCCCCAGCCTGTTCAGGCATTCGTAGTATCCATGCAGCGCCCATACATTGTTCGGGTGCTGCCTCGCACGAGGCAGCGTGTCGTCAAACCCAAGATCAGCCTGGTATACCGCTGCTGCCTCCTGGACATGTCCCTGTTCTAGCAGAAGCGCACCGTACGCATGACGGGTCGGTTGCATCCACCCCCACGGCTCGTCATATGGTAGCCCATCATCCAGGGTGATAGATCGCCGTAGATGGGTAAAGGCCACATCATAGTTGCCACGGCGATACTCGAGCTCCCCATCCAGCATAGCGTCAGCCACGGCCAAGATGTCCAGACACCTGTTGGTGAATAACATTCGGCTGTAGGGTACACGCTTTACAGCCTCCTTAAACAGCGCGCTCTGTTGACTCGCTTCATCTATCCTCCCAAGCGCAGCCAACGCCACTCCCTTCCCGTACTGGATCATTGCAGTGGTGACACAATATAGCTGCGTGTCATGCGGGTATTCAAGGGCAAGAAGATCCTCCCAACGTCCAAAGCGAATCAGGACATGCACCTTCATACTCACAAAGCCTTCCAGCCAGTCAGCCATAGGCGGGGATTCGATACGCAGGAGCTGCTCTGGAATGGATGACTCCAGACTCTTTACCGTGTCCAACGCAACTTGCGACTGCCCCGCAAACATCGCCGCATATACTCTGAAATGATAATCATGCGATCGATATAGCGTATAGAAATTGACTGCGCCCTCACGGGCAAGAAACTTCTCATCTGCTCGAATTGCGTCCGAGTTCGATGCAATTGCCCGTCGATAATCACCACAGAGAATGTCCAAATGCGATGGCATATGATTAAGATGGCCTGCATCCGGTACTAACCCCCGCAAATGGTCTGCTACCCTGAGTGCTGCTTCCGGCTCACTGGACATCTCCATTAAGTGAATGTATAGATGCAGGATTCCCGGGTGTCGTAGCGCCTCGTCCTGGGTCAGCGCCAGATCTAAGACATTCTTGATTTGCAGAGTATGCGCGTCAGCTGCAGGCTGACCAGTACGTAAGTCCCAGAGCGCCCATGGAGTTAAATTCATGAGAGCATCCGCATACAAAGCCACCACATCTAAATCATTGGGAAAGCGTAAGTAAACAGATTCCATGGCGTCAGCGTACTCCTTATTCCAGCCGTTAAAGTCATTGGGAGCCACGTTCTGAGGGTATCGGTGTTGCAGGGCTGCGATAAGCGCTGCTTCCACGGGCTGGGTGGTTGTGGCGTGCGTCTGGGCCTCTGCGACAGCTTCGTGGGTACGCCGCACGGCGACCTCGAGTTCTTGCTCGTCGAAAGACTGCCAAGTTTTGTTGTAGTTAGGACCCAATGTGTATGCAAGACCCCAGTATGCCATCGCACAGGTCGAGTCATGTGCGATGGCTTTTTGGAAACAGTTGGCCGCTGCTTCGTGATTGAAGGCATATGTCCAGATGAGACCGCGGTCGAACCAGAGTTGAGCCTGAGGGCTGGAGGTGGTCACCGGTCGGCGGAAGGAACCGAAGTCGTAATAATCGTCTGGTTCCTGGGCCGACATGATTGAGGAGCTCTGAAATTATTACAGCAAAGCAGAGCTAAGTAGAGATACGTAGGTGGCTTGCCGATGCTGTTCCTGAAGTTTGAGGGGGAATGATCCCGTAGTAATACCAATAGTAGATGGTGAGTAGTAGTAGATAGTTGATAGGGAGAATGTCCCCGCTATCGAACCAAGGTTCCCAGGCTGCAGGGAATAACAATAGTCCGAGGACGGTCACATAACTATACCATCACAACCTGTTAGTCTACATGGTAGATTCCATCATTGACTGATGATCCTGGAAAAGGATGGTATAACTTAGGAAAATGCGAAGCCTTCGTACTTTACGGCCCAGTTTTTGATCCAAGTACACTGCCAGGGTTATATAGAGACTATCGAGACAGCATTAATCGCCATAAGATTATACAGCAGCAAGAACAGAAACAGTATTCGATGAAGTCGAGAAATTCAACACTTTCGACTGCTAAATGACGGGCGCGAAGCGTGCTTCTATTTACTTTTCCGAAACATCAGGGCCAAGTACCCAGGACGAAGACTGATAGCTTGTAGGCAACTTGCTGTGTGCCGGTGGCAAGGAGTAAAGGTAGAAACTGGCTGTTGTTACACTCATTTACATTCTATATCTTTCTCTAGTGTTGTGTTCGGTTCGTATATGTACATAAAAATTTGTATTCCGTCTGCTCAGTGATCCAATCGTGTTTAGCATCATAATGTTGCGTCAGGTGGCCAAGTAAAGACTGCATGGACAGCATCTTATATAGCAAGCGGGATCGATCAGGTCAAAGAATATGGTCCTTTTCCTCGGTTGGAGGACCAGTAAGGTACCTAACTGCAGAGCAAATCCTTAACTGCTATATATCACGAGACGTCTGGCGTGGCCCGCAAGTTGCCGAGGTGGGAGGACGAGACAAAACAGACAAACGGACAAGTTCCCACCCAAGTCTAAGAAGCAAAACTATGCCACCATAACCAAAATACTTTTCAGCGCTGCGAGCGCTGTGACCGCATGGTCGACTGGCGACGGATGATGTCGCCATGGTTCCATGTCTGGCTTGCGCGGTCCTTCGGATCGAGACTGGTAGAAGCCCCGTGCTCCGGTCGACCCTGGGATTGCTGGCGGTCCATGGACATCTGACTAAGACTAGAGGTGCGACGGCGCATGCGCCGTTCTGCGTCTGCGATCTCATTCTGATTCAAGGATTCCGAAGGGAGAAGAATCGCGCGGTCCAAGGCATAGGGCAGGCCACGATGACGACCTCGGATTTGCATCGCAATTATGACCAGCTTGGAAAGAACCTGAAACTGGCTGGAGAAGGATGCATTGACTCCGGGATACCCGAGCGAAAGACCAACGGTGCCATATGCTGAGACAACTTCAAACAGCACGGACCACACTTGGAAGGAATATTCATCTTGCTGCTGGAGGCGCTTGCCTTCCACAATAGTGATGATGAACAGGCCCAGGAACACATACCACAGATCGAAACTGAGCTGTTTGCGCAAATGCGCTCCAATATAGCTGGGCGGTGTCTGGTTTTCATCCGACTCATCATCCTCGGTAGAAGCGTAGATGCCTAGACTCTTTTCCTCGTATACGTTGGTGCGTCGTAGGGAAATGGCGATGGGGAACACGGATATGTACATCATGATCAAGTAGGACACCTGCACAGCCGGGTGTAGGTCTGATACAGAGATAACAGCCAATCCGGCGGTTCGAGTACAGGCGGCCTGGAACAGACCGTCCACGATACGGATACCAGTGGGCAGGGATGTGACGACCGAATCATTCAAGTCCAAAATAATGAAAAAGATCAAGTCGATGCCATTCAAGGCCACCAGAATCGCAAAGAGCCACCACGTGGCATTCCTCGGAAAGAGTAGAGTGAAGCATCGGCGTGGATGATCCAGCAGAAAGCGGAGTTCCTCCCATAGCGGGGTTTCGGCACGAGTCACTTTGGACAGAGCCCAAATAATCAGGCGCAGCATGCAAGGGAACCCTGTATTCCCGATAATGATCAAAAACGTCATAAGCAGGAGCGGGAATATTGCTTTCTGGAATGATGATAGTGAGTCGGGCGTGAGAGTGAAGCCGACATCGTTGAAAGCCGACTGAGCCATGAAAATGGCCCACCAAGGGCGACCCTGTCCGATTTCCTCCACCACCTTGCCCCAGTGTGTGGTCATAATCCAGGGTACGAGGCACAGGATGCCGAGAATGTGGAAGAAGGCATAGTAGGAGATTAATACTACTGCCAGAGTCTTCAATGCCCGATACTCGATCCCGCCGAGCTCGTCACGTTGTTCCTCGGTCAGGTCGACGAAATTGGAGTTCCGACCGACCGTGGCATTCCAGCTGAGATACGGCTGTGTTGACCGTTCACGTTCCTGCGTAAGAGTGCGGAAAAGATTGTGTAAGGTTGGTCGCCGCGATGTCAAGCGACCCAGTTGCGAGGCATCGCTATCATTCTTTGTTTCACGGAAAGTGGGACGTGTATCTAATCGGGGGAAAGTAGAGTTCCGCGTCCTCGTCCGAATCATATCTGGCTCGTTAATCGTGATATGGGGCCCGTCGAGTCTGCGCGGCCTATCCTCGTCCTGATCCTCGTCCTCGTCGTCTTCATCCTTGCCATTCTCATCTTCTTTGCTCATATCACATGGGCTGCGCTCGGAACTCGAGGAGTTGCTAGACGTGCGAACAGGTCGATTTGTCTCCTCCTCTTCCTCCTCCAACACCTGTGGTGCGCCACCGTTGTCATACTCCCGAGGGCTAGGTATCCGCAGCGCACCTTTGTTCCTCCGTTGATTCTCCAGGAATGCAATGTGATGTTCTGGGCTCAGCTGAGCCGGCACACGAAGGTTTCCTAAACTATTTCCCAGTCCAATTGCTAACTTTTGATTGAGGGCATTGTTAGCATCTTCGCCCAATTTTTCGGGTGGATCCCGCGCGGTGGGAGACGCGGGGGGCGAGTCCTCGCCGGATTTCTCCTTGACCTGCTGTCGGCTCCCCGGCTGACCTAGTGTGTCGCGCAAGACAACGATAGACCGACCAGCGACCCCAGCTTCTTCCCGGGAAGAAGACTGACCATCCTTATCTTCGCTTATGGTACGGAGGCGCGAGCGAGTATGGCGAAGGGCGCGCGCATCGCTAACGACATGCTGAAATCGCTTTTCGAACCAATAGAGACGCACAAAGACCAGCACAGTGTGAATGAAGATGGGAGTGGTCAGCATGGAGACCACATACAAAACGACCTGCTGGTAGGTATGCAAGGTATTGAGGTCGACGGTGTTGAGACCGCTCTGGGTGGCGGCGCCGGCCGATAGGAAGAGGGCATCGGTGTAATCTAGATTAGCCCCTGGATAGATGATGACTGAGGAAAGCAAAGCGGTGGCGATAATATAGACATAGTGGATGAGAACAAAATTCATGCGCAGATTCTTTAGCCATGGAATGCGGGAGGTGAAGCGTGAAGTGACCGAGGTCGCCCGCCGCAGCACGGCGGAAAACATCCTGCGGTTTCACCCGCACCGACTGGGACACTTTGAAATTTGCAGGGAGGAAAACTGTATCGGTAGGAGAAGAACGGATGGGAGTGTTCGAAGAACGAAGGGGCTGCCGAATGAAGACGGCTGCTTGCCGATCAATATGTACGAGGAGGAAGGAAAAGAAGACGCAGACCCGACCCAAGTCGCTGCAGGTCAGAGACCCACAATCGCAACAGCACTTTGAGCTGAGGGAACGAGGATCAACATGATTTGAGGAGAATTATATTGGAAGGAAAGAGAGGATGCTGGAGGCCGGGCGCAGATAAGGGGACACAGAAAGGTCGTGGAGAAGAAAGAGAGGACGGGAAGCCCCGAGATGCAAGAAGACAAGACAGGCGAAACCAGCGGCGGAGGGGGGGATGACGACTCGGTTGGATGGGATGGTCTGGGTATGATAAAGTGGCTAGCTTTGAAACCGAGATTGTTAGACCTCCACTATGTCGGTGAGCACCCACTTGATTTATGGTGGTTGCTGGGGGGGAAAAAAAAATTCGATTGTGAAGCTTGACAATTCGACAAAGGAGGCCGGATTGGCGCAGCAAAGAAAAGAAAAAAAGGTATCAGCAGAAGAAACGGAGGGTAAAAAGGCGCTATGCCGATCGGTCGAGGGCGGAATTAAGAGACATGCTGTCCACGGACAATTTCATTGGAGCCTAATCAGCATCTCTGGACTCTATCTCGCAGGTTTTAACGTTGGACTAGTCCCGAGTAGCACACGGCTTGTCTTGACCTGACTTTGTCACGGGGGAAAAAGGAAACGGGGGTTAGTCTGGCCAGCAGTCACGTGAATGTCTGCCACTTCTCTGCGGCCGCCCATCGATCGATCGATCGATCAATCTACTATCTACTATTTACTATCTACTACCTGTCTATTTGGATACAGCAAATGGAATTCAAATAAGTGATATCGCTCCGTGTAATCTACACAACTTTCTTTCTTCATGTACACAGTTCTTCATTCCCTTAAAACCCACCGTACATTGACGGCAGGGGACGCAGATCCCATCATTTTCCGTGACATCTCCGGGCCCCTTTTGGCAACTATCTATTTCTAGAAGGACGTCCGAAAACGGCGCGTGCCGCTGGCTAAGTTATGTTGCCTGGTTCCGAAACGCCAAAAATTGACCCAACGCATCACGGAACCCTGGCCCAATACAGGTCACCCACAAATATCCGCTGCCGTTTCCGATCCAGTACATCTTCTACAATGTAACCATTGATGACTCGATGAGGGACCATCAAATGACACAGATAACATCGGAGATGTCGGGCTTGGAAAGAGGCCTGGTTGAAATGTTGCTCGGTCCGAGTGTTGCTAGCTTTTCTGCTGGTGTCTCGGTATGCTTGCTGGTGTGATGGTAGGCTAGAAAATCGCAATTTGCGGATCGCATCGCCTCTTGAAGCGGAGGAAGCGGTTTCAAAGTGAGTTCTTTCGTTGTTCACTTCCCCCGGGCAAGGGCATCTCTCCACATTCACCGCCGTTGTCTTTTAAGGCTTCCATTGCGCTTGTGTCCCGAAGACTGCTTCTTTCCGGACGACTGTATTGAACGAATACTACCGGTGTCATCATCAGAAATTGATTTCTCTGCTTCGGACTCGGAATTTGATTCTTCTGATCCGGAGATGGAAGTATCCGGGTCGGGCTTATCGCTGTCTTCCTGAGAATGGGCTGGATGGTTCACTTTCTTCGGCGCAGTTTCAAGCGACCTTAAAGACGAACTGTCATCAGTCTTGGACGTTGATCGATCCAGACTGGAGATTTTGTCGCTCTCGGTTCCTTCTTCCCCTGATTCGTCATCGGAATCAACATATTCGGAACTTTTGAAGTGCTTGTTGGATTGGCTCTGAGAAGGCGTGATTGATTTCGATTTACCTCGACGCTTGGGTGGTTTTGCCTCCACAACAGGGTCGTAGAAAGCATCCGGATTCCCCATGCTACGCCGAGTCAAGACCTTGCGCCTAATCTTGCGAAATTTGTCTCCACACTGCTGCCTGGAACGGCAGTTTTCCATGCGGTTGCTGATTTCTCCCCAAGAAATCTTAGATTCATCTATCTCATAGATATCCCGGCCAACTTCATGGCCCAGGTTCTTCATGTGGGTCCACCAGTCCTGTAGATACTGTAGCAGCGCACCTACTTCCCATTCAGACCAGGGCCCTCTGTTCATCGTCTGGCGATGTTCGAGGTGATTTCTCCATCGCTGTATCACGTCGTCATCGCTTCTACCAATCATTTTGGCGATGTGAGCCCACCTGGGCCCATGGCGCTCATGAAGCAAGATAAGTTCGTCATCTTGCTCGGCAGTCCAATAATGTGGCTTTTGGGTTGTGCATTGGAAATGTCGTCTCATGAACCGATAAACCGATCTCTTATCGCGATGTGGGATAATTTCATAGATGTTTTTCCAGAAGGCCACTTTGGTGGTAATATGCGTGGGACAAGGGAAGGGATTCGACTTGTCCCTTTCTGAATGCTGAATCATGAGGTCAAAGGTGTCGCTTGCCATGCCGTGGGTGGTGCAGAAATCTAGCTTGAAGGATTCCAGAGCTTTAACTTCTTCTGGCGTGAAGAAACCAGTTGATTTATTTTCTTTCCCTTTGCTGGCATCCGAACCGCGTTTGCCCTTTTTGAAATCCACCAGGCCTTTGAAATTCTCGGAAGATTGTTTTGATGCTGTGTTCAACTTGGCTTCCGATTTCTCCTGGGCAGATCCTTTCTCTTGGTCCTTGCTTCCTGGGTCTGGGGCGATCAAATCTTCTGTTCCTGGGGAAGGCGAAGTTGAAGGCGCATTCTGCGTGAGTAAGTCGGGCTTGTGCGTGGCCTTGTCTGCTTTGCCGTTTTGTATCTGGTTGGACTCGCGAACCTTCTTGCGCTTTGACGGACGATCAGTGGATGTATTATGCCGCGATGATAGAGACGTTTTCGGTGAAGCAGGCGATATATTACGGTCTCCAGTGGTGTTATCCAAAGCTCTCCTCTTCCGTCCAGATGTTGTATTGTTGGATTGTAGCTTCTGCTTGGCGCCATTTAAAGGAGTTATAGGGGTCGAAGGGATTTCCAATTCCGATCGATTCTCTTCTTCGGAATCTTCGGGGGCATTCTTACGCCCTGGGGAAGTATATTGCGAAGACGAATTGCCCATTTCGTGTTAAAAGAAACCAGCCTCCCAGTGAAGTCTGAAGACCTGACAAAGAGCTGTAGAGACAGCAGAAATTATCTGAAGGGAGTGAATGGGAACAATCTGTCAGACAAAAAAAATTCAGAAAAAGTCGCCGAAAAAAGCTTTGGAGCGGCGCGAGCGGCGCGGCGCGGCGCGACTTTTGGCGGTGCCGTTCAAGCTTTCTTTAGCGGAGAGACATTCCATCCATTACCTGGTAAGGGCGGTCAAGGTTGATAGTTCTAAGCTCCTGTCACACGTCGCATCCTCTGCCTTGCTTCTGCGATTGTGCAGCCGGCACTTTTTCCTGGGAGAAGAAGGCCACCAAGAGTCTTTCGCGAAGGGAAAGAAGTGGACACTTAGGGAGAGAATCGCTACTGCCACCCAGTCGAACCTCGGTCGGACTAAATCTCTTTTTGCTTTTTTCTTGATGGGGTTTCCCTGTCAAGGGCGGTCAGAATGGCGGGTGCAAAAGACGGGCAGAAAGATGCCGGGATGTACTAGGCAACTGATTTGGATATTAGCAGTGACACCATCCAAGTAACAGCACAGACGCTGATAAAGCCTATAGGCAGAGGAGCTGTTACCTTTTCAGCTCCCTCCAGGCTATCTTGCAAGCCTTCAGCACGGTGCAGTTTACCCATCAATCCTGCAGTCTGCTTCTTTCCTTCCCAGGCCACCTGAATAGTAGCAGTGATGTGCAGATTAAGTTCTCGTATCCCGGGCTAGGTGGGCAATGTCTACTCCTACTATATGGTGCTTTCTTGCCAAAGAGCAGTTCAGGCTCGTTTCTATCCGCTCTCGTGCGCTTTACTGCTGTTAATGATATCATTACAAGTCAGTCACGTCAGCAAGTACTGTAAGATTATATACGACCCAAGCAGGAGGTATTACGCAGAGCCCTGGAGAAGTGAAGCAGCAAAGTCGGTCATACACAGTAGAATGTGTAAACAGATAACAATCATGGGAGATAATAACAACAAAATTATCCCAGAAAATAGATAATAGACAGGTAACATGTACCATAATAAATGTTATAAGCAACCGCCGCGTTCGACCAATCAATCATCCGCGATGGCTAAGCACAGCATGGGCAAGTGTACACACCTTATGCTAATAATGCTATTGACAAGTCAAGACCAAGATGAAGAGGATTAAGTTCAATGCACGAGTGGCTGATTGCTGGTTAGGAGATCACTAGTCATAAACCACTTGTACCGAGTTCCAGATCTGATTCTCAAGTGCTGTGTGATAGTGATAGTGTTTGATGAATGCGACTGTGTCACCAGTCTAGGTACCTTTCATTCAGTCATCCGTTCGCTTCCCAACTACCTCACAATTTGTAAAGGGTTGTGAGGTGATGTCGAGTATACTTTCTATCAAGAAAAGAGATTTTTCGGGACCTTTCTCCCTCTAGAGTATACCCCAGTGATCACATGAGACCGGCGTAATGGGACATCTTTATCCAAGCGATACAAGCTGGACATGTACTATGATTTCACCCTTTCGTCTTTGATGTAAATAGAATGATTCAATTCAAGAAGGCTATGTTTTTTGGCTTTTCTCTGGATTCATTTGATCGTACCCTTCTCAAGACTCAGGATCTCCCAACCTTCACTCCCTGCACACCACCTCCTACCTTTTTCCCAAAATAACTCCTTACTCACAAGAGATCATTACACCGTACAAGGAAGAGCATAGCTTTATTATCTAGGAGGGGCCTCCTAGAGTTGGATTGATCATAAAGTAGACTTTCTGGGTGTGTTTATCCTTGCTCACACTCTCCTTTTCAAGTCAATGCCTCATATGCATTTCGTCACTAAATTGCCTCTCAGGTATATAGTTTTACCATGAAATTTCACGTGGTCTAGAAAGCGAATTTCAATACTGATGTGAACAGCGGAAAGCCAAGGTATTCCGGTCGAATAAGTTCAATGTTGTCGGAGGTTAGGTCATTCTTCTAAGGGTGGCTTGCCTCATGTTAATCCCGAAATTCATGATGGTACATTCAGTAGTGGTCTAGTAGTGGTAGTAGTACTATCCTGGATGAGCTTCCAGACAAAGTGACCTAAGCAAGAGGTTCAATGATACTAGTAGTGTATATCGTACTTTAATCTCAATTATATATATAATTAAGTTTAGTATTTATCCTATGGATAAGCATGTATGGTTCAAACTACTACAGTCCTTTGTATCCAGTTCGGGATATATAGTATCTCATAGTATAAATAAACACTATATAGTTGCTGTACTATATCACAAACATCTTGGACTTCGGGATCGGCGACTTTCTGGTACAGTGAGGGACTCTACCTGTTCACCTACTATATACTAGGCATTTAGGTTCCTTCCAGGAACACACGTTGGAAGAAGGAATAATAGTATCACTATCAAACCAAGGCGTCTAATGTACAAATTTGGATGGTATACCTACATAACGGGCAACACACTGTCAGGGTACGTACAACAGTCCAGAATGTCGCAAGGTCAGAGTCTCATTTCCTATGAAAAATCTCGCTCAGGTAGGGGTAAACGGGAGTTAACCTGAAAGTTGCATAATTCGAAGGTGCAGCAAGCTGCGAGTTGTGGGGCGCAACTGGGCCAGAAGATAATACAGCTGCCAGCTGGCATATGCTGCCAAGAGGACCGTTTGCAGCAAGTTTCAGAAAAGGTGGGTCAATCAAGAAGGGGCTAGCCGTACGGCTGTGGGGACATATCCTTCTAGTTGATTAACTAACTCTCATGCAGTCATGCTACTGATGCTTCTGCTTCGTGCGGCTACGTAGGTATAAGATATATAGGGTTCTTCATATGGAGATCCGACGGGAAGGCTAGATCGAAGGTGGGCTCTACCTAGGCCAGAACCACTTTGGACCATAGGCTATTGAGGTAACGCTGCCTAGAGGCCCCATTTACGCCCCGTCTGGGTTACCCGGGAAGACTAAGCCTGGCAGGGAACTTGCATTTAAGGAGCAGGAAGTAACTAGGAGCAGAGATAGACAATAGTGATTTACAGGTAACTGGTGAGCCACCTGCGACGTTGGTCCGATGCCATATAATTTCTTCGTGTTCAGCCGAGGTATAGACGGTCTGTAGATACGCGAAATTGCATTACTTAGTGTGTCGTAAACTTTGCGCCATATAAACGAGCACAGCGCTCTGGACTATTTCCTTGCTTCAGAAAGTGAAGCACCTGCACAGCTAGCACCTTGTATACCGAGCGCGATCAGGCCAACACAGAAGTTATATTGCATCAAAGATCGATACCATTGCGCAAGCAATCTTCAGCATTTTCTTTTTGGTAGCTGTACGAACAATGCCAGCGGCCGCACTAACATTGAGCACGTCGCACTTCATGCGAGGCGACGCAAGGTCGACTATGGGGACAAGAGCCTCGGTTTTCAGGGTTGCATGAGCCTATCACCGTCGAGCGGGCATAGGAGGGTACCCTGTGAGTTTTCTCAGGTCGGTGTCGCTTGCCATCACGGCAGCTCACTGGGCTAAAAAGAAGCTGGAGCACGCAATTCAGCTCGTTTCTTCGAGCGAGTTAGGAAGGCATGAGTTGTGGCTTCCATCGTTTTGCTTTCAACAAGCAAAGTTGGACAATTAATCAATCGAACGATACCAAGATCCTTGGTGATTGTCGCATGCCGTGTTGTATATATGGGACGAGAATATGAGTCAAGTATCGCGGATTTGCCTTACTGAGGCGCGCTATGGAAGCGACGTTGGTGGTGTGCGTGTTGACTAGGATATCGCTTGCTGGATGCTGAGTTGACTCAGTCACTTGCCTCTCATTGGCCTTGAATTGCTATGGGTTAGGGAGCTGCCAGCGCCCGCATTTCGGTTTGTCACCAGCGGAGCAATGACATGGAGAGTGGAATCCTGACAACCCATGTCATCATATTCGATCAGCCCATCAAACCGCCCAAAACCACGCGACCAACGCTATTGAGTTCGCTCTTGGCCTGGTGACGGCTGGCATCCTCGAATTCGCGTATGATCCCCGCCACCATAATCTTCCTTATCTTGGCATCCGCCTTAGAAAACATTTCCCCCAATGCGACAGTACATACTGAAGGTGTGAAGACTAGCGACACCAATCGGGTGTAACAGTCAATTAGAATATCACACAGGGTAACAAATGTTTCGAAATAGTCCGGTTCAAATGGTAACAATGGCGTCAGAAGATATGTGTATTCCTCGCCGGGGAGGAGCTCCGAAGCCTCCGTATGCGGAAACGAGACGGTCGCTGCCGCCGCGCTGGCTGAGTTACTCGCCATTGACTTCAAATCCGACGGGTCACTGGATTGTATCGGTAGGCCGATTTCTGTGGCCGAACTGGTGCGGCGCGCTTTCGTGCCGGCGTGAGCAGCCCGCTTGAACATCTGTGGGATACGGGCGCGAGTGAGGGTGGAGGAGGAGGTGCCGTCGGGAGGATGCACTTGCTGAAAAGCCTCGAATTCATTTAGGAGGGTGTTGAGTGCGCGAAGGAATTCCACGGGTGTTGTGCTGACATCGAGAATCGGAGGCAGGGAGAGGCCCAAAAGAAGGTAATTGATGGCGCGACGGGCGAGTTTACGGGGCTCAAAGTATGGCAGTCGGCTGATATCGGTCCGGGAAAAGTGAACTGTATTGAACCAGTAGATGCGGCCTTCGTGCGCTTTTCGCAGATAACCCAGTGTAGAGATCCGCTTAGCGGCCATATCGTGGATGTGCTGGTAGATTGCTGCTGCGCTTTGAGGCCCAAGTGATCCGCTACCACTCGTTAACGGGGGTGGCATGGACCCCACCGATGGGTCATGACTGATGCTGGATTTGGTGTCCCGGCGCGAAAGACTGGGGGCAAATGTCGAGGAAATCATATTGGACATGGCTATGTAGTTGGAGAAGGTTGCCTACCCCGGCAGAAACGTGGATTCCGTACTCCGTAGGCAATGAGGATACACGATTAAAAGGGGCTGGCTCAAGAAAGCGTACTAGTAGGAAGATCCGCGGGATCGGGAAGGAGATGGAATCTCCGTGCCACGTGACCGTTATTACTGCCAGCAGAGACGGAGCTGGCGAGCCTGTAACGTCTGGGGAAAGTATTATGATGGGCTAACGAATAAGGATATCATAAGCAGAGGTTCCAGTCGCATGAATTGCTGGTACGCGAGCTGATTGGGAATTAGCCCCATCCAAAACATGCTATAGATTAGTAGGCTGCACTAGCTCACTGGATTATATATTAATATTGAAACACTTAAAATATCCACTAAGCATGTTAGCTCAGGGGAAGAGCGCCGGGCTCATAACCCGGAGGTCCCTGGATCGAAACCAGGACATGCTATCTGTTTCTTTTTTCTTCTCTCAGCTATCGTAGCTGATCGCTTCTTTTTGTTCATTCAAAATATGCTAGCATAGGCTGTCCACGCTACTTGATAGCTCGGTATCTATTCTTACTATGGAGTACGACCAAGAGAATCCCGAGTCGCCATGTTGCTGTCGAGGAGATTCCCACGGTCCATCCCAAGAACAACTGATGCTTTTCAGCTGAGATAGATTTAAATTTCATAGTTGCCATGGTGGTAGATACAGACGAACTGAGTATGTACGTACCGGTAGCATAACACTATTTACATACCAGTATCCTTGAGTAGGTTACTCGAGGGAATGATACACACATTATGTGGCAGGTGCCATCTATATCTTGAAAAGGACTAGCGTAGGGGTCTAACTGGCTATACCTGACTGGGTTAGTCGCCGACTATCACCCCGGCTGGCCACTGACATGTGACCGACCGCCTTCCCTAAGGGATTGGCTCCGAGCTGAATGAATGAATAGGAAGGATATCTTCCGGCACTTGACCACCTTCTTTCCCCTCCTTACGAATCAATGGCCCCTTGAGATGACCTAGTATCAGGTCTTCTCTGTGGCGAGCCCCAATACTTTCTTGCGGCTTTGTGTTTCAATATGCTTCTGCGCTCGGCCACTTCTTATTTGATTAGAACTGGCCAGGGGTATCAACTATTCCTAGCATGACACGCCGACTTGTATGTCCCTTTTCTTCTGATCATGGAGTGCTCCTATCAGAAGATCTTAGAACTGATCGGATATCTTTATAGGTTCGAGCGGGCGTGCAGCTCGCGATTTTCGCATCTTTCATCGCTCTTCTCGTCGTGACCTTGGACAACAGGTTCCGTGTCCTCCCTGCCTCCATCCACGGCCATCTTCCATCCCACTATGCTGGCTTCGCCATCACCGATGTCACCATTGTGACTTGTTCCTCCATCAACGTTTTCTCAAACTGTCAACCGAGCCAGGAGTCCTGGTCCCAGGTCGAGAAAGACCTCTACCTCCGCACCGGCTGGACCTCAAGCGCATTTGTTCGATTTGAGCGAAAGAAAGAGGAAGAACTGCTTCCTACAGACAAGGTTGTTATTGACCTTAAAATTAGCCGACTTGTTCCCGAGTATTCAGAGGATCCTGAGGCCCAGGCAGAGACATGGGAGCAAAGACCCGGTGGTATCTGGCTCAAGCGAACCGCTAAGCGCCACGCGAGTGACTCTGGAAAGGCAATCACCGCTATCGATGTCCTCTTTGGTGCCGATGCAGTCGATCCGCGAATTGGCTGGGAAGTCAGGGATACTCCATTGCTACTGGATAGCCGTACGGAGGAACTGGAAACTCGAATCAGCGTTCGTCGGGGAGATCCTCCCAAAACGAAGAAACCAGTGCCCAGGATAAACGAGAATGGGCGCTTCAAGATCATGCAGCTGGCTGACTTGCATCTGAGCACCGGCCTAGGGGCTTGCCGTGAACCCGTCCCGGCTGAACCCGTTCCAGGGCAGAAGTGTGAAGCCGATCCTCGGACGCTAGAGTTCGTGGAAAGGCTTCTAGACGAAGAGCAGCCTGATTTTGTTGTATTAAGTGGCGACCAGGTTAATGGTGAGACGTCGAGGGATGCCCAGAGTGCTCTTTTCAAGTCCGTTAAACTCCTTGTTGATCGCAAGATACCCTACGCGGCCATTTTCGGCAACCATGATGACGAGGGTAACCTGAAGCGACCGGAGCTTATGACCATCTTGGAGGATTTGCCGTACTCTTTATCTACTGCCGGCCCTGAGGAAATCGACGGAGTCGGCAACTATTATGTCGAGATTCTTGGCCGCGGAAGCACCACCCACTCCGCGCTAACCCTTTACCTTTTGGACTCACACTCGTACTCTCCTGATGAGCGGAATTATCGCGGGTATGACTGGATCAAGCCGAGTCAGATTCGGTGGTTCAAGAACACGGCTCAAGGGCTGAAGACCAAGCACCATGAATACACCCACATGCACATGAACATGGCTTTCATTCACATTCCACTGCCGGAGTATCGTGATCCCAACAACTACTACCTGGGTAACTGGACAGAAGCCCCAACAGCGCCGGGCTTTAACTCGGGCTTCAAGGATGCCCTCGAGGAAGAGGGTATCCTGTTTGTGAGCTGCGGACAGTAAGCGATGTCTTTTCCATCCATCCATGACTCTTTGCTAACCCGCTTTCAGTGACCATGTCAATGACTACTGCATGCTCAATCGAGATAACGAGGAAAAGCCGTCCCTGTGGATGTGCTACGGAGGAGGCGCTGGTTTCGGCGGGTACGGAGGATACGGGGGTTATGTGCGCCGCGTGCGGTTCTATGATTTTGACATGAACCCTGGCCGTGTGGTGACATACAAGCGGCTGGAGTATGGCGAGACGGAAGCCAAAATTGATGAGATGATGATTATCGACGGTGGCATTGTCAAAGGGCCCGAACAAGAAAAGTGAATTGGAGATTGGTGCCTTTCCAACCCGCTGAAGTGGTATTATTTCTCCTTTCTTTTTGAGCTGGGTCTCGCGAGACGCATCTGGCGCTGCTTTTCGGACGATATCATCTATTCGAGGCTCTTACATCTATTACTGGGGAGGCGTTCGTTCCTATTTGAGACTTAACCGGCGGGCATTCATTTTCTTTTCCTTGTATCATATTAGTATTCGATTCAAGCATCTTCAGGATGCGTGGGCCGCGATAGCAGGCAATTCCTCGAGAAAATTGATTATTTTTATCTTCTTTTCCTTCCTACTCTATCACCACCACTTTTCATAATACACGCGCTCCGTGTTCCCGAGAAAGCCCTCAAGGCTGCTCACCACATCATCCGTCATGCCAGGCGGACCACACACATAACACACCGTCTCTTCCGCCTCAATACTACCATCAGGTTTACTGACCGCCTTGCGTAAATCATCCCGATTGATCCTTCGCGTGTGCAGGGTCAGATCCCCGGATTCCGCAAATCCAGTGAGAGAACTTCGATCCAAACCAGGATCGGTGATGAAAAGATCTAAGCTAATCTGCAATCGACGAACCTGTGACTGCGACGCAATGATCTGTCGTAGACGTGAAAGAAACAAGATCTGCTGCAGGCTACTAGTACCATTCCCGGTTACTGTTCCTTCTTCTTTCCGTGGGAGTTTCGTTGAGTACAGAAATCGAATATTGAATGATGGGTGAGGAAGAGCGATCTCGTCGCCATTGTTTAGATGCGAGAGCATGGATATCAGTGGGCTATGGTTTTGTTAGTATTTAGTTATGAATCATCTTTCCTGTTTGATGAGTCGACATGGAACACTCACTTGATCCCCACTCCGCCTGCCACGAAAACTACATTCCGAACTTTCGTCAAGTCCACGCGGGAAGATGGAGGCCATACAAAACTCCCTCCGACGCGGATGCTAAGTTCTGTACCTAGGATCTGATCCGCCGGTCGCCAGAGCCATACGCTGGCTGGGTTGGAGGGCGCATATTGCACGGCTAACTCTACGTAGGGTGGCCGACCGCGCGGGTCGATGGGTGGCACGTCGGTCTCATCAGTTGTGATTGCCTCGGCGGGGTATTCTAGTGATGGGAGGACTTGTGCGTCGGCTGGAGTGGAGGTAATACTGAAGCCACCTGCGTTGGGGATGGAGGGAATATGGACGTCCAGCCATTGACCCGGGAGGAATGTTAGGGGTTGTTGGGGGTTGGCTAACTGTTGGGTGTTAGCTTGATAGTATGTATATACGGTCGGTCGGAAAGCGGATATGTCGCTGATAGTGTAGAGATTATAGGTGTGCGGTTGGAAAGGTCATGTAGGAAAAATATCATTATGGAAAGAAAATCATACCTCATCCACTTCCTGACCTTCATCATCTTCGACATTCTGGACCTCCGGCGGGATGGTCAGCTGTAGCAGTCGCACGGAGGGGTTGGCCTGTTCGATATGCGACAGCCGGACATTGTACAGTCGGTTCTGGCGGGGTTCGGCAGCGGTGCGCAATTGATGGGGCAGTGAGCCCTTTCGGTTTGTCGGGGAGCTCATGTGGTGTGCTTGGTGGTGGCAGCACAATTGGTTCTCAGCCGATGGCTGGCGCTTAGAGAAGAGAGCTGATGGGTGATGGCGAGATTGGACTGGGAGCAGTTGATGGCACTGCAGTACTAGTCGGAGTCTCCGCATCCGGAGGTCCAATGAATGTTGCGGAGGACGGTTGCTTCTTGGAGATAGTAGTAGCAGCAGTAGGTTTTTGGAGGGTTCACAGGGCCAGCTGGCGGGATAAACATTTAGTGCCTTTACATGGATTAGAGTAAGTAATTATTTTGCATAGAAATTGACTGTGATGTAGTTAACAAGAGCGCATTGCTGGTTTGGTAGAAGTACAACGTACTAGTAGTCGAGTCGAGGCGAGATGGATGACGTTGGGGCATGTCATGTGCCTTCTTGGTTTGTTTGCAGCGACCTGGAACCAAGTACTACTTACTATCCTTCTCTTCCACATTGTATGTACTCGTTCCCATCTTTGTGCTTCAACATCACATCCTACTGATTCAACGATATGGCTCAGTGAGATAAACAGGGAAATTATGGTGTTCCCTCATGACTGCCAAACCCCTCCTCCAGTTCTCTTATGCAGGTGCAGTCACAACAGTACTAGTAGTAGGTAAATCACAACTACTTACAGTCTCCCAGTTTGCTCCACCTGGGCGCTTCGCACTCTGGTTGGACAGTCCCGAGCATTTCTTCCAATGAAAATGAATGGCCATAGTCACATGACCGGACACCGCCCTCATCTCATCGTCCCCCTGCCTCGACATTTCTTCCCTCTAGCACGGAGGTATTGAGCCATCTAATACGGAGTAGTCATTAGCTATTAGAGCTGATACTCTCATGGGTCGCACCCACCAACGGGCGGCCAGATTCTTCTCTTAGTCTCGTCGCGTAGAGGGTTGCTGGGAGCATGCAGATCGCCTTCCCCATCACACGCTAGGCGTGTGACGGCTGTCAACCAAACGGCTACTTCTGCCGCCTCATTGGTGATGGACCCCGGCCTGGCGCCGATGCTGGCGCTTCCTAGACGGCAAGCATTGGCCAGATGCAACCCGTGGGAAACATCAACTGCATTTCCCGCTTTCCTGGCTTGCCATTGCATTGCTGTGATAGCGCCGTTCTCCTCATCTGGACCATGCACCACAAGAGGATGGACGCCGGCGCTTCTGGGGTGCCAGACTTCTTATCCTCGCCATCTCCCCGGCTGATCATCCGGAGCTCCTCTCTCTGGTAGCCATTTTTGTCTCCTTGCTCTCATCTATGTGTTAGCACTTGGTGTTTGATGCCAGTGAGCTGAACGTACAGCCACAACCGACCTGGACTCAGTCACAGGTGAAACACGAGCCCAGGCACTCCATCAGAGCGAGTACACTTTTCATCGTGATACTATCCATCGTGGTCTATCTTCCTAGTTGGCTTTGACGACTTCGCATAAATCAACACCATCAGTCATGATGCGCATGCGCATGCCGCCGCTTCGTGATCTCTTCCCAACGAAATGGCGTAATCACAACTTGATGTATATATTGATGACCATCGAACTGCCTCTTACTGTCATCATCCTCACGCTTACGGGTATCGCCTCTCATGACCTCTACCGGACGAAGCTCTGGCAGGATGGCGCCGACAATGGGTTCAACAGTTCGCCAAATGAAAGGCTCTACGCCGCGGCCAACTATCGATCCTTCAAGACCCCCATTGTCTGGAGTTCATTGTATGTGAAAGCCTTCTGGTCCAGAGCCCCCCTATGTCATGACTGACATTGGAACAGCATCACCGAGTACAACCTCGTCCTTGGAATTTTGAGTGTCTTCGTGTGGATTACAAAGATTCCGGTCCACATCCTTCACATGCTTACTCCGCCCTTGTCGGCCTTTGTCCACGCTGGCTTGATCGCTGTGTATATCTATTCCGTTCGTTATCAGGCCGGTCCCGACATGTCTGACCCCGAGCATCCTCAACCGGGCGCACCATGGTACATCACGAAGAAATGCTCAGTGGCTGCCGTCAAATCAGACGTTCACTACTGCATGCAAGCCAAGGCACTGTTTGCATTTTCGATAATTCTCATGTGAGGACGCCCTTATCCTCTGATACCCTATCTGGGGGGAAACGGCCAGCTAATTTGCTCAACAGCCTATACTACGTTGTCGTGCTCGGCGTCAGCTTGCAAAACTGCGTCATGACGAAAGAAGAGCGTCAAGAACGGGAAGAGCTGCGCGAAGAACGAAGGACTATGAAAGAGTTCGAAGACTACGTTCTCAAGTCGCCTGGCATTCCTATGACCGTACCGAGACAAACCGGGCCCATGCCGACGGGCATGCCTGCCAGAGCACCATTCCATAAAACTATCACTCGAAGCACTGATGTATCGTCGGCGGATCTCCCACTTCGTCAACACTTCAGTTCACCGAACCCTCGCCGCTCAATGCACCAAGTGTCGGCGGAGACACTTTCCGGACATCAAGCCCAGTCCCAGACATCCTTTGTGCAGACCAACAAGGCGACTGAGAACTAAGTGGGGTTGCAGTGCAGTCTAGTCTACCTAATCCTGGAGAGCTACATAAGGCTAGGGAGGCTCCTCGAGGCAATCGCCAATGTAATGGGATTCACGTGCTCCATAGCTCTGTTACCCGCCCACCATTGATGGCTTAAGATCGAACTCATGCTTACTTATACTCTTACATCCGTCCCTACATCCACACCCCAAAGTCCTGATTTCTATACCATTTTGCGTGCTGGATCACGCGGAGTTTATCGGTTATATTTGGAAGTGTGATGGCGTGGCAGTCATCAGGATCACATAATGTTGTTTGTTTGACTAGTTCGCCTGTCGCTAGTTCGTCTAGGGTTATCGCGCTTCCCTCCCCAGTATTCTCTTATTCCCCCTCATCACGGTAAAAAAATATTCGAGTATAGCACCAATATATGTTGTTGTTGACCACTGTCTTATATTAAAGAGCTTCAGATTCTATAAGTAGTAGCAGCCTACACCTCACTCAGGGCTTTCTTGGATGCTGATGTTTGTAGGCTGCTGTATGACTCCCTTTTAATCTACATTGTTTCGATGGTTGCCAACTTACACCTGCTATTGTCCGGACCAGGCGCCTTGCCAACTCTAATAATATATCATATCGCGGCAACTTCGTTGAGCCGAAGGGGACGCCGTGTACGACTAAGAACTCTCTGCAGCACAGACAACTGAACACAGTAGAATATATCAAAAAAGATGGATCCATGAAATGACAATACGAGTTCATGCCATGTGGGGTATGTAATAAGAGGATGAAGTTCGTGTTTACCATGCATATTCGATTTACTAGCATATCACGTGACTATATGTAACAGGAGGACAATCGTAGCACGTGACCGCAACCGGACGAACTTACTGCTATCATATCAAGACTTGGTCGGGTTCTCACGCAAGTGACCTCTCGAGATCTCCCACTTACGGCTGATCAACGTCCTCATCATGTCCCTTACCCGGACCTCCTCTGTCCTGCGACAATGTCGCCTACAATTGCACCCGGAAGCCCTCTCCCTGACGCGCACTTCCCCTCCCCTGAGCCATTCTACCCGCCATCGCCGACCCTCGCGCTATGAAGCCAAATCTTTCCATACGACGACGCCCTCTAATGCAGCGCCACGATCTCCCATCGCGCGGAAGGCTCAATCCACTCGGAGACAAGCCGTCTTCACAATTGACGGAGTATTCGCCCACACTGTCCAAGGCGATGTCGAGAAAATGCTACAAAGGCTGGAGAAGACCGTGGAGGAACACTATGACCGGTGGAAGGAAACCCACAGCTATGAGGGAAGCTACGGTCGCGCGAAGCTGAGCCTCGACAAATACAAACAAATCGCACAATCCCTACTGCGAACCGCCTATTCCCAGCCTCCATCCGCACGCGCGATTCGCGCAATTTCCACCAATGTCGAGGTTATCTGGAACGTTTCGAGGTGCCTACTGAGTCCCGATAATCGGGCCCTGGAAGTTTGGCTCCACAGTGCTTGTGCTCTCGCAGGCGCAAGATCCCCTGCCCTTATGCTCGCTCAACGGAACCTCGACGAGGCGCATCCGAATTACCCCCTACGCACTCAATTCCTGGATAAAGTTGAACAATGGGCGTTGCAAGAACGTGATCCTCGTGCTATGCATGTTTATGTGAGAACGCTTATTGCCCGCGGGGAACATGAAAGCGCGGTGCCGCTGATGGATGAGCTCATGTCCACCATCTATCCTTCGACACGAGTGGAGGGCCTGGAGACGCCTCTTTCGTTCTACAACATTCCCCAGGTGTGGCCGACGTATATTCAACTACAAGAGGGGCTGAAGAAGAAGGGTGTGAGTTGGGGCGTTAGCAGAGATGAGCTGGCCCGTCTGGCAGGAGTGGATTACCAAGAGCCCAACTACTTGTCGAGTTATGCGTCCGCAATGTTTGAGGCTGGTGATTATGAGAAGTACGAGCAGTACATGCATCAGGCTGCAATGGCCGGTGTTCCCAGTGCTTGCGTCTCTTTGGCCCATTTCTACTACCTTACTGCGAGAGGACTGTTTCCCCGTCGGGGAGAGAAGACGTTTGTTCCGCGGTCGGAAGAAGACTCTAGCGAGGTACTCAAAGAGGGTAGATTGGAAACTCTTTACTCCAGTATTGTCCGTGGTCTGGCACCCCACGAATACTACAATAATCTTGCTCTCGAGTGGTGGGAGCTGGGATTGAACATGGGCAGCGATTTGTCTGCTATGTTCCTTGCTCTCGCTTACCGAGAGGCCGGTCAGCTAGAAGTTGCAGATTCTTTTTACAAGCTGGTAGATACGCCTCGTTTATGGGCCCCCAAATTCTCTGCTGATGATTTCGCCATGAATTGGGACAATCCGTTTGCCAGCTTCTCTGTGCCACGGCGAGTACTCAATGTAAAATGGTATGACAGCGATGCCAAATGGACCACTGAGAAATAGCCAAAAAGAAAGGGAATCAATGGAAACTCAAAACGCCAAAATCACGCTTGTCTAGCAATGCTGATAGTCGTACCAAGATGCGCTATGTCACATGAAGCGCGTCGCGACGCGAACTGGGAAGAGTGAAAAGGGATTTCAACTTTCGGGCTCATTAAGGTTTACTCGGTGTCAAACCAGGTGTGGAGGATGTCTGGCAAGGCGTCTCGTGGGGCAGTGCCGGCGTGAAGTTCATTCAGGTGTTGCTCGACATGGGAGCTGTTTATTGTTATGCTTGCCGGCATAGTTGGTGCTCATGCCTTAAGCGTACACATAGTCTTCTGCCCGCCATCCAGCTTGTCTCTTCGGGCGGCTGTGAAGGCAGAGGAAGCAAGTTCGCAAGGTGAGTCAAACCGACCCTTCACTCTGAGGGAGTTCAGAACCTGCCCAAGTGCTTGCCGGTAGGAGTCGAGGTCACGGGAGGCTCAGTTATGGTGAGGGTTGCTGCAGGTGCAATCATCACTGGAGTTGTTGTTTCATCCTTGCAGCCGAACCAGCCGGGGGTCTTGCAGGTAGTTGTCGAGGTCATGGGAGGTTCAGTTGTGGTGATTGTTGGTGCAGATGTAATATCCGAGGTGGTTGTTGGATCTTTGCAGCCAAACCAGCCAGGGGTCTTGCAGGTGGAGGTGGAGGTGGAGGTGGACGTTGTCTCGCCAGTCGTGGTTGGATCCAAGCAGCCCCACCATCCGGGCGTCTTGCAGGTAGATGTTCTGCTAGTCGTAGTAGACGTGGATGTAGATGTGGCCGAGGTGGTAGTAGTAATTTCAGAGCCGTTACTGCGGAAAAACTTCCAGAGTTCGCAATCGTAGCACTCCTCTTCAGGCGCACAAGGAGGCACATCGTCGTAGCCAGCAAGAACATTCGCAATGACATAGTTAATGCGATGTTTGCTGAGACCAACACGCCAGCCCTTGTCTTCAACTGTGTCATAGACACACATCTGACCAGTATGGCATGCGGATTCCATGGCATAGCCACCCCAGGTACAAACTGAGCTTACTCCATTGCAAGTTCCCATGTAGACCGGGTCTGCCGTATGTCCGAAATGATATGATCCAGTGTTCTTACGTGACTGTGGGTAACGTGAGTCATGTCCTGGCGGACTGGGAAGACCCAAACGAGCTGCTGGGAGTGCTTCCGGAACAGCTTCAAAGGTGACAACTGGTACCCCAAATGTCAAGCCTAGCAAGCTGGACACCGCACCACCCAAAGAATGGCCGGTCAGCCAAACGTTGGCATTTGGGTACATCTCGGTGATATTAGAGTAAAGGTCGATTGAGGAGCGATAATATCGGTTCTCATCTAGCATCGCCTCAACAATGCACGTCAGGTTCGCATTGTACAGGGTTGTCTGGCAATCGCAGACTTGCCGCCAGAGGTAAGAGCCTCCCTGGCCACAGCAGCAGCTGAAGAATAGATTGTCGTTGATTTTATCATTTGTAGTAGTGCCCTCGCCATCGAACAAGGCCGGTGAAGTTCCCTTGAGGGAGATGACCACCGTGCTATTGGTCTTATCGGCATATACGTGACCTCGGAGCCCGTCTCCTTGCCACCCAAAACTTCCAGAGTGGTTGAACCGACCATGAATATCCTGCCAATCCCCGGTCCCAGGTACCTCGATGTAGTCATTCGCCGTCATCATTGCCAAAGCAACGACCGTCTTCTTCTCTGTGACATTCGGGCCCGGCAGCGTATCCATGACCCAATCGGACGGCGACAGCGCCACTGCCGAGCCAGAGGATCGTGCAGTCACTAGGTGTTCTTCAATGACCGACAGGCGTCGGTCTGCAAGTCTTTCGATTGTGAGCGGTTGTGACGAAGCAACCAGCGGAGTATTCGGTGTGACGACATCGGTTTCGACTCCTTCGTCTGAGACGGCCCGAAGACGAGTGTCTGGCGTGATATCTAGCCGGCGATGGAGATCAGGATCTTGATAAGTTCCTCGGTGAAAGATATGGCGAAGCGTGAATTCGTGGGTGTCTGAGAGGGGGGGCGAGTCACCCAGCGGGATCTGAGGAGGGAGGAAGGGCGACGCTGGTCGGGATCCGAGGTATACGGGCTGATAAGCGGAGATCAGACCTGGAAGTAGTGTCACCGACCATAGCAGGTCGGATAGTCTTGTGTTCCCCCAGGAAGGCTTTTTATTCTGCCCTCGAAGGCCTTTCATGGCGATGCAGTGATGAACAAAGATGCAGGGATGATGCTGAGAGATAATAATGATGGAAACAGGGTCGCTTTAGATAACCGGCGCCATCCTGTCGATAGATAGATAGGCAGTAGTTGAGGTGGCCACCGACTGGGCTGGAGAAAGTGGGTATGGGGCTGTCACGTGATGACCA
Organism: Aspergillus luchuensis; assembly: GCF_016861625.1. Classification (NCBI taxonomy): domain Eukaryota; kingdom Fungi; phylum Ascomycota; class Eurotiomycetes; order Eurotiales; family Aspergillaceae; genus Aspergillus; species Aspergillus luchuensis. The sequence goes on from NC_054852.1 coordinate 623,190, forward strand.
CTGGCCCACATACCGAAGTGGTAGATGATCAACCAACATAGCTGAGTGGATCATCCAACTACTAGTAGCTCACATGAGCCGTTTTCCTTTCTTTCTGTCGTCATGCCTATCAAAGTTAGGTATCTCACGCCTAGTTTGTTGGCGGCACCCGCTTCCTTCATGATGGGTTGTTGATGAACACTGTTCATCTACTGCGGAGACGGGTGCTTGTGAAGGACTAATAGTAGATAAACCCTACTGCAAATTACCATCCAGGATCGTCATTGTCACATATTTATCATACTGAATATATATTCTTTGATGACGGGTATCTTAGGTTCACCATGGCCCCCTAGTCCGTCTACCGAATTTTACCTTGACTAATAAAAGGGCACAAGCACAACACTAATATTGTCCTGCTTCCAGCATGGCATCCACTAGCTACTCACGGATACTATAGCTCGTCATGTACTTTCTCACCTACAGCCCGACCCAGACTCATCCCCACTTCAACATCAACAGCAATGGCGTTCTTACTCGCTTTCAAAATGTCCTCATCAAACTGTATACGACCCTTCTGGAATGCCACAATAATGGACGACCCTCCAAACTGGAAAATCCCAAGCTCATCACCCTTGTGTATCTGAGTCCCCGATTGCTGATACTGCGGATGAATCCTATTAACCATTAGCACCCTTCAACTGGCACCCACAACTCATAAAGTGCATACCTGACTGTCCCCACCTGCGAAGCCCCAATAGCCACAAAAAGCACTTCCCCAAACTCCTTCGTCTCAATAACCACATAATCCCTCGCATTCCTCGTCAAGATGTCCACCTGACTCTGCAACGCTATCGGATCCACCTCATAATAGTCCCCCGGCATGCTTCGAAACTGCTTGATAGTCCCCGAAACCGGACTATGATACCGATGATAATCCTGCGGCGACAACCGAAAACTCGCCACCGGGCCGTCCGCGAACTTCGGGCCTAACTGCTTATCCATTACCAGATTTGTGATGGAGAAATCATTCCCCTTGATCCAGATCTTCTTGCTCTCGGCTACGGCTTCGTAGGCAACAACGCGCGAGTCGGCAACTATCACTGCAGCCGTGGGGTCGTCTTTACGGTAGATTGGGCGTGAGCCGGGCTTGTGGGCACGTACAAAGAAATCCTCGAATGTTGCATAGGCTGTTATGTCGGAAGGGGTGAAATCGTTCATGTTGATGTGGTAGAAGTCAACAAAGGCCTTGATGCGTTTCCGAGATGCAGGGGTGGCTTCTTGTTTGCCTGCTGGGGTCAACGCTGGGTCTCGAGAAAAAGAGACACAGAAAAAGGGGAAGTAAAGATGCTACCTTCTTCAATGGCAGTATGATGCAGGTATAATCGCATCAGGTGGGTGGTGTCCAGCCATTCTGTTAACGGGTTGAATAATAGAAGCAGCTTAAACTTCTTCCATAGCGGCTGCTGTTCCCGCATGTGTTTACCGGTCTGTCTCCTGTAAGTACGGCGCATGTATTAGAGCGATCAGCGAGGAAGTTACCTTGCGCTCTATGGTGATCCATCCAACCTCTCTATTTTGGACCTAAGACCCGTTAATTGCTGTGGTACGCGACATGGGATAAGACTTACCATCTTAACCAAAGACAGCAGATAGTCTGCTATCCAGTGCAAAAATGTAATAACGAACATTCTGGCTACTGTTCAAGTTGTTGAATCTTGTGAGTTTGTAGCCACTTTCTTTTTCTTCGCGATGGAAATGTGATCGAAATCGTCGCGATGCAACGGCAATGATGTCAGCATGACGGCTTCCCGATGGCAGTATAACTATATACCTAACCATCCACACATACTCTTTTGGGAATAAACAACGTCCCCTCTTGCCCGGAAGGTAAGAGGCAGTAGATAATAACTGGTTATTGTTCCAGTACTCACGGTGTCATAGAAATAGACGATGTAGCATAGGGTTGGAATTGCCTGTTTGGAATATTGGAATGAAGTGAAGTTGAGCAAGCCTTCCATCTGTGTGGAATTCACGATACAGTTGAGGAATCAAGGGCGCATCTAACAATCTGATAGTATCTACTGACATCTGTATGTGTGTTTGTCAGGTATACTTTCTCGTGTTGTGATGAGCTATCGTGGCTCTCTGACTGGTCGTGTTCTATGGGTCCTTAGCTAAGTAGCACATGCTTTCATGCTTGCATATGTTTTACTAGTAATTTATTCATATGTTGTGGAAAGCTAAACTTTCTGATATACTGTCCCTTTGCTCGTGCGATAACCTAAATTCAATAACGATCGATAAGCTAGCGACCAGAAAGAAACAATAGTGCTCGTGCTCACAATCCTCAAAGAAACAGCCCACATCCATCCATACAAATTTACATAGCGGGCGCGATCAAGTCAAAGAACATGAAAATAAAATCGAATTGAATCCATACATCTATATTAATCGAAGAAACCTATCATTTCAACCCTCCCGCCAACAGCAAACTCTGCCCCGTCATATACCCCGTCTTCACTAACATAGTGACAACATTAGCCACCTCCTCCGGCAACCCCAACCTCCCCAGGGGAATCGTGCTTGCAACCTCCGGAATGGACTCAGCATTAGGGATCATCCCTGTATCCCCAATCATCGCCGGCGCAACATCATTGACACTAATATTGTACTCTGCTAACCTCGTTGCCAGGTTCTTCATCATCCCCGTCAACCCTGCCTTTGAGGCCGCATAATGACACCCATTAATGCCACCCCCATACCCCGCAATCGACGACATGAAGATAATCCGTCCCCAGCGCTGCGCCTTCATGTGCTCGACTACCCCCTTGACGAGCAGGAACGAGGCCCGTAGATTCACGGTCAGAGTGTAATCGAATTCCTCCGTCGTGATGTCCCATACTTGCGGGACCCGTTTGCCGTACCCGGCATTGGAGATGAGGATGTCCGGGGTGCGGTTGTTGTGTTGGGATTGGATCTCGCTGAAAAGGGTGGTGATCTGGGTGGGTGAGGAGACGTCGACTTGGTGGATAGTGATAACGAGGGCGGGGTGTTCGTTTTGGAGCTCTTTCTGAAGGGTGGTTATGGATGTCGAATTGGATGAATAGGTGAGGGCTAGGTGCACGGATTTGGCGGCTAGTTGGCGGGCACAGGCGGCGCCGATTCTATGATATTTAAGTGTTAATAATGGATTTGTTGGCTCTCAAGTGTGGTAAGGATGAGGGTGGAAGAGAGTTTACCCTCCTGAGGCGCCGGTGATAAGGGCCAATCGGCCACCAATGTCGTTCAACTGGTCCATGATGAGTTTGCTAACGAGACTAGAGGGTGAGAAAGACGTGACTATCCAAGTGTCACTGTGAGTTTTTCTGGGAAAAGGATGGTAGATATAGTAGAACTGCTTACTCGTAATGTCTTCCCCGCTGGTCGGCGCAATTCCGGTCCCAACCCCGCGACATTATGGATCCACTCCCCGGGCTTTGTTCCGACGGTGCAGCGCCAAGCTACTGTGTGTTAGCAGTACGCTGATCGGATCGCAATAGACAACCCTACTTAGTGTTTCCATGATGCGTACACTAAAGTACATATAGGGTACTGAGGTGGTTGTAGTAGTGTCCTGTATCATAGCTTTCTTTTTGCGAGTTGCTGTATAGTCTAATTGAGGTTTCCATACCGATCTTCATAGACTTTCGCTGCTTATTAGCCCATGAATGTAGCCACCCAAAGCTGATGTAGACTTACAAGTTCAGAAAATTCAAAATACTGAAGTAGTATGATATTATCATATATTACATACCTCCCTAAACGCCGACCTAGAACCCTCAATCTACAACACCAAAACAAAAGCCATCAAGAACCGCATCTCCTTCATTCTATACATTCTCCTCCTCTTTCTCCACCCTCTCGGCTTGTCTCCCAACCAGCCTGACATATCCAGAATCATATGCTCTCCTAATAGTCGCCCACCCCAGAGAATAATACAACAACCCCAACAGCGCAATCGCATATCCCACCATCTGAAGCGAAGTGATCTGCGTGCCCCAAATCACCACAGAACAAACAATCAACAGAATGTTCTTTGGCACACTGACCAGCGTCATAGTTAAACCGGATGTCTTCCCAATCTAGACATACCCAGATTCATTAGCACTCACACACACAATCACCACCTCATCACCAGCCAAAACAGCAAGAAAAGGGATATGCATACCAAAACAAAAATCGACACATTTAACATGAATCCCACCGCGGCATTCGCTAACAACACCCCGAACCCAGTCTCCCCAACCACACTCCAACTGAACCCGCGCAGCTCTGTATAAAACGCGATCATAAAGTTCGTGAAAGCGCACACCGGTGCAGAGTAGTACAGAGTCACTAGGGGGTCCATTTTCTGGCCCTCGTCTGACAGTAGGATCTGGATCATGACAAGACGGTTGGCGTCGAAGACAAGGCTGGCGAGTTGGTAGATGACGCCGAGCCAGGAGAATTGGACTTCGCCGGCGACGGCGAGGGCGACACTGAAGGCGATGAGGAGGATGTTGAGGAAGGATTCGAGCGAGGGGGTTTTGACGTGCCAGGCCCAGCTGGTGAGGAGGGTTACTATTGGGCCACAGGCCTGTTTTTGATTCCTTAGTATTGCCAAATCATATTGGGGGCGATGGGAGGCGTACTTTGAGCATTTGGATAAAGGAAACATTCAGGTAGAGGTAGACGATGTTGCTGCAGACGAGACTACCGCTGTAAAGAATGCCGATGGGGATAATCATGCGGATGTAGGTTCGGCCGTCCATGCGCATTCTCTTGCGACCGTCGAGCATGGTGGTGGTTCGGGCGAGAAGTTGAGTAGCAAGGGTTGCGAAGACGAGATGCCATGTTGTTAGGATGATTGCTGGGTTGAAATTGTTGGTTAGACTGTGTTGATACACTCCCTCACATCATAAAGCCAAACTCACGGTATCCTGGAAAATGTTAGTGGGATGTTCATGTCCGTAGTGAGTACAGTGGATTGGAGTAATTCACGTACTAAATTCAGTGGACTCAATCACCCATTTATTGAATAAAATGGTCAAGTTCGACCAAAACACCCACGACCTACATTCAATGGTTAACGCTGGTGATTTTGGCTGACTGGTGGACTACATACAGAATGCCCAGTGTAACAGGCCATACTGAAGCCTCCTTGGGCGGAATATCCAGGATCGCCATTATTGGGAGGGACTCTAACGGGCCTTCCAATTGACACAAAAGTAATACTAATAAACAGTGTCTCCAAAGAAGCGCGTGGTGGCCATTGGGGGCGTTTCACTCCGCCAAAAGAACCATCTCACGGTCAAACCTGGATATATCTAGTACTAGTAGTGGTGGATAGCACTACTTCCTTCTGCTAGGTGCTAGGTCTATTTCCATGGAACTGGCAACCACTGCAACGCCGGGATAGTCTGGACCGAGAAAATCAGGGTCTGGGGCTAAACGAAGGAAAGAGTGTGACCCTGGGACGTTTGCGGGTTTTGACGGGGTCTCGTCCGTGGGAGGAAGGCTTGGGTGTAACCCTACTCTGCATGATTCATTCATTGCAACTGCACAGCTGCATCAATCAAGCTTCAGCAGGTCCGTAGGCGGCCATTTAAAAGCTGCTTTTATTGGTCAGGTCGTAGCAGGGGTCCAAATGAACGGAATCTGATTGGTCTCCAGTGTTTTGGGGGCGTTTATTTGTAGCAGGTCCACTGGCGGCTACTTATGAGGGACTAGCCTAGGTTGTCGCGCGCGCGATCCATTTGCTACCACCTGGTGACCTGATTCTAAGGAACCTCGGATGGGGCTGGTGGATCAGGGGCCGGGTAGCAATCCAACTCTCAAACCTCAATATTGTCATTGTGGGTATCGATGCTGATTAACACCCGGATTCAGGGGCAATGGGGGAACTTCGGAGCGGGTGGATCTCCAAAGAGATTTTAGTATGAGAAAGGGGATCGTAAGCTGAGCTGATTCTAGATAGTATTCTTTGGTCATGCTTACGTCGTTGAGCTAGACTGTCCAACTTACAGGGATGGGGTGAGACTGGATGAGAAAATTGTAGAATGTCTGGTGAAAAGTTGGCCAACCTTGACGGGGCAACCCAGTTGCCTACCGGAAGCTCGGAAGATGTTCTAACTGTATTCTGTATACTAGTCTAGTAGTAGTATAGTGGTAATCGAGTAGGGCTGACGCTTGCGGACATTGGCCCCATTGACCAATCAGAGCACGGAAAAGGGTGACAGTTCCGTTTTGGGAATGGGCATCCTTGAAGCTGGAGCCTGCAAACTTGGATGTTTCACCCTTTCAGTCTTTATGTCTGTATATCTATTCACTATTGAGACATTGGCTAATAGTATTTATGTTGGAGCTAGCATATTCACAAGTGAAGATTCTTGGCTTTGTATGTCAAATAGTAAGAGTGACAACACATGGCTTGTGCCAGCCATACAATGGCAGTTCTCTTCAGGCAGATCCATACATTCCGATCAGCATAACCATAAAAGCTTGAACTATTGATAAGCAAGAAAACTATCAACCTAAAACACCAATCTACAATACCAATCGGTCTATTGCCCAGAAACCAGCACATCAGATCCTACTTACTTCCATGCTTCCTCACCACGAATGCGTACAATATGTAATGAAATAACTCGGCCACTCATCCACATCAATCCACCGCTTACACTCATCCGGATTGAAGTCCGGATTGCCCCACGCCGCCAGGCACGCAGGGTGCTTATCATCCGCCCAGCTATACGGATAGATCTGCTGTCGCGGCAACACCACCATCTTATCAGCCTTTGCCCCAACCTCATCTTCACTGCCCTCTGGTCCACAGTACAGGTCCCACGCAGGTGACCACCGCCGCACCGTTCGACACACATGCGTCCGCACCGAACTATCCTTGAAGTCCTCGTAATACTTGTGTAGCATAGTACCAAGTGCCCCAGGCCCCGTAAGTGACTCAACAGATCCATCGCCGTTCCCGTTGGGATTCTCAATCACGTGGATCACAGGCAGGAGCCAGAAAGGGTGGCCGGGGGGTGATGCCATCCAGCCATTAGGGACGGCGGCAGGGCCATCCAGTCCTTCTTTGTGTGCCATATGGCCGACAAAGCCGCGCTGTGTGCATTCATGGTCGTTCTTGCGTGGCCCTGAAGAGAGGATTTGACTGTGCTTGGCGAGGTTGGTGGAATGGCTGGTGAAGAGAGGCTCCACGGGCCGGAGAGCTTCTGTGTCAACGTCGGCGTACATTCTAGAGATTACAGCTGTTAGCGAATGTGAGGTTTATGGTTTTGGTGGTAACTTACCCTCCGAATAGATACATGTAGAGGTTGCGCACCACATCTGCTCGATGGATTTCCTTGGGGAGACGGTTGTAATCTGTCAGGAACCAAGGGAAGTACTGTTCCACGAGCATCCGGTTCGTCTCGTCATCCCATAGTACATACTCCCAATCTGCATTCTGCGAGCGCATTGTCCGTACCCAGGTTTGGGCATCGTCGCTCATGTTGCTACCGGCAGGGAACCACGTCTGATGGATAATCTTAGGGATGGTGGTGAGATCTTGGGAGAGCGGACGGGCGAGGAGGTCTCGTGCTGAAAGAGTGCGAGCATAGTGGTCTTTGAAGGGGGCCTCATAGTCGGTTGGGAGGACATCAAGATGGAAGAGATAGGAGAGGAGAAGAACAATAGCAAGGGCGAACGAGAGCTGAAATCGACGCCGGCTAAATTGGGATGTGAGCCATTGGAGGCAGGATCCTCGAGGAGATGAATGAAGTATCATCAGGGCGATTTGGCAAAGATTCTGAATTTCGGGGCAAGGATCAGGCGATAGTGTGGTTTGGGGGTTGTCATAGAAGAGACCACCCTGAAGTTGTTCTCGCCTCACCCTAGATAGAATCTTGGACCAGGGCCAGGTAATATGGACATGGTCCCATGTACAATGGCAGGGTGGGCATTGGTGGATCAACAATCTTCGTATTCAGTGATGGAGTCAAGGCGGACATGTCTTACTTGGAGCAGGTACCTCAGCGTCACATCCACTGATGCTCCATTGCCGAAAACGTTCATCACACGAATACGACCCACTCGCACCTACTGATCGACCGGGCGGATGGTTCCTTGATTTCTAAAGAATTTGAAAACTTACTTCGAGCGACAGGCATAAGGGTAGGGAATTCGGGAGCCATATTCTCTTTCCGACAGCTTCGATCAAGCAAATGGCTCAATCGATACCTTTCATATGAGACGCTGTAGATAGTATTTTATTTGAAGTTATACACTCATATATCATCTTCTAAGCAATCTTTACTGCAAGCTTGACCAGGATATTGCAAACAGTGTAGTTATATGCCACATTTTTTGTGAATCAAAAATTTAAACACGAGCATATGTACCCCAATCCCACACCCATCCTAGTACAATCCACCCAATGCCAACCTCCGTGGAGTAAACACCTTCAGATCTCATATTTATCATGTTTGGTGCCTCAAAATTATCCTCATATACCTACAGAAAGTCAGTTATATCAGAGGCGCCAGAAAGACAAGGTAACTTACAAGCTCATTCCCGTCAAAGCCATCAAAATACCCGCGACACTCTGCCGCAGAATCTCATGATCACTCAGCACCCATCCCAACCCTACAATGATGCACGTCTTGAGCTGTCCGATCACCGTGCTTGTAACCGGCCCAGCAGCATCAATTATGTAGAACTGAGACAGGTTCACCAGACAAGCGAATATTCCACTCTGCAAAGCATAAATCAGCCACTTCTCTACCCTTATTCATTGTCAAACAAAGAAACAACCAAGTCAACTTACCGCAAGTATCGAAGTCCACAACGACCCAGGGACAGTCGCAACCTCCGGAAACGTCTCCATCCAGGGAACAACACACAGCAGGACAGCCGCGCTGACAGGGGCCTGATTGAGTAGAAGCTGCATACTACTCATCTCCAGCTTCTTATGATACCGGCCCACCAAGACCGTGTACAGTGCACTAGCGCACACACCCGACAAAGCGAAGAAAATACCCTCTGGTGTCGTAGTATCGTTGCCTTTCGTGGACGGTAGTGAATCAAAGTACGAGACAATGCCAACTCCCGTGCAGAGCAGGACCAGGGGAAGGAACGCCGATCTGGGGATGCTGGACTGGAACAGCACAAAATTTAACAACGCTGTAGCAGGTGTAAGGAGCAGCCGCGCCAGCTGGTGAAAGATAACCGACGAGTAAGCCAAAGCCAGGTTCTGAAAAATGACCTGGATGCACATAGCCGCAACAAGGTGGAGGATTCGATAGGGCGATACGTGCTTGGGTTCGAACCAGCCGCAGAATGGCCGCGATGCTAGCCATAGTGTGAGTCCGGTGATGGTGAAATGGTAGGCGGCGAAGGATACTTGTGAGTTGCGGAAAGATGCATTGGAGAGGATGGATTTGTTAGTGAAGACCTAATTGAATGTGTCAGTAATTAGTGATAATCATCTTCATGTCTAGCATGACAGAAACTTACAATAGCAACAGTCGCGACAATATTGATTGTCATCCATACAAGAAGTCCAATACTCCCTATCTGCTTTTCCGGCTCTTCAGACAACACCCCTGGCCTCTTTTCGTCCTCATATGAATAATATCCCAGCTCCAGCTTCACATCGTCCGATGATGGTGGTGGTGGTGATGATGATGGTGGTGGTGGTGGGCTTGCAGGAGTGCAGCTTATCGAAGTCAATAGACCCTTGCACTCATCGTCCTTCGGGTTTGTTTCTGCAACAACCATGTTGAAAACCCAGTATAGTATAATTGGATCGGTTCAGTGTATCGTGTTGCTTGCTAGAGGGTTGAGGCTCTGCAATAAACACAGCATATCTTTCCCGGGTCCTAAAGCTATGTATGCACCAGGGATCTCTATTTCAAGGAAAGAAAGAAACTCTACCACCATCCACTCCACTTTCTCTCAATGACATCTACCTTGGTTGGGTGGCGCTACAGGTCATGTCCAACAAGTCTACCAAGTACGTGATGTGTAGAGTGACCCAGAGGTTGTGGTGCTAGAGAGAAGAACGCACTGAAACATCATGAGGCCCCACGACCCAGACTTGCGCGAGTGTGCTCTACCGTATCCAAGGGCACATAATTTTAAAAAAGAATCGGTCAGAAAGGAACCTCAATGTTACACTTTATAGTTACTTCTCGTACTCGTGATGTGCGCCAGGGGGGCGGGGAACCTGGATCGAAGCCGGAAACGGAAGTAAGATAGGGATGGTTGCGGGCACTGGAATGTGGGTTTGTACGGCTCCTGTAAACCTTGGGAGAGGGGTGGCGGTTCCTGTTTCCGTCAGGGACCAGACTTTGTATGCTTAGACTGTGAATTTCGCGAGAATTGAGCTTGGGGTTCTCCGTTCATTTGTTGGGTCGTTGTGGTTGGAAGAGAGATCGATCTGTTGTACGGGCCAGGTTCCATGGACTGCGCAGCAAGAGCGACCTGGGCCAGGCTCTTCTTATCTATTGGAGGCACAAAAGCCATAGCTAAGGGTTAAACAAGGGACCATACATTCTTGGATATAATTACTATAAGTCACGCTAGCAAATATGTACCGACAAGCTCAAGAAACTAGATAACCCCTCGGGTACTCGAACTCCTTCCAATCCAACACGCGCCGCGACCAAGGAAAACCCTCATCATACTGGGCATGAACAGTATCCCTACCAGCCACCAGTCGATGAATATTCAGTCGAGTGCTGTACATGAGGTTCCAGGCCTGTGCCTCGTGCCACTCGTCGCTGCCTTCACGGATGTCCGAATCCTTCGACGCAAGACCGGCCGCTTTGTACGTCCCGATGATGTTGGGGAACGGCGCATAACACTCGATCTGCGAACGGCCATCCTTACCACCACACATATCAGCCATAGAGTTATCCACTGCAGCTACGAGCCGATCGACTGCTAAGGCTGCTAGGATCCTCTCTGCGCCTCGCTTGGTCACCGCGTACCCATAGGTGCAGCAGCCCATATCAGCCCGATAAATGAAACGAGTCGACGTCTCAGGATAAATCTCCTTCCATGAGTCGAGGGGACCGCCCCATGTACCACGGTGATCGACACTGGGGACAGTTGGGTCATTTGGGATGGCATAGAATTGGGTCTCATTGGGAGCGGCAGATGAAGCGCATCCGCCCACCCAGAGGATGTCCCAGTTGGTGCCGTATGGAGCGCTCTTGGTCGTATTAGCATTTCTGGTTAACGCGCGCACGCCTCGAGCGAATTCGCGGAGTTGCTGCCTAATGCTAACGTCCCAGTCTGCGTCGTCTTCGAGGATAAGCGCTGTTGAGTAGGAATTTTGGACCATACTATATCATGATAATGTCAGCTTAGATCAGGATAGGGTTTTCGCATTGACGAAGGAGCATACTGACTTGCTCAAAGCGTTCATATGAGCGCGCCAGCATCCTATCTCGGATGGTGCTAATAGATTATCCTAAAAGAGGTGTTAGCTATGGCCAGAGGTCTAAGACATAAAGCAGCGTACGTTGAGCAGAGCCTTCTCGCTCATATCCTCTGGATGTACCCCGTCTACCCATTCAACCCGAAACCCGGCTATCGACGCAGCGAGGTTGAGGAAATCGCGCTTATCTGTTCGTTCTTTCAGCCCAATGGCGTAAATGTGTTCAAACTGTCGAAAACCGTTAGTAAATGCGTAACGGACATCATCAGGAAATGTAAAACGGAACAAACCCCAAGCGTCTCATTTTGAATATGCTCCAGCGCCCGATCCTCTAACGTGGACCGCGCGATCTTCACCCAGTCCTGTTTCCAATACTTTTCCCCCGTACCACTGAATAAAAGAGTGAGAATAATATAACTGGCGAATGCAGCGACAATGTATTTCGTAAATCTGGATTTCCCCCGAATCATGCTGAGAACTGGCGCCAGTTGAAGATGGTCTATAAAGTGAGAGGAGACATTGAACAAGGTGAAATATCTTGCATATCGCAAACTGCACACTTCTTGCGCCTTCTCGTGACGTCTCTTGGTAATCATGGGTTCCTATTTTGGGATTATATGGGTAAACCTTAAGAAAGAAAAGCTGGACGTTTTGGGTTGTACCCACATTCTTTGTTCAGGAACGGCAGGTTGGTACGTAGAAGCAATCTTTCCCGAAAACGGGAATCGGCACTCCGGCATGGATACGATGTAGTGGAGATTCAAGGTAGCCCCGCAGCAACAAAAGACTTTCTTTAAAGTTTATGAATGAGGAACTGGTCGTCTAGGGATGGATCAGAGATGGCCCTAATAATAGCCTTGGGAGTGGTCTCGAGCCGTAGGATCATTACACTACCAAACAGGTAACAATATAGATTATTCTCTGTCCAGTAACACTATCATGTCTCGGCCAGTGATTGCATGCATTGATCCACTCTTCTAGTCCGTGCAAATAGAATTGCAAGCTAGCTTCGTGGTTATACTGGTAATTAATTTTTATCGGGATTCATAAATTATCATTAAGGTACATAGTATAAAGAAATGCAACTTAAGTCCCTTGTGTATTATTCACAGCCATAAGATTACTCATGTTAATTTTTAGTTAGTTATCTTAATTTTTAGCTGATTCTTTGGAACTGAGAGGTAGTCGGAGGTATGCAAAAGTTCTACGCGCTACTGCGTTCTTGGATAATCCGGCCCTACTTTGGGGCAGACTCAGCTTGCATTTACCAGGTTGGTGATTAGGGTCAGATAAACAAGCATCTGAGAGAGGCCACCCCCACGATGGAAAGACGTAGAAAAAAAAAAAAAAAAAAAAAAAAAAAAAAAGACAAAGAATGTAAACAGTGCATATAACTTATAACTTGTACCGTGTTAAAAGGTGGGAAAGGGGGGTGGAAAAAAAAGAAAGAAAGAAAGCCCCTGGTGGGGATCACCCACAGCCTTAAGATCTCAAGGATAGCTGCAGAGATAGTTAGTAACGTGTTTGATGTAAAGGGGTCTTCGGGTGTACTTGCAAGTCTTACGCGCTACCGATTGCGCCACAAGGGCCACTTGTGTTGAAATGGTTTCACAAATCTGTCTTATTACTGCATGGAGTTATGACCCACTGATACTTGCATTTTCTTGTAAATTTCACAACACCTCCGCCAAGAATTTCCTATTGCGATTATACGAACCGCTGGCGTGTTGCGGGTGGTGTTTATGCTTATTAGAGAGCATCCTAGAATTGCGCGATCTGAATTGACGTTGACCTGATTCGGATGCCACACTTTACAGATAAGATAAACTTTAACTACATAAATCATATTAACATCATTTCTATCGAAGGATTTCCAATGATGTATCTTACTCCTAAATACCAACTTGGCTCAGGGTAAATATACTTCGGAGCCAGTCATCCAAGCAGATGGAAGGTGACTTTCCACCATTTCAAACCAGACAAAAGTATCTGTCACTCGCTCCAAATCCTTGGTAGTCTGAACTATGGAAATCATGTCTGCCACCTTCTCTCCCTTCCCCCTCCACGTTAGATATTCTAGTCAAATAGCGTCGATATACTTGGGAGTTGAACGCCTTTCACTGTAGGGATGGTAGTAGTAGACATGGATGTTGCATGCTATTTGGATAATAAGGCATACATCTACGATCCCATCTACGCCTTTATCTTTGGCTGACGGATCATACAATACAGCTGTGCTCATTAGCCCACCCACACGGCGACATAAGAAACCCAACAAAAGCTGAAAAGTCTCACATACCTTGCATTTATCCTTGCCGTCCACACACTCAATCTCACTGACCATCTCAAACCCCAATTTCTCATAGATCATCAGGTTCGGGAACCCCTTGGAACTTTCCAAGTAGCAAGGCATGCCCTCTCGGTCAGCTTGTTGACTAACTACCTCGACCAATTTCCGACCCAGCCCCATTCCTCGCATCGAGGAGTCGACCGCGATCACGTTGCAGAAGTAGTAGCCGCGGGGATCAGTCCAAACTCGGTCGTGAGTCTCCTGTTGTCGGGCTTTCCAGAGCCAGTAACGACGGACATTAAGGCCACCTCGGCCACCGAATCGGATGTTATTGTACAGCTGGCGGAAGGAGAGGATCCAGTCTTGCGCCCAGACGGACCAGGGGACAGGCTCGGACGGGGGTTGCGGGCTGTACCACCAGCAGACTCCGACGACGGGGGAATCGGTGGGAATCTTGTCTCTGGGGGTGTTGGTGGTGTATTTGGCCACGAAAATAGGCTCGTTGCAGGAAAGGCCGTAGAGGAAGTGTGCAGCAAGAGAGGCAGCGTTGCGGTGAATGTTGAACTGTTCATAATTTTGTTTAGTTTTATTTATATGGTAGAGCTGGGACTGACAGAGTAGGGAGCGGGATTCTACATGTACAACTCTAGCTCAGTCTGTACATCGTTCGAGGTACCTGGTCTCTCTAACCGAGATTGGAAGGTCCTCGAACGGAGGGCTACTTACCCCGGATTTATTGTTGAATACCCAGTGAAAGTACGGGTCGTCGGCGAACGCTTTCTGTATGCATGCTACGGCCGAGGGGATGTCCTCTTTTGTGAGGGGAAGGATCTCGATGGCCATATTGGGTTTGTTTGTTTGCTTTGTTCTCGTAATTGGATTGGGCTTGGATTGGGGAAGATATTGAGTTTATGATGTATGATTTGAAAAACGTATTTGATAAGTGCATTCAATTCCTACTGGCTCTGCGAATAGGTTGCGAAAGGGCAATAGTATATGCGTGAGAATGACGACGGAGGGGATAAAGAGAGAGCGCCATCTATTGATGGGAGCCGAGATAGACGGACAGGTCGAGAAGGGAAAGCGCGGGTGAGTCGCGAGGACACCGACCAGATGAGGTCTTTGATGGAACTGGCAGTTAATATTGATGATGATGATGAAGAAGAAGAAGGTGAGAGACGGACTGTGAGAGGGTATATTTATCTGGGTTTCCTCTCTTTCATGCTGCCACCCTCCCTTCGTTCCCAATTAGGCAAGTCCTACACCGACCCCGTGACAGCCCACGCTAACTTGGTTTGGTAGTTCGATGCGGCGCCGCCCGGCTCTGCTCTCCCCCTTCCCCACCAATCATATCCCCAAGATCGTCCACCATTGACGATCGCCAAGCCACTAGACGCGATTCGGCAGGTTTTGCCGGAGGATCTGCTGGTCGGCAGGGCTTATCGTATCATGGGGATAGCTTCACGCACGGGGAAGCTGCCATCTACCGACCCTACGATAGCCGAGTGATGAGACGAGTGGCATATGAGATATAGCCGAGCTTGAATAAACCTTATAACGGGTTACGGAAGGGTACCTTAGAAGACAAGACTATCAGATCCGACCCACCTTACCGTGGCTGGGATATAGGTTCTATCGATTGTGCAATAGCCCCATTTGTGTAGCATAGAGCAGTGCTCGTTACACCGTGACAGATAACGTGTGTTATTGGCTTCCTAAAAGATCGATCACTTGAACTAGTCTTATATACAAGCCGAATATGGTTGATTTTGACCTATAGTCCCAGCTTGCGCTGGTGAAGGTATCTTTCTTTTCTTTCTTCTCGCATTTTCATGACAAGCAGAACATTCAGGGTTGGGTACGGAGTAACAAGCTTTTTCTTCTTGCTGACACTCGACACCTACCCAAGGGGAAGGCCAGCCGGCCCACTTCTACTAACGGGGACTATCCCACTATCTACACGGCAATAATAGTGGTACTTCGGTTACTGCAGTGCATACCTTTCTCTATGAGGCAAAGTCTTTCTCTTGGCCTAGCTAGCGACTCTGGCAGTTCCGGTCATCCATGGCAACGAATAGATCGTTTCGGTCGGTCAGGCCAAGTTGCCTCACCATCCAGGGGTATTGCAGGTGGATATCTCGCTACTCGGAGTAGACGAGTTCACTAGTTCTCGCATATTGAATGCTAGAACAGCTGGAAGCAACTACAGAATACACCGATACTCCACAAAGACTCCTAATGCCTTAGATTTCTATGTACCTGCCGTACTATCATCAATATATTTTTCAGTAGTAGCAACAGCAGTAGCAACAGCGTGTAGTCACTTGTCGAGCATCATTATAGTCCTGACATCACTGCGATCAACTATCTACTTGGCGCGAGTCCGACGCTTTTTGTTGGTAGCAGTCCCCTCCGCCATATCATCCTGCCCATCCGGTGCATTTCGTGCTCCACGACGCCCTCGTTTGGGGCGCGTCTCCTTTCCTGTCGCCGAATTTGATGGTACTGGGCTCTCCAATGACCCATCTGCAGCTGGATCATGCAAGTGACTATCTATGCCAATTGAATCAGCCTGTTCCACAGATACAGCTTGCTGCCGGAGTCGACTAAATGCTTTCTCCATCCTTGTCTGTCCACCACTGCGGACACGCGGTGCAAAAGCACCCGCTCCTTGCGGACCGCTGAAGAAACTAGTAATATTCGATTGTGTGCCCTCCTGCTCTCTGCGGTTCATATCGCGAATTACGGGCACCAGCACCTCATCAGTGCGTTCTTGACTCCAGCCAATTGTTGACATAAGGAAGTCCCTTAGACCATGCAAGTCGGGCACTCCCCACTGAAAGGGAGACGGGTCCGAATCCACCTCTGGTTCCAGATACGCGGCATCGACTCGGGGATCGGGGAAAGATGGTGGTAGGAAGATTTTTGTAGCATGCTTTTTGAACTTCTTGTAGAATGTTGCATGGCTATCGTTGCCCATATTGAGTCCTGTCTGTACCTGCGTCCACCAATCACGGAATTCTTCCAGTGTCCCGAATTCAGTGAGGATCTCTAAAGCAGTTACAGGTCCGATGCCGGGGATTCCTTCTGTGTAGTCGCTCCCTAATAAATGGGCGAGCCTGATGAGTTTGGTGCGGAACAGAGAGTACTCTTTCTCTAGGTCAGTTGTGAGGTAGCATTCCACAAACTTGCTTTGATTGAACATGTTTTTGTAGACGCGTGTGCCTCCAAATAAAAATACATCACTATCATCGGTGATGATACCATCAACAAGGCCAAGTGACACCAATTCTGCACACTGGGCTTCAGCTTCCATAGGGGCCGTGACGTATGGAAGACCGAATAGCCTCAGCAACTGCTGGCATTCAGTAATCATGACTTGTGACACTTCGTCTGCATCTCGGCGGTCCTTCTTTTGCTGCGACCGCAACTGTCTTAGCTCTTGCTCGTAGTCAAATGGAAGTTCGGTGTGAGAAGTAGAGTTTAGTGTCGCTGCAAAGCGTACATGCTCTTCCCCTTCAGCCGCAAGCTGTTCGAGTAATTGCTCGTCTTCAGGATCTGAAAAATTGTCGTCATCATAATATTCTTCCACTTGGTCTGATTGATCTAGGGTAGTTGGCTCCGTGGGTATGTTGTCTTGCTGTATGACAACATCCTCGAACTCAGGCGATGGCGACGTTTTGGGGTGCCTCAAATCTGTTTCATCATCAATGGAGATGTGTTTCTCCGTCATAGATGCATTGGACGCATCCACTGCAATGATATCTCCCGTATGTGCTTCCAAAGCTTCGGCATCCTTTGTTTCAGTCGCTTGTGCTTCGACAGGAGTTACTTGTGGTCCAACCTCGAGTTTGATTTGAGATTCTTGACCACCACCGTTCAATTGAGGAGTCGGCTCCAAGTCAATGAATGGTTTTGAGCCTTTTGAAGCCCCTGAATCATGGTCCCCCATCGTTTCTTCATCGCCAACGATGAACACGTGGTCTGGTACATCCTGCTCACTAGGCGGCTTCACCACTGGACGATGGTGAACCTCATCACTGACGAACTCAGCATCCTTGACACTTTGCGATGGCCCTGAGAACCACGGCGGCAGTATCTGGATATCCTTCGTCTTACTTGATCCATTGTCGGGTTTTGTTGCACCAGCTTCTTGTTCAGCTGATTTACCACGGTTGATTAACTTTCCAGCTTTGAACGGTTTAAGTGATTCAAAGGGTAGCGGGCCATCGAAGGGGTTACCTGCCACTTTGGGCGGTGCTTTCTTTACTCTCTTAGATTGTGCTAAGGCGGCGACAAAGTCCATCCCTTCGTCATCACTATGATCAGACTGGTCTGCGGGGGCCTCGTGGATAGTTGGAGGCACATAGTTCTGGTTAAGCTGGATTTCAGGTAGATCATCATCGTTGGTATCGGCATCGGCACCAACACCAGATTGGAAAGACAACGCGATCGCTCGTTGAAGCGTTTCGTCATCATCATCTCCAGTGGCATCGAACAATGTATCTGTGGTATGGTGGTTATGCTTCGCTAGTTCGTTCTGACCACCTTCCACGAAAAGGGAGTCATCGTTGACTTCCTGCAGCTCGGGGCCTCCTGCATCCAAGCTATCACGCATCTCGTTCCTGTTTGATTTGTCGAAAACCCCTTTCTGGAGGGAAGGAAGCTTAGGAAGTCGGTTCAATCCTTCGATAGGCACATCTTCAAAGCCACCATCATCGTCATCCGAATTATCCTCTTTGTCAGGGAATATCAGCTGCTGACCATACTGATCAACATCGATAGGTTTGTCCTCCTGGCCTTCCTTGTTTCCCACAACTCCCAGAACCCAGCCCCCTTCAATGGTATCATCCTTCACCAAGACATACTCCTTCCCGCGTTCTCCGGCAATACGTTGTCCTGATTTGTACAGAGCATCTTCGCCATTCATGCCGTTGATATTCATCAGTCGTTGGGTTAAGTCATTGCGCTCCTTTACACGCTCGATTTGAAACTTCGAGAATGCCATTCTATTAGGAAACATGCTGTCTAGTTGCTCCTTTGAGTACCCCATCCGGAGACGGCTTCGGAGTCTGGCCGCATTGAGGATATTGTACCGGTCCGTCGCCGGGAGACTGACGAAGAATGGGCTATCAAAGTCAATCTTCGAGAAATCATACAAATTGATATCTTCTCCTTGATGAAATTGCCTCGCATATTCCTCCAATTCTTCCTGTGACATGATGCGAGGGTCATTGGGGGCCCCCATCTCTTCAAGGCTGGTTTGTAAATCCGGCAGATGATAGGCGTCTTTCTTCTTGAATGACCGCGTCTGCTTCTTTTCCTGTTCGGTTATGAAAGCATCACCAACATAAACAGGGTTGTCCGGCACCTCCTCTTCATTTTCCATTCTCCCCCTCCGGCGGGTAGCCGCCTCTTCCTCAGCAGACCTTTGCAGCTGCACAGCCAGCAGCTTTCCAGCGGTCCGCACGGCATCTTCTCGCCGACCTTCGCGCCGTTTCTTCCGGTTTGCTATAGTCTGGCGCTTGAGGACCGGAGCGCCACCATCAAACACGAAGACCGGCTGGATTCCGAAGTAGAGTAGCTTGCATATGCGGCGAAAGAAGCCCACGATATGAGAGTTCCGGAGGGCATTGCCTTCTTTGTCGCGTACCGCCTTCAAAAACTGGTAAATCCATATCGAGGCATCGACAGCCAGGCGCTTTTTATTGAGAGTTTCCAATTTGATGGGCCGTGCACAAGGATGTACGACCGTCCAGAGCCCATGGACACCCATGCTGCTTCAGCAGTCCCGATATTATGGGCTATGACAGCCGTACCAAAGTACCGAATACTTACACGTCATATACGTTGTATGAGATGAAACTTACTAGGCGATTGTTTTGACGATTTCAGACGACGCGGATCAACTGCAGTCGGGAGGCGTCGATGAGGTCATCGGACACTTTGTGGCACGTGATACTGCCTGGTAGCAGATCACGTGATTTATATGACCGGAGCCGACACGATGGCTTCAGCGGCTGATGGATTTGTATGTCAAAAGCAATGTTTGCAAGCTAATGGCGGGGGAATATTTAGATCATGCAAAAGTAGCTCTCTCACAACTCTCATCACTGTGGTGACTCTGCTGGACTCATGTCTTCTGAATCCGGCTCTCTTCTATCCATGCGCTTCCATTCATCTGGTTAGGTCTCACCTGGGTGCGCTACTATGCCCTACAGCTTGTCTTTCCAAATTAATCGATTCTCCTTTCTGGTCCAAATATTGGAAAGTGAGTCCCACTTATCTTGATGGTGACCTTCAGTTCCACGTTCGGTTTCAAAATTTGTAGGATAGAATCCATGAACCCTCCGTCTACAAGGCAGCCTGTAGAAATCAGTCACAATCCCTCCCGGACATTGATGATGCAGGGTACCGCAGCCCAGCGTACAGCGATGGTGAGGTAATTGTTTTCATGAAGTGCTTTGGCGCACTGTAAAAGCAAACCAGTAGATCAACGGTGTATGTATTGTTCTATCGGGCGTATGTTCTTGACTTCCCTTATGGAAGAACATTAATCTATGGTGGATCAGTATCGGGACTCTATGGGCGGAGATGGTCATGTTTGCGATCTAATTAGGGTATATAGAAGTATAAGTCCGTAGACACAGTCAGGTTCGAAAGATGAGACCGTAGAATTGAAAGAGACCATGGACATGGAGATCGGGTACTGTGCCTGTGCTTGATGAATTTCCCATGATATATGTAATATTGCACACAAACCAATCATTCCACCACCAACGCCACGTGGCACCCGGGAATATCAAACTTAGCACTTGATTTGACGGAACTAGAGGCCTCTGGTCCGACCACAGGCTGCGAATAAGTGATTGCTTTCTCCGATAGCGCACCAAAGAACTGAGGTACAACACCCAGGTCCTTCTCCGAGCCATCGGAAGAGCTAGGAATGGCCTCGGAATCAGCAACAATGCCGAAATCAAACCGGATGCTCCCCTCTTGACAAGAAGGATTCGGGGCATGGTCTGTTTCCACGGAAACAAAAAATTGAATATAGTCACCCGGTCCTGCAGCTTGAGACAAACTTGACATACTTTCATCCAGTTGTGGCATCTCAAAGAACGCAGGCGGCGGGGTAGATATATCTGAGAGCGTTTGAGTCTCCTGGTCTGCGAAGATATCGTCTAGGCCCAGGAGCCCCCGATTATTGTCTGTTTCAATAAAAGTAGTTTCAGGGTCTAGAGATAGAAGGCCTTGTTTCTTTCCCCATCCACCGCCACCACTCATAACCCGATGGAGTTTGCCTCCTGCGCGGATTGCTTTTACGAGGCTCTCCTGCATATTAGCGTTGTTTTCCAATTGAAAGCCCCTTTCGGAGTTCTCAATTAGGGCCCAAACAGAAACTCTTCGGTCAACAATGCCGTGTTCCTCAATGTAGCGTGGAAGTTCCTTTTCCAGTTCAGATGAAGCTGGCATTGGTTCCGTTGATTGACTATCCACATGTTTTGCCAACTGACGAAGGATGTTTCCCATGCTTGAGATAACTCGCCTTCGTTGGCCAACAGGAAAGAGCGGTAGATTAAATGAATTTTGGACGGAAGCAACCGCTGAGGTCACCGTGCAATTCGAGAGGTTCACTGATTGCTCTAAGGTATACTGCTGAGAAGGCGTATAAGTCCAGCGCGTGCCAAAAAGAGTGCTATCATTCCCGTTGATGAATATTGTATTGGCAAGACGCAGTCCGAGTTCATGAGTCGACCTCTGCAAAGCATTGGAGTATGTGTCGTTTTGGAGTGTAAAGACCAGACTGGACTCTGCAGCTTCCATACTCCGAACACGACGAGGCACAGCAATGGTTCCCTGTATATTTTCTGCCTTTACCAGCAAGATTGAAACTCCATCAGAGTCAGATGAAGTTTTGCTGTCGACAAGCCCTTCGAGCCTGGCGCGGAGGTCGGGTAGCTTATCGACCACGGCAACAATGGCATGGAGAGGTCCTGACGATTCGCGGTTGGGTGTAGATGGATATAAAGAGTTAATCAATTGTTCCAGAAAGCGGTTCGATGACACATCAATCCAGTGGGCGAATGCAGAAGTGACTAGGAGGATAGGTACGTAATTTAACGAGAGGGACTCTGGAATGGGGGATACGCTCGAAAGGACGTCATCTGGTGTCTCTTGAAACCCTTAGTCAATGGGAACGGTCATAGGCAGATAGCAATTCTCACAATTTGGCCCGGCGTTCTTGTTAGCCAGGTATATGCCAACGGAAGATCTTTAGCCTCAGTGCTCCTCGATGACGCAGCTGCGTTTTGGGAGATCAGTCGGACCAGGGATGTCGCTTTTGGTTTCGGTTTAGCATGTCCGACAGTAGCCAGCCGTACTGACAGAAAGCGCGGGACGCGCCCGAGTATTAAAGACATAGAAGCAGCATGGATATCGACACGGGACGGTCGATTGATACAAAGAATAGCTGATTTGAGGTGATCATAAGGATTTGGGGAAATGCGGAGATAGTGGGAGATTTTCTGGCCTCCACCGCCCTGCTTATCATATCGACATGTGAGTGGCAGGATTCACGTGATAATATGGTGCTTCTCCACTTGCGTTCCTAAGAAATCTTTTGCCTTTCTTCGGCGTGTTGCGAAGGTAAAGGGGGCAAATGTTAAGAAAAGTCGCGGTTGCTTTGTAGACAGTGTGTTCGTATTGTACGCGCAGTGAGGGTTCATGCGGGCCCCCTTATACTTGGTAGATACATATGCATACTTTGGGCTGGATTTAGTTCTGATGCATCTTGTATAGATCCAAGGCGCTGCTTTCATATTACGCATCCCGTTGTTTGGGGCCTTATACAGAGCTGGACGGAAGATCAGCGATGGGGAGCCCCAATCTGGTCTTCATGATTCCGCGCAAATACATTAATAAAAGTGCTAGTTAATAATGATAATGATTAATAACACTACTCCGCAGATAGGCCCAACAAAACAAGGGACGGGAGGCAAACCAGGCCGATAAGCAGCCTCACGTGATGCCAGGGACTTGGACCCGCCCCCTCACAGAAGTCCTGATCGATGATACTCTGGCAGTCAAAGAGACTTTGAATGCTTTTACTCGATGGCCACTAATGCCCGCCGTACTACACGGCGTCTTGACCCAGCTTCTTCAAGGAGCAGAGGATTCTCTTACTCTCCTCCTGACTCAGCGATCTAACGCTTGGTTCAGAACGGGTAATCCACCCTGACTACTTTCATGATGCCAAAACTGTGGCCTTGCGCCAGCTCGGCGAAGATGAGTATTCCAAGCCGAGTTATGCCGGCTTCTCACGTCGCCAGATTAGCCATCTGGAACCCCCGTAATCACAGCACCAATGCCATAGCGACAGCTACCCGATCCGAAGATGGGCTATCCTCACCGGCCCCTTCTACCGACTCCGTGCCGCCACGATGGGCTGCTCTAAAATCAGCGAAGCCCTTTTCGGAATTTCTGACAGATACCTTCAACCGCCAGCACGACTACCTCCGCATCAGTGTGACCGAGCGATGCAATCTCCGCTGTCTCTACTGCATGCCTGAGGAAGGCGTACCATTATCTCCACCGGCTCGTCTCCTTACCTCCCCCGAAATCATATACCTCTCGTCGCTCTTCGTCTCGCAGGGTGTGACCAAGATACGTTTGACAGGCGGTGAGCCTACCGTTCGCAAGGATATTATCCCCCTCATGCAGTCGATCGGGGAACTGCGTCGCAATGGCCTTCGTGAGCTTTGTCTGACAACGAATGGCATCTCGCTACACCGGAAGCTGGACGCCATGGTTGATGCCGGCTTGACTGGAATCAACCTTAGCCTTGATACGTTGGATCCCTTTCAATTCCAGATTATGACGCGACGAAAGGGTTTCGATGCGGTGATGCGGAGTATAGACCGGGTGGTGGAATTAAACAAAGCCGGGGCTGGGATCAAGCTAAAGATCAACTGCGTGGTGATGCGGGGGATCAATGATCGGGAAATCATCCCTTTCATCGAGTTAGGGCGGAATGACCCCATTGAGATACGCTTCATCGAGTACATGCCCTTTGATGGCAATAAATGGAGCCAGGGTAAGATGGTCTCTTACCAAGAAATGCTGGCAACCATCCAGGAGAAGTACCCCACTCTCCAGAAGGTGCCAGATCACAAGAACAACACAAGCAAAACTTATCAGGTTCCTGGCTTCAAAGGCCAGATTGGCTTCATCACCAGCATGACGCATAACTTCTGTGGTACCTGCAACCGGTTACGCATTACATGTGACGGGAACCTGAAGGTCTGTTTGTTCGGTAACGCCGAAGTGTCCTTGCGAGATATACTTCGGAAGGGAAACAACGGGGAACCCATTAGTGAAGCAAGGATGGAGGAGCTGGAATCTGATGATCTTGTCCGGAGAGAGGAGCTGCTGGATCTCATCGGAGTAGCGGTTAAGAGGAAGAAGGCAAAACATGCTGGCATGGGTGAGCTCAAAGATATGAAAAACAGGCCGATGATACTTATTGGTGGGTAAGCATGGATCTGTCAAATATTTTGGTATGAATTGTCTTTCTTTTGGGATGGCCACTCCTTGGGCTGGTGACACGACTTATGTGAATCATGAAGAGTGCATAATTTTCTTACTACTGGCAGACCGCGCTGATAGACATCAATTAGAAAGTAATCCATTCTCCACTATGAATGCTACTAAACTATATAGCCATCCCCCAATTCACGTGACTGTGGCTGCCTATGACATGTTGCGGCCCCATCGGAGCTCCTAGTGTCTGTCACGTGGGCGCCTAGCGACTTTTCAGCCCAGTCGATCGATGGCCACCTCTCCAGCTACAGACCGACGCATCCTCAAAGTGTCATCTCCGGGTCCGAAACTATGAGCTCCAGGACCTTGGTCGGGCTGCGATCGACTACATCGACACACCTGCAACGCAGTGGTGTTGCTGCCGCTACCGCCGTCAGCAGTAGTAGTACTAGTAGTAGTGGCAGTGCCCCGCGTCGATGTCTTTCCTCGGCTTCCGGTCGGCAAGTGCAGCAGAGTGCCGAGTTCTCCTCCAGCAGCAAAACTTGGGATCGTTTAGGTCGCCGCGCCAAGGAGAAGCTCCTAGACCGCGAATTCTTCCTCAGCTTGTTGAACTCCGCCTCAACCAAGCGTGAGGCCAAATCTTATTTGGCCCGTCTCAAAGCTCAACACCAAGGAACTACTCCCCTGAAGCCGGCCGCCAAGCAATCCGGAGTATCGGAAGCGACAGCACCAGTGTCGTCGGGTGCCAGTTCAACCTCATTCTATGGCGCCTCCCGATCGGTCTATGACAGCCCCGTCTTCAGACATGACTCAACTCCAACACCTCCCCTTCAAGATGTGTCCGAGCGCCTGCACCTGGCCCTGGTCAAGATAACCACTCCGCAGCTTCTCGATGACTCGACCGTCAACGGCGTGGCCAAAACCCTCTCGCAGCTGAATCGTCTGGGAATGGCTTGTTGTGTGGTAGTCGACCCGGGCACAGCAGGCGATCCTAACAAACTGCGGAGGATTGCGGCCGAGCAGGCAGATCGCATCTCAACAGCTGTGGATGCCCAGCCGGACTCGAAATCAGCTCACATCGACTCTGTCCTATCCGTTTCTGCGCTAAACCCTGAGGCGCCCAAAGTCCTATCCCGGAAGGTACTGCTCGGGCCGTTGCGCGATGGTCACGTCGTGGTCTTGGCCCCCATTGCTTACACAGAAGACGTTCCTCGAGCAGTGACAGTCTCGGCCAGCGATGCCATCCTGGCCCTCACCAAAGAGCTGGCCGGACTGGCAACAAATCCTGACCCTGATGAAGACCCAATACTGACGGCCCAACGGATCGCGGCCCTGCAGGAGGAAGTGTCTTTGGATCGAGTTATCCTCCTGGACCCCTTGGGCGGGATTCCTGCTTTCAGTGGGCCTCAGACATCCCATGTTTTCATTAATATGGAACAGGAATTCGACGATATTGAGAACGAGTTGCTGCGGGTGTGGCAGTCGGCAGCATCTGCAAAGAATAATCTTCCTGAGGAAGGTTTACCGTCCATTGCTGATAGCAATCCTCTCTCCAAATTCGCCGACACGGAAGTCGTCCCAGTGCCCCCTAGTCAAAAAGCGTACTCGGCAGACCTAACCTTGGATACAAGCATGGTGGAGGGCCACTTGAATAATCTGCGACTAAGCCAAGCCGCACTGGCGATGCTACCCTCGGCATCGTCTAGTATCATCACCTCCCCACTCGAAGTTGCAAATTCAGCACAGAGCCCCGGAGGCGCTAGTCCAGATGTATCAGCTGTTGGAACCCGACGACAGAGGAACCCGCTCATCCATAATCTTCTGACCGACAAGCCTTTGCTCTCGTCTTCTTTGCCCCTAAGCCGACGTGCAGCCCTAAATGGCAGAGGGGACTCGATTGTTACACAGGCCTCCCACACCACGTTTGTCAAGCGAGGCATGCCGCTGACCATCATTCCGAATCCATGGCTTTCACCTTGGACGGCCAGAGATCGACCGCCCCTGGGGCTCGATGATCCCTCGATCGACCTGCCCCGACTGGTTCATCTCATCGAGGATTCCTTTAACCGCAAACTTGACGTACAAGACTACCTCAACCGAGTCAACGGTCGCCTGGCCGGACTCATCATTGCAGGGGAGTATGAAGGAGGCGCCATCTTGACCTGGGAGCTTCCTCCCGGCGTAGAGGATGATGGAAGTGAGGCGAGCCAAGCTCGCATGGTTCCCTATCTGGACAAGTTTGCCGTTCTGAAACGTAGTCAAGGTGCCGGTGGTGTGGCCGATATCGTCTTCAATGCAATGGTGCGCTCTTGTTTTCCGAATGGCGTGTGCTGGCGCAGCCGCAAGGACAATCCGGTGAACAAGTGGTACTTTGAGCGCTCTCAGGGGACATGGAAATTATCGGATATGAATTGGACCATGTTCTGGACTACTCCAGGACTGACGGACGATTCTCAAAAGTTTCGGGATTACGAGGCCGTGTGCCACAGTATCCAGCCGAGCTGGGCTGATGACACCGGTGTTGTGGATTGATTGATTACCTGAACATATTCGTAACACATGTATATACCCATTATCCGCTTGTTCGTTCGAAGTGAGGACCTAGGTGCTTCGTATCTTCTCGTAACGAGCTGCATCAATTCCAACCTAAATCATTTCAAGTCGGATTCTTCGACCGTGGAAAAGTGGGATCATTATGATGCGCAGCGACGAGAAAGTGATCAACTGAGTAGATCTTGGAATAGCTTCAAGAATAAATTACACGGCATCCAACCGGCCAATAGGGACGTATTATACGAAAGGATCTCGATCATATAATAACCGTGGACCTGTAGTCTTCGTCCCTGTTGCGATTCATAATCGATGGAGAGAACCATAAAGAGCACTACTGCCATAGCAAGGAGTAAGGTAGTGCTCAATAGATTCTCCCAGCTGATGGAGCTTGGCTAAGTACTAAGTATCGATCAAATGGGGGAGGAAGATGGATGAACTATTGATCCATCCATCATCCGGGCATTCGAGGACCACTTCCCAAAGTGGACTAGTGCTCGTGCGGAGGTCCTCGTACACCAATTGGGGGCACGTGGTTGGTCGCCCTGGCTGACTCAGCCCTTTCCCCCCACAGGGATCTTTTAGCAGATTCCGATAAGACAAGCAAGAATTTCGGCAATTAATCTCTCTCCTGGCCTCTTTCGATCGCGCGCTTCCAGAAACGCAAGGAGATCTTCGGCCTCCAGCCAGACAGCGCTGCTTGCTTCTTCCATCATCTTTCCAAATCAAACGGTGTGGGGTTATTCTTCTCAATGACTATGCACTTATCAGCGCTTCCTCGCGATTAGCATCCCATCCTCCTCTCTTTCCCCTCCTCTCTCTTTTTCCCCTCGTTTTCCCCTCCCAGTCCCGAGAGATTCAATGCTTTCCCTCGGCCTTGCGATCTAGCCGGGTCCAACGAGTGTGGATGACTTGACTAGGCACAAATCACTGTTGAAACCACCGATCGATCATCTTGCAGCTCCTCCCGCTCTAAAATCCTACCCACCTCTCGGTGTTAGCCCGGGATTCTGACCTGTCATATCTGCCCGATAAAAAAAAAAAGAAATCAATCGCCATCGCTACCGCTTATGATCTTCGGTTTGCGCCAACCATAAGACACAATTGGGGCGCATCATGCCGCCAACCACAGCTCCCACCACTGCCACACCGAAGCTGGCCTCTCCGGGTTTCAATGCTGGCGCCAGACCCTACCGGTCACACAAGGTTAGGGCCTGCGACTTGTGCAGGAAACGCAAATCGCGATGCACCGTTGACATCCCTGGTCAATCATGCCTATTATGCCGCGTTCAAGGAGCGGATTGTCACTATCAAGAAGAGGCCAATAATGATCCCCCACTCACTAACGGCCATGAATCGAAACCGTGGGTGCCAGATCACACGCGCGTCTCGTCGCTAGGACAGAAACGGAAGCATACCCCAGACGCAATCGATTCCCCGTCGCACCCCAGCCGCCGCCGCGCTTCCAGCGTCGCACATTCGGACTCAGCCCTAGACCGTCGGAGAAGTGATTCCAGGAGCCAAGGGGTCGATGACCCCCATAATGAGTCGGTCTTAATTGTTGGCCCTGTCGTGGCCGAGGATGCCCAGGTTATCGAGAGATACATGCCGCCGGAACGGACCAGCAAATCGGTCGAACCAAAAAGCCAGCCATACAACGTCTACTCGAGCGATCCTCGGAAGCCCATTCTTTACACTACTGTATCCCGGCGGAGGCAGGGTATGCGGGTTGGAGTTCCTCCCGGGGAGAATCAAAAGGAGATTCTCGAGCAGATCCTTGGCCCATTCAAGCGCGACCTAGTTAGACTGTACGCTTTCCCGTAGAACGGATCCCGGAGGTAGTTTGAGACACCATGCTAATTCTCCTTCTCAGATTCATCGACCGGTTCAATGCAGCATTCCCGATCTTTGATGGGGAAAGTTTTTGGGAGGCGTTCTTGTCGGAGTCCCCAGGTGACCCGCCAGCCTCGCTCCTCTGCCAGGTCTATTCGATGTCGCTAGTCTACTGGAAACACACTCCTAAGCTGGCCTGTCACCCAAAGCCAGATGCCCGGTACGCGGTCAATATGACTGTCGCTGCGCTCCACGAGGAATTTTCGGCGCCTGGGCTCTCAACAGTCAGTGCAGCCCTCATTGATCTTACAGGTCGGCCCATCTTCTCAATGACAGGAAATGCCATCAGCTGCGGGCGCATGATTTCCCTTGCACATTGTCTCGGACTGAACCGCGATCCGAGCCACTGGAAACTATCCCGCCCCGAAAAGAACCACCGCATGCGGCTTTGGTGGGGCGTCGTTATCCATGATCGCTGGTAAGCCTATCTGACTTACGCCCATAAATGGATCTGGCGTCTCACTAACATGCACTCAGGGGGAGCTTTGGTCACGGTGTGCCTCCTCAGATTGCGAAAAATCAATACGATGTTCCTCTTCCAACGATTGAAGTTCTGATTCCCCAGGCTTCTCGGACCCCCGAGCGCGTGCGAGCTGCGCATTGCCACATTGCTCTGTGCCGGCTCACTGAGATCTTAGGCGAGCTATTACCCCTTGTCTACGGCTTGCAGTCTCGAGCCCACCGCGAAACGACGAAGAAGGTGCGACAAATTCGCACAGATCTCGACGCGTGGGAGGACTCTCTCCCCGACTGGCTTCGCAACCCCATTAGCACAAATACCACGGAGGAGCGCATATCCGGGACAAGCAGTCTGCAGCTCGGCTTCCTTGCAGTGAAGATGCTTGTCAGCCGTGTCGAACTCAACGTGAGTCCCATTGGACCCTTTCTATTGGATTCGCATTTTTACTAACTTTGCCTAGGAGGTCAACAACGCCGAAGCAGATAACCCGGAGGCGCGCCGGTACTTCCAAACAGAATGTCGGCGATCCGCCGAAGAAATCGTGCAATTCATCTCCTCCCTCCGGAAACAGAACTTCCAGGAATTCTGGCTCCCATGTATGCTGCATCCTCAAGATATCCTACATGATCCGGCGAAGAAACCGAGATGGCACTAACAACTTTACAGACAGCGCTTTCCACCTAACCACAACCGCCACCCTCCTCGTCCGCTGCGCTCTCGAAACCACCGACCCCGAGGTGGCCCGCTCTTGCCTAGCCAACGTCGAAACCTTCCGATCAATCCTCCGCCGTGTTCGCGAAGAAGAAGACTGGGACGTCGCCGACATGTGCCTCGATCACTGCGAGCGTCTCCTCAACCGCCTGAACAATAGCACCGGCACCACCACCAGCGCTGAACATCCGCCCACTTTCACAGATCTTGGCCAGCCCCCGGATAGCACCCACCCTCATCGACTAGTGAATCCCGCCGCCATCGCCCTCCCGGAGACACAAACAAACAACGATATTGTCGATGACATGATGAGCATCTCCGGGACATTCGGCACGATGGACGGCTTTCCATTCGACATGACAGGCATCTGGGATGTTTCCGTATTCCAGGATGTTAATCTGACATAAGGGTGCCGCTCAAACGAGGTCATAATTATTATCTGGCTGCTTGCTATCAACCTCCTCATTTCAACTTGGGAGTGGATTTTTTTTTTCTTTATTGTTTGTATTTGGTCTAACCGGTTACAATGGTTGTATTCAACAACAGTACGTATGGATCGGACATAGGATGGTGTGTGTGGTTTTGTGAAGCTTTTTATTCATATACCCAACTTCGTTTGCGCGGTTTCTCCTCTAGGGAGTGTGATTGATTAGAATTGGTGTCTGATTGTATATATAAAACAGGATACAAGTGTCATACTGCAATGATAGTATTCGTTAGTAGTTACAGTATACTGATGGAACTTACCAATGAATGTAATAGGCCTCGTACTACTAGTACCAAGATCTATGCAATGGATCGCACGCGTTTTCTAATGAATGGATGACAATACTATTTAGTTACTCAAATCATGTATAGTATATGTTCAGCTATGGTGATGACCTCCCTACGTCGTCGCATGTGTTGCTTCGTGAATTAAGTGTGAATACTGCGAGTTTGGGGAATTCGAGGGCATTCCGGGCTATCTTATTAGCTTCAAATGGTGAAGCAACATGCATAGCTAGCATCTTCCTTAGCGGGCTCGATCGTCTGATATGAAATGAATCGAATTGAATCTAGATAGACGCTTGACGTACACTGCAAGAAAGGTAAGGGAAGGAATAGGGGAGAACGGTACATAGACAGCACATCATCAAACGATTAACGAGGAAGTGGGCTGGTATTCCCCCCACGCCTAAAGCGTTCAAGCAAGGGATGAGCATTATTTTGACTACCAATGTGGATAAACCGTCTCGGGAACTGCGAAATGTCCTCCAATGATTTCTTCTCCAGAACCTCCACCAAGGTGTTCGCCCTGAAAACCATATTGGTGGCTGGATTTGTTGCATAGTATACCACTTCACGACTGAAAGTATCGCTGTATCTAACCCGGAAGGCTAGACGTAGGGCCGGATCATCGTGAGCTTCAGAGCTTGAGGTTGCATATAGACTTGTATGTATTTCTCCCGCAGGACAAAGCTCTAGTTTGATAAAGACCATTTCATCTAAGATATCCATATTAGCCGGGAACAGAATCTCGCAATAGTAGATATAGATGTGGCGCTTGAGCTGGTCTTTAAGCTTATAGCTATATTCACGATTTCGGACGTCTTCATTTTTCCACACAACACTTTTCACGCCCTGCCGCTTCTTGTCACTAGCCCCAGCGATGACGGGATGTGCAGCAGTGACACCGACGGGGTCAAGAAAACCTTCATCTATAACTCTGGCTGTAAGGCCTTGAAGGATATCAATGGGAGCTTCGTAGTCCCTATCTCCTGCCTCGGCCTGACACTGTTCTACCAGTCCTTTCATTTCTGCTGCGCCCGTCTGAAATGCTTGACCCTGCCATTGTGAAAAGCATTTCAGTGCTGCAATAGACTCTGGATCAGTGGATGGCGCATCAGTTCCTCCTTTATCAGAGCTAGTAGAACATCTCTCCTTGTCTTGAGGCCGCGGTGACTCCGCACACAGACGAGATAATCGGTTTCTGTAATCTACCTTTCGCTCGTCTAGATGCTTGTGAACAAAGTCTCCTATCTTTTGATACTGCTCCACATTGAAGGATTCATGAACCCTCACCCTTTCAGTGGCTCTCATGCTGGGCTGCGGGCTTCTTTCTTTGGATTCATTCCCATCACTTTTCGGTCTCCTTGGAAGGAATTTCAAAACCATTAAAAGGCCGCGCGTAAGTGAGCCAGCAATCTTCTCTATTTCTTGAATATCTTCAGCTTGGCCCATATTTCTTCTGGTTAGCCAGAGCCGGACACCCTCGTCCACAGTGTCAGCAGTCAAAGGTTCTCCTCCGAGTCTTTCTTTCCTTGCTTGGCGCAAGATATAACCAATAACGCTGCTGTTTTCACAGAAAAACGGTCTAATATCGTACTTTAACGATGGGATGAAGTTAACTGCAAATCTCAAAGCTTCGCTTATCTTGATACTATGTCTTGTGCTAACGGACCAGATCTCTGCAGGTAGAGGAGGACAGCAGATAAAAAGCCGATTTCGTAAGGGATCACGATAGAGTGGATAGTCAAATCCGCGTAGAGACAGAGTATGGCGCGAAGACCTCACAATGGCTCGTATAAGCTTCTCTGATTGAGGCCCACATAGAAAAATAATCTTAGCTTGGCTGTTTGCGAGCAAAGTCTCATGGAACTTTCTGGCATCAGGATATGTCAGAATATCATGACCAAGATGCTTAAGACCTATACTCGTAAAACTTTTGAAGTCGTAGGTCCAGATGAGAATGTTTTCCTCAGTAAAGCCACATCCATCCAGAGACCATGGAATTGTGAGCATTTGCTGCTCGTCGTCATTATTACTAGCCCTCATGGGCGTATCATTCGCCCCTGAAACAGCAGCATAGTCAAGAATTGCGGCCACTTCGGAGGTCAAGCTACCGCAAAAGGGTATATGAGCCAAATCTTCACTGAAATTGGATGTTTCTTGTTGTAGCTGGAGTGATTCTCTGATCTTGTTAAAGGCCTCTTCGTCATTATTCAGAGCTATTTGTAATGCAATGTCGAAATCTTTCTCGAACACAGCCTTGATACTTTCTTTCCGTCTTTTCTTCTCAGCAGCTGCCTTCTGTCGTGAGTTGAAAACGGCCCAGTATTGGATCTGTCTATCTGGTGCCTTACTGGGACCAATATTTGCCTTGGTCCGAAGTTCTTTGTTCAGGGCCAGGTTCCCCTGCACGAGCGGTGACATTATATTAAGACCCCATCCCAAGGTTGAGGCCTTACCATCATTCTGGTACTTTGATCCCAGTCGATTCAACATTCCGTGATGGGTCCTGAAAGCTCTGCAGAACAGGGCCTCAAGTAGATTGCTGCAGGCTTGATACCATCCATCAGTCACCGTGTCCTTAGGGAAACCCCAAAGCTTGATAAATCTAGCATATCGATGACCGTTTCCTATCCACAGATTAAAGTAGTAGAGACTTGCTGTTGATCCTTTGATAATTTGCTGGGCATGTTGGCACACAATCCGCCGCCATGATAAAGAGCATTGGCCTATATATAACCTCCACCATGATGTATCTCGGTCATCACATACAATGCTTGCGTAACCTAAAGGCATATTCCAGGGCTCATTGCTATCACTTTGTTGACAGATAATTGCGTTCAGTGCAGTTCTTGTTACTTCATGGCCCTGGAATTGGATAATGTGTGGACTTATAAGGTGGATCAGAGATTCTGTTACTTTCTCCACACCACCATGCTCATCAATAATCTCAGGGTAATTGCAATGAGGCGATGATGATCCTGGTAATAATCCCTGTTTGATTTCACTGATCATTTCACTGCACAGTGGCTTAAGGTATGGAAAGATGAATTTTTCTTGCAGTGAAAGCTCCTAAGACTCGTCATTACTAAGGGCAATCGTTCCTGGTAAATTTAAATACTCACATCCCTCACGCTTCCATCGATAGCAAACCACGTCTTGTCCGAATGCTCGGGTGACTGGACAGATATATTCAGATTTACTGAAGTGTAACGGTCCAACGGTCTCTGTCTTTTAAAAGAGATCAATTCTGATACTGAGCTCTGTCTCTTAGTGGTGAACATCCCATGTTGCTTCGATCTCCCTAGCATCGGGTTCAAGCTAACGTCTAAAGCTTTCCAACAGAGTTAGCAGATATGCATAGTATACAAGAGCTTTCTCTCTGCGTGATAACATACAGTCTGGCATATTCGGGCAGATAAGTTGATGGTGCCCTTTAGTTTTGCATCTTCTGCACGTAATCTTCGTACACTTGATGATGTTATGGTCTCCTTTGCAGTAGATGCAACTCTTGAATCCAGGACAGTATTTATCAATATGCGCCAGAGACTTGCAGTATTGACACGCTCGTTCCGGGTTATAGGACATGATTCCAAGGCAGTGTGAGCTCGTACCGTGCAAATGGTTTCCTATTGTTTCCTGTATGGCTGTAGTATGGGTCAAGGAAATCTCCCTATACCAGTGTGTGTGGATTTGGCAAGTAATAGAACACTTACAGTATTGGCTTTCACTCGCCGATGCTTCACGGAGCGACGACTAATATCCCACTACTATGGGTGCAGCGAGATGTGATTCCCCGTGAATCCTGCACCAGAAATAGGCAGCTGCCAACTGCATCTACACATCGTGTGTCACATGCCTCATGTGACTTTCTCGTGGCGTCATCATTATATGATTGAGACCACTCCTAAGGCTACTATTACTGTGAGCCCTGTTGACATGCCTAGTTAGGAATGATGATTGATCATTGTCATGTCATCCTGACCAAGGTCATTCTCGGAGTCTGATACGTCACGTGGTATGACATGGGATGACCGATGTCGACCACACAGCCGATGTATTACAAGGATTCAAGAGATCCACTGATAAAGCTGTCGGTTTCTGCCGAAAGTACTAGAGTAGGAGAGGTGGATTCTGAAAACATGGGGCCACAGCTAATCTGAAAGGGCTTAGATCATACGTAAATAGTTATTCCCCCAGTCTCACGTGAGGCACAAGTTGCCACAAAAGCAAGCTGATATTGCATGATACTGAGAGTAACCTCAGCCAGGCAGGCCCCTGTGGCGCAATCGGTAGCGCGTAAGACTTGCAAGTACTCCCGAGGACCCCTTTACATCAAACACGTTACTAACTATCTCTGCAGCTATCCTTGAGATCTTAAGGCTGTGGGTGATCCCCACCAGGGGCTATTCATTTTTTCCTCTCCCTTGAGGGGTCTCGGGAATGTGGAACACACCGCACTTCCGGAACCACCCGCAACGCGCGCTCCCGCCCACACGGCCCTGCCACCGATTTGCATACAACGATTTCAATTTACTTTAAGATCAAGCGATTATCAACGTATCATACAAATTTGTATGTACAATGATGCTATTCAGGAATTATTAGAGATTAGAGTCTCTGAGCAGGATGCTGCATATGGGCCATTCCTAATCGAGAGAGGTCATCTTCGTAGCGCCACCAACTGCTTGCTCAGTCCTTGTATTGGGATCCCAAAGAGATCGGACCTGTATAGCCAGGAACACTGTACGCAGGTGTAGGGATAAGCACGAAAGGTGCCATTCGAGGTCTTCCTTCAACGTCACTCTCTAGCTGTGTCTAGAGACGGGCGTGAGCAGGTGTGTAGGATGTCTGTATAGGTTGACTTGGCAGACTAGGTGGCAGACTAGGTGTTTGGTTAAGCGGCTCACGCGTTGGAACAGGTGTAGTGATTGCAGGAATACGACGCTTTTTTGCAGGCACTGTAGGCGTATCGTGATCTGTATCCGCCCGTTGCTTCAAAGCATCAGATTTTGCTGGTTTTGCTTGCTGTTTCGCTTCCTTTTCTGCCTTCTTTTGTATAGAGGCACGTTGGTTCTTATCTGCCTCTGTGAGGTCAAGAACCACGCCATCTGCCCGGACGAATGCACCTTTCTCATGCAGCTGACGTTGAGCAGTGCGGAACTCTAGTCTTTTTGCGTAGCTCAAGTAGTTCGTGGCGGAGTAGATCAGTACTGCAGCATTTATGCAGGTAGCAGTCCTTGAGGTATTTGTATAGCTTCTCCCTGCGTTCAGGCGTGGCCGACTCGAACGAGCGTAGAATCGTATTATACTGATCAGGCTGTGGAGGAGGTGTTGCAGCATCAGATGGAATACCAGCTGCCTGAGGAAGATTAGCAAGATCAAAGCCTGCTCGCTTAAATATCCGCTCTTTGCTAATGGGCCAGAGGCCTGATGACTGCCACCTGATACTATGTTCTCTGGAGTCATGGCATCCTCCCGTGCTTGCCACCACAAAGGTATGAAATCATGCTTCGTGATGTTGACTTGGCCGGTTCGTAAGCTCTCCCATAGGTGATAATTGTAATGCCAGATCGTGTTTCCTTGCTGTACTGCTGTCTGCGGGATAAAGATCCTCTTCAACCAGTTCAAAGCATGTTGTGTATTGCTGTGTCCCTTTTCCTGCACCACCTACCAGCGTTTCGGGGTCAGGGATCATGTGGTTCCATGAAGTGTTATTTGATTTGCCTTTGGGAATGACACGGTTGTATTGGCTATCTAGATCGCGCAGCGGAACGGGCGCGAAGAGGTCTTTATCCTACCTCAATATCTACCTGGATGCCGTCAAATGCCTCGATCCATGCCCCAACACACGGACAAGCGCATGCTGCAGGGAGGGAAAGACAATTGGCTAGTAGTGTACCGGTATAAGACCGGTCTATTTTATCGTTGAAGCATCGTTTATAGCTCACTAGGCTACTACCTTTCAGGAATTCTACTTCGTTCCTGTATTCAAAAGACTGCGTATCAGATTTCATACTGAATTGGACTGTCATCTTCTCTCCCGGGTAGCACGGCTTGTTTCTGAAAGGAATTTTGTTTCCTGGGTGGAAACTGCTCTTCACAGTGAAGTTTTATCTTGACCATGAGACGATCATCCCTCCGTCACAACTCGATCGGAACAGTCGTTAGATGAACAATTTATACTGGTGCTATCCTTGAATATTTCTAGCGTGCAAGGACAGAACATGGCATGAACGGGGCGCTATCACAGGAGACAAGCAATCTACGAGTATTATCAAAACCCAAAAAATAAATAACATTATGTAACATTAGTAGCTGCTCGCCTTCATAGATCATCTTCTCTTCCAACAGCCACTTGACCATGGAGTCCACTCCATGGACCCTTCGCTGGCTGTTGGCTCTGCTGCATTTTGGCCCTTGACCGAGTCAATCGTGCCCCCGACGGCCACATGCTGTCCTCGCCCGATTCGCCCTGCCGGTCACGTAAGGTATCCTCCAGGTTCTGGTTAAGTATTCTATAGGCATCTTCCAGCGCCTGTTGCGCATCCTGCGCTGTCTCTATCCCTTCCTCCAGTCGGTACTCGACGTATTCTTGTTCAGCCATGCCTGCTGCATCTGAAGCAGATGCCCATGCCTCGGCCAGGTCAACAAGTTGGTCTGGCTTGGTGGACTCCGTACTCGTGGCCTGGTGCGAAGCTAGAGTTGCTGTCGCATGTTTGAACCGTGGCTGGCGTGCCAGAGTTGGGTACTCTGGGAGAAGGTGGCTTTCATCTCGCAGCCTGCTCAGAATGCGAAGGGTGGTGGCTTTTTCTTTCGCAAGCATACCCGACAGGTAGAATTTCTGTAGTGCCAATGCGCGCTGGCTCCTGGCCAACGGCTGAAGGACATCGCTGGCAAAAGTAAGGACTCCCAAAGCATCCAGAGATTGTGTGCCCTCTGATGCATTCTTCCCCTGCACCAAGCTAGTAGGCCGTGATGAGGGCTTTGCCGCCGGGAGAGTAACTGGTTGGCAAGCTCTGGAGGCCGCATCAAGCAGACGCTTGCGAGCATCCGCATATGCAGCGTATTGTTGTGCAATATGCGCTTTCTTCTCTCCAAGCAGACGCACAGACTCATCCATGTCCTCCGAATGAAAATCTCGAGAGGCCGAACGGTTCTCGTTGTTTCCAGCACTCACTAATTTCTCCTCCACCCAACGCACCAACTCATTACGAGTTCGCTGTAACGCCACGCCCTGAACTGCGTGTGGAATATCTTGGGCCTCTACGGGCGCTTGCTGCGCCTGAAGTTCTTCTAACAACCCTTTCTCTCTCTCCAGCTGAGCCTTGGCGCGGATAACGGCTTTCTCCAGGTTATGCAGCTGCTCTTCGACGGTAAGCCCGGTGGTAGAGCCATGTCGGGTAACTTCGATTTCTGGTGGTGGTGCAAGCTGCTGATAATGAATCCCACTATCCTCTAAATCCGCTGGTTTGGGCGTATCACGTTGTTTGAGCTCTTTGATGTAGTGTTCAAAAACCTGAAGCTTCGCATGTCGACGCCGGTCACGGAGAAGCCGCAGGTACTCCTGTAACTCCGCAGACGAATCCACTGTTGAATTTTCCGCCCGTGGTTTGCTCCTTTCATGGCCCACAGAAGTCAACTTCTCCACAACTGACTGATATTCCCTCCTTGCAGCCACATTCGACTGGAGCGCTTCTAGGTACTGTCTTCGCAACCCTGTCAACTCTGATGGAAGCCGCTTGACATCGACCACTGCTTCGTGAGGCACTGATAACGACAGATGGGATTGACTGTGGCATTCTGGGTGCTCGTTATTATTTTTTGCGAACTCGATATGGGAGCGAAGATATATGGTCAAAGCTTGCCGAATCAGCAGGGCATCCTGGCGGCTTTTGATGTAAGGTGCCAGAGGTTCGGCGATTGAGGGGATGTGGGTGGGTGTTGCGTGAGTCAACTCAACAGACTGCGCCATTGGACTGACTATTTGTGCGCAGACGTAATTATCCCGCCGAACTCCAGCTTGTTGGGTTGTCAAGGTAAGGCTTGTCCCTTCGACAAGATACTTAAGACACTCGTGATGTTGAAATAAGGTTCTTCCTGTTGTTATGAAATGGTTGCAGACGGGTGTTATTCCGATGTCGATCACACTAAGGGGTTCCACCGGTTCCCACTCTAGTCCAGGAAAGCTGAATCGAACTCCTTTCCCACCCTCGCTGTGTCTTCCACCACTGTCATACGCGCCGTTCGTTACTATCCGCTATGAGGGCTACCAGGTGACTGGATAACACGCAAGAGGGAAGCACCATCGAGGAGTCAGGAAGACGATGCGGTGACCTCGGGTCATGTGACCACTCCCGTTCACAAATGTGCCCTTCGAAGTTCTGAGGAATATACTATGAGCAAGAGACTTCGGAGTCAAGGTTTCTGGAATATTCTTACAAACTAGTCTTCATCATCGTCCATAGCCCTGGCTGACTTCATGCAAGCAGTATGATATGCGTACAATTCAAGCTATACTGACATATCGATTGTATATCATATTTACTGACAGCTATAGTAAAACTAGATCGTCTGCAACTTAGTATATCATTTACACATCGATCCCAATGATATGACATCTTAGATACTACGCTGCCAGCTGCTCTTCCCAACCCGATTTACTGGATCACACTCTGGTTGAGGTACAGGTCGCAGGCATGCGGACGCTGCACACAATACTTGGGGACCAGGGCGGTCGCCTGCACCCCATTGGCCACTAGATACTCGCGGAAGTTCAGAATGCGCTGGGTCATCAGCGTCGTGCGCTTCTGCCCGTTCTCACGATTCCCAGACCATACCAGCTCCGCCAGCGCAGCGGCACGCGGCCAAATTAGACTGGAGACCGTCACATCATCCACTTGCTCTGACCAGAGCGGTGCCTCTGCCCCTATAATGTGCTGAGCCTGGGTAGCGGTTAAATTCTGCGTGAAGTCGTAGTCATAGATCCGCTGCCATGTCTTGTATGGCGCACACCACGAGCCCCCGTTGCCACCATAGTTGAAGTTGGGAGTGCTTGCATCGGGATTACTCATTACATCATAGCGAGGGTCATTTGTGAGAAACCCTCCTATCCCACAGTCCAGATACATAAAATCCGCTGATGATACAATCACATCGTAACCCTTGGCAGTCAGTTGATTAATATAGTCCAGGCCATTATTCCAGGTTTGCATCACGATATTCGTGGGGACATCATGTGCATGTTCTGTGGATAGTACAATGTCTTCCCACATGACCAGTTGTCGCGAGGTACTGTAGTTCTGGAAGATCGGCACAGCATGATCGATCCAGTACTGAGCCAGGTCATTGTAAGTACGCGACGGATCTTGCGCAAACCACTCAGTGACGTAGCTGCTGAAGTTGAAACAGTTCGGCTGGATCTCATCCGCTCCAACATGGAACCAGTTGTCTGGGAAGATACTGGACAGCTCATTGTAGACCTGTCGGACTACCTCATAGGTGCCATTATAGATAATATCCATCTGGCCAGGCGGGGGCTCTACTGCAGTATGCAGGGCATAATTATCATTGGACCACCAGGAGTCGACGCAGGTCACCATCTGGGGGTCAACCTGCTTCCATCCAGAAGCGGAATGGCTAGGCATATCAAGCTCAGGGATAACCCGTACACCACGCGCTCGCGCATAAGCCACGACATTGCGCATATCAGCATGCGAATATACTTCGCGAGGAGAGTAAGCATCATAAATCATTTCTGGGTGTGCATCAATCTCCACGGGCCACGATTGGGTGTCTTCCATGTGCCAATGTAGAACATTTAGTTTCGAAAGAGACATGCCGTCCAGCTGCTCGTATATCTTGTTGACCGAGATGAAGTTTCGACCAGTGTCAATCATAATGCCCCGGTAAGGATAAAGCGGGGCATCCTGGATCTTAACTGGCTGTTCGATTATCAAACCGCCCTGTCCGTCGGCGATGACCAGCTGCTGGAGAGTGGTAAAGGCGTGGAGCGCTCCCCACACCGTGGGAGCCTCAATAACCACTGAGGTAGAGCCCTCGGTGACCTCCAGGGTGTAAGACTCGTCTACACCATGCTGAAGATCTGCAGCAACATCCAGCACGTTCACATCGACAAATTGGAGCGATGGAAGTGCCTGCGGGGACCTTTTAGTAGCCCCGGCCGTACCGGTGGGAAAGGGTTGATAAGACGGCACGGGACCTTGGGTTGCTGCAGGTACCCATTGCAGGGAGACGATAGAATTCCAGGCACGATTCCATCCATTGGCCAGAATGAAATCAGAAGTGTCCCTGGAGGTACGGAGACTAACGAAGTCGGCTAACTGCTTAGGACCCGACGAAGCCCAAGTGATGTTGCGTGGAGCTGGTAAGGGATTGACCTTGACGGCAGCGGCCCCAGCCACGAGCAACGTGAGGCACGCCAGCCAGAGATGATGAAGCAGCATGACGGAGAATTAGTGTCGACACTCAGAGCGAGGACGGATGAAGAGTGCGGAGAATCATGGTGGGGGAAATTGGGGTTAAAGAAGCAAAGAGGATAAGGATCAGCGGTGGCTGGATGCAGGGAGATACCATGAAACGGGGGAATGCATGAATGAACAGGAATGATGCGAAGCTATCTTGTTCTAGTTGACATAGTTGCCGCAGGTAACTAGTTAGTTAGTTACTACGGAGTACTTTGTAATCATTATTGAGTCTAATTTGAACGATGATCAGCATCTGCCCGTGGAATGTTTGTTTGTTTGTTCCATTGCTTACTATACTCCGGATTCCAGCGCCTTACGGGCCTGGTTCTCCACGTGACCATTGACTTCCGTTAAGGTACCTACCCACTAAAGATGGTAGGCGGTCACCCGCCCCGTCATTATGCAATGGGCCATACGGAGTCCAGGCGGCAAGCATCGCGTACCTGCGCGATTCCGCCCTCTGGGTTTCTGTTGTTGAACTTCTAGCATCTTACTTTCACATTTACTTACCTTAGCTCGGTTGTTGGAACTAATTTTGGGTCCACAAGGCTGTGCATAACTGTATATTTTAATTGTACGCAGTCCTATTGGATCCGGGATTAACTAGGTGTCGTCTCTACGCATTCTTTCGGTAGTACTTTTGGTTACATCGCAGTGTTTGGCTCGCGACTCCCGATGACATCGATCATTTATGAGACATCAATAACCACGACAAGCCTACTTCTGGAGCGCTTTCTTTGGAATCCCTCCCCATTACGGGCGTGGGACGTCCTGCGAGTACCAACGCCAATCCGCGACGCAATTGGCGCAACATGGAGGATATCCGACCGACCGCGAAATGGGCGAATCGCATGTTGCGCCCCTTGAAATCCATCCACCACCGACTCCAGAAACACTACGAGATTCGCAACAGCATAGCGGACACGAAATCGAAAGTCAAGCCCGATCCCCACGATTCCCACCGTTCGCGAGCCCCGCTAATCAACAAGAGAACCGGTAACGAACCAGGCTGCAATCTTTCAGACGAGGAACCCGACGATCCAGCATGGATCCCAGGAAACCGGGGAAATCGCCGGCCCCGGCATAATTACTCGAATCGCGGACAGAGGTATGGCGCACGGAGACGTAGTCGACTGCTGATCAAGAGCCCGGAAGTGCAGAGGACGCTGCCTGGCGCTATCGAAATCGCTACCCCATTGATCACAGGAACCATACCGGCACCCACGGAGGCGACCTTGTCTATTCGCAAACGGCTTTTTCGGAATTCGGGACCACCTCTGAGCGCTGTTGGGGCCAACAGGCAGTCGCGGACGAATAATCCCAGTTTTCCGGCATACCAGGGCTCATGGAAGGAAGTTTTGGATCTGACTGGAGACCCGGGCTTGGTGGATATTGCGCGATTCTTGGATCGCATGCTTATCAAATTTTTGGAGAATACCAGACCTGCTCCGACAATACACAAGCATGACGAGGAGAATCGCGGGGCCCGATCGTTACTATCTATGGCTGCGCGACGGCTGCCGGGGTTCATCGCCGAGGAGCAGCGCCTGCAGGATCAGGTGGAGCCGGATGAGGATGTTGACATGTGTGATGCATACTTTACTGAGCTCGAAGCTCAATATGCTCCTGGCGGCGGTGGGTGGCAGCCGCTCCGTGAAGCTGTGCGTGCGCAAGGCATCCACCTCATCTCTGAGATGATGATGAGAGAATGGATACCCAGTTTGGCGGTCTGTCGCCTGCTAGGGGAATGTCTTGAGCACGGGGAGTTGGATGCCTTCGAAACACTTATGTCACAATATCTTACGACCATCAAGACTCACGACTACCCAACAGCTTTCGATCCTTCGAAACCTGTGGGCCACTGCGATAACCCTATCTACATATTGCGCATTTACTACTCGAAGGCCCCCGAACGAAGATCCTTTGTATTTGATGAGATGACAAAGCTCCTGTCTCGTAGGGCTCTTCCGCCCGAGTGGATGGTCACTACAAGATGGAAAAAGTGCGTGGATAGGGCTATTCGGTCACTATCAATTGGCGACGGA
Source organism: Aspergillus luchuensis (assembly GCF_016861625.1). NCBI lineage: Eukaryota > Fungi > Ascomycota > Eurotiomycetes > Eurotiales > Aspergillaceae > Aspergillus > Aspergillus luchuensis. The sequence continues at coordinate 666,373 of NC_054852.1, forward strand.
GATTCAGCTGCTGCGACCCGGACTATCGAAGCTATCATCCTTTCATCTGCTGGTATATATCCCGCCACGGATTCGCTGGTAGCTCGGAACAAGGGGAGAAAGGTACCTCGTTCTGTACGTCAGAAGGACACCCGTGCATCGGTAACGAATCCTACAAGCGTGCCTAAAGATCAATCTCCGTGTCCTGTTCCCATCCAAGATGCGCTCAGTAATCTTTCAGCGAGTCTAGTTACCGCACTGTGCGGCATGTATATGGCACGGACGCAAGCCTCCGGTGCCAATGACAAGGACACAGGCACGAAAGTCAGACATATTGTCGGAACGCTGTCTTTTGAGGTACAACGGGCAGTTGGATTGGTACTGTCGCGTCGCGAGATGGAGGGTCCAAGCTTCCAATCCCTGCGTCGGGGATACGTCTTGTTGGGTGAGTGGACGCTGCAGTGCACTGAAAGTTCCACGCCTGAGGTCATTAGCCAGTCCGGCGCCATCTCGCCAGAAAATCTAGAGTCGCTTTGTATATCGTTGATACACCAACAGGATGCAGTCAAACAGCTAGCAGAGTTTGTCCAACAACTGTTTCGATGCTGTGGGCATGCGCGCGAAGATGATCCTGCGAGGACACCTCGAAAAATTCGAGCTATCGTATGGCGGCTTGCGCGGCTGACGAGTATGAAGGGCATTTCTCTGCTCCTCGCCAAGGTAGCTGCGGAAACAGCAATGGCGTTGGCGGAGGTTACATTGGATGTGGATGACCACGCGTGGGCTCTCGAAATTCAAGAACAAGCCGCTTCATCCCAGCAAGAAGGGAATCTCCACCAATCTGCCGCATTGGCACATGTGCCACAAAACGATGTGATTCACCTGTACCGATGGGAAGAAAGCATTGGGGAATGGGTATCCAGCACGCCGGTCGCCAAACCTCTGGCGTCCCGTAATGCTGATGGCGCTTCAAGCCCTCTTGCTGCGACAACTAAGCGGAGACCATCGGCGCTCTCCTGCTCAACCAGTAGCAGATCGTCCAGCCCTGAACTTTCGGAGGAGGCTGCCTCCAGCGTGACATCATCTGCGCCATCGATGAGCGGGAAACGAGGACGCGGGACGAATGATTGGAGGCCACCGTCACCCAAGAGACTTCGGTCAAGTTCGAGGAGGATGAGTGCAGCTCCAGTCGCGTCTAGCGCTTTGCCAGCGACACGTGAGCGCCTTGCTGCGGCTCGCTCCCTCGAGCCAGATTCTGCACCGATTGCCACCCGGGCACGAACGGCCCTTCGCGATTTACCCCAGGCCAAGAACAGCACCTTGAAGAAGACGAGACTACAACCAGGCCCGACTACACCCAGCATCTCCCGCGCGGACCCTATCAAAGTGACTCCCCTCATCGAGGTGGTTATCGTCAACCAGCCCGTATCGGTGAGGTCGCTGAATCGCACCCCCAGAACGGCACGAAAACAACCACAACCACCACCACAGATTCCTAGTCCACCGGTGGTGCAAGGCCCTCGACGCTCCAATCGTACGCGACCTCCCCCAGTCGAGCGGGTCATTCCATGCTCGGACGATGACAGCGAGGACGAGCTGAGTTTTCTGTTGTGAAAGAGCGGGGTCATGATGGTTACTTTTGCCCGTTCAGTATGTGCGGACAGTGATGTGAAACTCGGAGTGGTTGTTGGCGACGTCTCATTTTTAGACGAACTGCTTATTCTAACCCCATCCATAGGTCATTGATGGTGTGGTCTCTGTTCATTTTCAATTAGAGTATCCTTGTGATTCTAAGGTTTTATTGGCGAAATGGGAGCGATTGATTAATTCCGGGCAGGAGTGGATTGATTGGTTAGGTTCAGTTTGAGGATTTCTTTTTGGTTTCTGGCTTGATTGATTTGATTGACGATGATACCCGCGGGCAAAGGCTTTCTTCCAATTTAGTTCAACTCTTATCCTTATATTTGTTCGAGCCCGCTATGTAAGATGCTAAGCTATGCCGGTGCCTCACCGTCTGAACTAATGAATGATATGAACCTCAACGCCGTCAAACCCCCCATCCCAAAAGCTTCGCTGTAAATCTATGGATCAACTAATTGACTATGCATGTTGCAGCGGGTATAGGAGCAGTCCTCGCTGCAGCTTTATATACAACTACGCATTATATCGTATAGGAATATACTAGTGTCGTGCCCCGCAGTCATATTCCGCGTCACTTCCCGCGTTAATCAGGTCTTGTCGAAGGTATTCCGCCTTCTATTCAGCTGCCAGCCGACGGCTCCGATCCCTGTAGCCTTAACAGTAGCCTAAAGAGCAAATGAACAGATGGTAGATGCCAATATTGGAAGTCTGGAGGCTTTGCGTGTGGCTAGTTGGTCCGCAGCTATCTTCCCGCTACGTATTAGGGATCACGATAGTGCTGATTGAACAGACAATGGTACATCACTGAGTCCACCATCATCACATGGACTCGAACTTGGATTTTACTTTCTCTCCTTCCAGTTCTGCGGGCTCGGCTAACTCTTCCTTTATTACTACCCTCTTATGCCGTAATTTCCTTGATGGCTGCCTCCAGCTCCTTCATGTTTCCACCCACGACGCGCTTCTCCTGCAGCTGACCATCCTTGTACAGGACAAACGTGGGCATAGCGCGCACCTCCAGTTCCTGCGCCACCGAGCGGACCTTATCGACGTCGACCTGGATGAAGCGCACATTGGTGTAGGTTTCGCTGAGCTTGCCGACCACTGGCGCAACGGCCTTGCACGGACCGCACCAGGTTGCGAAGAAGTCCACGACCACAGGACCGTTAGAGGTGAGCGCCTTGAAGATGACGGGGCTGGACCGGTCAGTGCCCACATTACTATCTGCGGAGGGGGAGTTAGGATGACGACTCACTTGTCAACCTCGATAACCTTTCCGTGAGACATGGTGGATCCGGTGGTGTTGTTGCCGAAGAAGCGAGTACGGATGAAACGGAGGACTGTACGGCGTCAGTAAGCAGGCAGATGAAACACTATCCGTATGGCTTACCAAGGTAGACGACGATGGCGAGGATAATGCGGGAAAGCTCCATACTGGCGACGGGGAAACAGGCAGACGGACTGAAGTGGGTGGAGAGGTTTAGTCCTCCGGATTAATCTCTCGGCGGGTGTCGCGAATTCTCAGCTAAATGGTGCCAAAAGGGTCAAGCTGCGCCAAGTGAATGATAAGTGAATTAGCAGGAAGATTTCAATACCAATCAACTACGTCACACTAGCAGTATAGCTCATGTTTTAATTTCATTATTTTTATCTCTCTCTTTCGAGAACAACGCGCATGTGCTGACTAAACTACGGGGCAACGGAGAAAGTCACGCGCCGATGACATGGTGAATGCGATCGATACTGTTTGTACGGAGTACACCTGAACTGATTTATTTGTGACCCTGCTAGAAGCGGTCACTGAATCTTCAGCTTGACTACTGGTAGACTGTAATAATACTAATACTAGTAGTACGTACCTTTTGGTGATCCTACTTCAGTCAGTACTTACTAAGTGGTCTGGAACCGACCGGATCTGATTGGGCGTTATTTTTATCCGCAGGATAGCTGACAAAGCCAGCACAACCAGCACAACCAGCACAACTAACTAGTTATCACTCCAGATCATGGCGGCGATTGCCTCCCTGAAGATGGCGGAGTAGTAGTGATCGACGAGGCGAATACGCGTCAACCATCATCTAAAGATGTCCCTTCCCTTCAATTGATCTACTTCAACTCAACATGGCAGGCAAGAAAGGCCCCGTCCTACCCTACCGCCGGGGCTCAGACGCCTCCGAAGCCGACTTCTTCGACATTCCCGAAGAGCCCTGCTGGTCCATCATCAAGCGCCAGCTCCGCTATCTTAAGAGTCCGCGGGCCTGGCTCGCCATCTTCGTCTTCGTGCTGTTTGTCCTATTGCTGCGTCGAGAGAAACCTCCGCCTCCGCCCCTTCCTCATATTGATTACGACCGAGTCGATTGGTCGCTCTACGCCTACAGCCAGTATGCGACGTCGAGCCCATACCTGTGCAATGCGCTTATCGTCTTCGATACTCTGCAGCGGCTTGGCAGCCGAGCGCAGCGGGTGCTCTTCTACCCCGAGAACTGGGACGTGCTGGTAGATGACGATCGCGACCGGGACAGCCAGCTGCTGGCGATGGCCCAGGAGAAATACAATGTGCTGTTGGTGCCGATTGATGTGCAGATGGTCAAGGCAGGATCGGGTAGGTCACTCATTACAACGGTTCGAGGTGTCAACGGCGTCAGGAGCTAATGCAGGAAGAATAGGACCAAGCGAGTCCTGGGACAAGAGCATCTCAAAGCTTCTTGCCTTCGGAGAGACCGAATTCGAACGTGTCATTCACATCGATTCCGACGTCAGCGTTCTACAAAACATGGACGAATTGTTCTTCCTCCCGCCCTCTCAAGTCGCCATGCCCCGCGCCTACTGGGAACTGCCCGATATCAAGCAGCTCTCGTCTCTCTTGATTGTCCTCCAGCCGTCCTACAAAGAGTGGTATGCGTTGATGGATAAGGCTCAGGCCATTTCGTACGGACAGGTCGACTCGAACGTCAGCTCGCGAGTTAGGTACGATATGGAACTGATGAACGAACGGTACGCGGATTCGGCCTTGGTTCTACCGCACCGACAGTACGGACTGGTCACCGGCGAGTTTCGCAAAGACGACCACCGGGCGTTCCTGGGTAATGAGCATGAAGAATGGGATCCGGAAAAGGTACTAGCGGAAGCGAAGCTGGTTCATTTCTCCGACTGGCCGCTGCCCAAGCCGTGGGTGATGTGGCCGCAGGAATTGTTGGCCGATATGCTGCCCAAGTGTAAGGTCAAGCCAGGCACGATGCATGAGAGTGGGTGCAAGGATCGTGAGATTTGGAAGAAGCTCTACGATGATTTCCGGCGGAGACGAAGGGTCTGTTCATTCCTCCTGTCTAATTGATGTGTTCTTGTTGCTAATGATGGTCGACAGGACGTGTGTAAACTGCTCAGCTATCCGGCGCCAAACTGGCCGCCTCGGGAGAAACCCCAGGGTCCTCTGGAGGCGGCACCAGAGGGTGTTCCAGTTCCTCATGCTAATTGATTTCAGTGTTGTGTATTTGGCATGGTGTTTCGGATGTGGTTACGGGTTTCGCAGATTGTATATAGACAACATGGATAATTTTGACTGCACATTGGCGCCGATGGATTGTACGATAAGTGAATGGGCATATTAAATATTTCCAATGACCGCTGCCTGTGCCGTAGCACTAGGCATCGTCAACCCCTGTGACCTGTCATCGCGGTTGACGCCTAGTACTTCTTATATGACGGTCACGACATGATCGAATCAATTCAATTGGTATCAGTTTTTATTCTTATACCGCATTAGTGTTACCAACAAGGATAAGAGAGATGAATTATCCACCTAAAAGAAGTAGCTTTGATAGACTCTCAGGTCTCTGTTCAATTTCAGTCATCACACTCAATCAGGTGTTCTTCTTCCACTGCTAGCAGTCCATTCCCTATATACATGTTGTGTGCTGCTTCGCGGGAACAACGCGTGGTGTTGTAATGCACGTGACCCGCATTAAAGGTGCCACTTGAGCTCAACTGCGATGGGAAATACGTAATTGATAATTCAGCACCGTCTGCCTCTGCATGGGGAACTCATATATGGTGAGTTATTGCTGGTCAAAAATTCTCATTGGGCTCCCTTTTACGTCTTCTCTTAATTAACATGAATAACCGTTTGACTTGCTGTAGATCGCTGGAACAATTTAGACAGAATCGCCACAGTCAAAATCGGATCGCATATGGATAAGGTCGCGCATACAGTATAATAAGATATATAAGAAAGAATGGCATCCTGGATCCAACGCCAGAGTGGATCTCATCACACACAGCTTGCGGCTACAGCAGTGATTTCGGGAGCTGCGGTCGCTGGTGCGATACTTGGCTACCAGGCTTTCAAAAGGAAGGATGCGGTGCAGCGCCTCAAGGCATCCATCCCAGATGTCAATGACCAACACCATGTTGAAAAGGTATCCTAGGTTCTTCGCGTTATATTATAGTAATACCATCTAACTTTCGCGAAGCTCACAGAATACGGTGTCGCGGCTGCAGCGCAGCTGAGCAAGGAAGATGAACGCAGTGCGCTCCTCGCTCGGAGAGCGCAGGAAGGAGACTACGATGATGGTACTGGCTTTGCTTGGAATACTCCCCTACAATTGTTGCGATGGATATTTGGCTAATTTCATTTATTTCCGTCTAGAGCTCATCCTCGAACAACTTGCTCGAAACCGTGTTTTCCTGTCCGATGAAGGCCTCGCGAAGCTCCGCTCGTCATACATAATCGTTGTCGGATGTGGAGGAGTCGGGTCGCATGCTGTGGCATCCCTTGCCCGCTCGGGTGTTTCCAAGATCCGCCTGATCGATTTTGATCAGGTCACGCTTTCCTCCTTAAACCGACATGCTCTCGCGACGCTGGCCGACGTCGGAACGCCGAAGGTGCATTGTATCCGCAAAAGACTGGAGCAGATCACACCGTGGGTGAAGTTTGACTGCCGGAACGAACTCTTCGGGGGATCAGTCGCCGACAGACTTCTTGCGCCTTGGAGTTGGGACGACAACGACAAAGGACACAAGCCTGACTATGTACTGGACTGCATCGACAACATTACGTCCAAGGTGGAGCTGCTTCATTACTGCCACTCGCACTCCATTCCCGTGATTTCGGCAATGGGAGCAGGATGCAAGTCAGACCCTACTCGTGTTACGGTTGGTGATATTTCACTTAGTACGGATGATCCGCTGTCGCGGAGCACTCGTCGACGCCTCAAGTTGTTAGGCGTCAATACCGGTATCCCTGTTGTTTTCTCCACTGAAAAGCCCGGTCCTGGTAAAGCCACTCTTCTTCCACTCAACGAGGCAGAATTCAGCAAAGGAGAAGTTGGTGAACTGAGTGTATTGCCCGATTTTCGGGCGCGGATCCTCCCTGTGCTGGGAACAATGCCTGCAGTGTTTGGCTACACTGTGGCGAACCACGTCATTTGCGACATTTCCGGCTATCCGATGGACTACAGCGTAGGTGGAAAGGGTCGGGATAAGTTGTACGATGGTGTCTTGGCAGCCTTGCAGGGAACGCTCGAGCGCTTGGCCCGGGCGGAGCATGGCCCTAGCCTTGTCGGGCTTCGCCTTCCCATCAGCAAGGATGACGTCGGATATCTGGTCGATGAGATCTTCCGCGGCAAGAGCGTTGTTAGTGGCCTCCCCAGTCGAGTCAGTCTTGTTCCCTGGGAGCGGCCTGAGCGAGGATTCGGACCTGATCCGGAGTGGATGAAGCAGGGGCAGACCTTTGTTCTGCTTGAGTTGAAGGATTTAGTGTGTATGACTAAGGATGAAGCTGTACGGCATGAAAAAGAAGTGCTTCTGGGTGGTAAGCAGCTGCAGGAGGTATACGATTCCAAGACGATTGAAATGGTGCAGAAGCGTCAACGGGAGATGGAGTTTCACGAGCAATATCGCTAATGACGCGGAGACACCAACGACTAGTGCTTCTTCAGGGACCAAGATACAGATGGCACTAGCACCTGGCACCAAGAGTCATAGCTACAAGTTGAAAACCTCGAGCCCTGCTTGGCTTTTGACAGTCTGACAGGCGGGTCTCAGGTGATGACCCACGAGTGTGGCAGGGTCGAGGGAAGCCGGCTCCTGACATTTTCTTGGTCGCATTGCAGACGTAAACCCAGCTACAGATTTTGGTGAAAGCCCCATCTCGCCCAATGAGTGTTTGGTCTTTGTGAAGATAGCATAATTGGAGTAGAGACTACAAGACGGGCCGGGATGTGAGTAAATTGGTACCATATCCAGACATGGCAGTCAAGTATCGAGCAAGGCAGGAGGATGTTCTGGCTGGGAGGACAAGATGGTTTGATATTGGATATAAGTGGCAGCTAGAAGATGTTGATAACAGCTAGACTGAATATAAACAAAGCCTAGAATACTTCAATTACAAGAAATACAGTATCAATGTACCACTGAAGCATTTGCCAGAAATTTCCAATCCGGTTATCTCCTTTGCAGAATATCGTAAAGGTCTAATATGTGCGGTAAAAAGTCCCTATCCTATCTCTCACATAATAGGAATATCCAGGCGTGGAGGAACCATGAGCGATAGAACATCATAAACTGATATCAAGAATCAATCATTGATATGACCGCGCGTCCTTAGGTGCTCGAAGTCATAACTTACCTAAACTTTCCTGATAACCCCTGATCATCCGCACCCTCCAGTATCATGATTTTCCTTCATGCTAGTATGATCAGGTTCTTATAAAAAATATTTAATTCTATTTACTATCATAGATATTTCCTGTTCTAAGTCTAAGTATCAAACAGATAAGTCTAATAATCCTTTCACCACAACCACTGTTTGACAGAGTGTTAATCCAAAACTAATTAGAACTTATAAGATGATTATAAAAATCGTATTTATCATAGTAACTCGCGGAAAATAAACATAATCTTTTATAAGGTCTTCATAAGTAGAGCTCGAACGTGAATGCTGAAGAGAATTTGACTCTGATGGCTTATGGAGAGAGAGAGAGAATAGATAGAAAAGAAAAGTAAAACATGTTTTACACGAGAACGTCCAGCGTTCAGAGATCAGTGTTATGTTCTTCACATCCATCATGAAATGATGTCAAAGGAGGATCGACCTGTTATTGAGCATCCTGGTCTTGTATAGCAACGCCACATACGCTCTGTTCACGTTAGTATCCTCAGCGAGAATTACATTGAAGCCAGGAAGAATTGGAAGTACCTGTCGTCTAGTCATAAATTCCTTGTACATCCCTAGCCAGATCTCTCGGAGATGGCAGTCATCTCGCTGACTAGTAGCAGGGTTGACCTCGCAAGGAGGCTGGGTCTGCTCGATCACATGTTGAGTAGCGGCAACCCATGGCTAGCGCCAGACTTAGCACAATCCCAAGGGGTCCATAGGGTATCAAATCCTTGTTGTTAACGTACCTTGGGAACTGGCCAGTCAGAGAAATGGAGGTATTTAGCTGTTCTTAGAACTTCGTCCGCATCCCACGGTTCATATGTATTTCCCAGATAGGCCTCATGGTTCTTGGCGCGGAATTCTCCCGTCAAAAGCATGTAAGGGCGGTGCGGTATAACGAGAGTATTATCTTCGTATAACTTGTTCATAATCTCCATGTCGTATTCTTCAGAAGGATTGTCCCATATCTCTTCCAACACCCGATTGAATTCATCCGTGGATGGTTGAATGAGCATAAGCCCGGATGTGAATACTCGTTCTTCCGGATAAAACCAGTAGGCCAGTGGCATGGCGACCGGAGCTGGTGGGAGTAGGAACAGCTCGTCCATCGTCTGCGTGTGTGTTAGTTGCGATGAGAATCGCCATGACTGGTCTACGAACCTGCAGCAGGGTGGCGTCAGAGTCTAAGTTGAGAACTCTGTCATAATCTGTTTGATTAAAAGCGAGGAGCTTCGTGTAGCTCGTTGACCATGGTGCTGTCGCTCATAGTTAGTATTTAGTCTTGCAGCGCAAAGAATTGATTTACCTCCTCCTCCTCCCTTCATGATTACCTCGATTGGCCGAAGCTTCACGTTATAATTATCTCTTGCAAAACGAAGTAGACGTGCTTCAATTGAACTATCGTTCTCAGACACGAAAAACTTGGCTGGATACATCAGCACAAGATCGGCTTTTGTACCGAGACGGTGAAGGGCCTCGAAGATCATGACTGAATTGCAGAGATAAGACCTGTCTGTGGCATATTGAGTGTATGCAAAACGGGACCAGTCAATGCGCTCCCTAGACAGTCCAGTGTGATAAGACTCGGAATTTCGTGTAGCGTCTGGATGTTTAGGAAGTCGTAACAATGTCACAAATCCCAAAAGAGTGGACACAACTAAGAAAAAGGCGCGGAAGACTTTCGGAGTTCTGGTGAACATTTTTCTATAGTAGCTGATGGCAAGACGTGGAGAGCAAGTTACCCAAGAATCTTGCTTCGAATTTTGTGCATCGTTTTTGAAGGCTAAAGAAAATAAAAGAGTGTTGTAAGGTCAATTAACGAAATTAACCCCCCATCAGCTTCGAGGCAGCCCCTCGGCTGGTAGACAGCGGCGGGTGGCTGCGAATGGGCGGCTAAGCGCTGCCCATGCATGATCTGAAGCACGCTAGAATCCACCGCAGCTACTGATTGGAACGAATGATGGCCCGTGCCCAGCACAGCGCTAACATGCATCGGGTGGAGCTAACTACTAAGGGTTCAGGGTCTTTGCTCATTCCCAGCCTTGTCATCATCTCCAAGCACATTCAGTTGAGAGTCAACACTTACACTTGCTGAAGTAAGAGCGATTGACGTCTCACCATCTATCCAAGATGTGAGCAAGCAATCGTTTAGTGCTCCTGCGACTTCCGCCTGACGCAGTAATAAGACTGAACTAAGCGCCAGTGAATGCCATACATTCCCCTCAATGGTCCCTGCACCTAGTAGTACAGTAGTAGTAGTACTACCTAGGTGCACATCCTTTGTTCACTGGTCAGTGGGTTCTCATGCAACCCCACTATAAAGACTCGTGCGGCTATGAATAACAACTGGCATATGAGGGGCGCTTAGATGGGCCTGTACTTAATCTAGTTGGCTGACAGTTATCCAACCTGAATCTCAGTTCAAGTATTCGTCTTTTTGACGACTCAAGTTGACTTTCTCATCTGAGATGTGCGCAATCTCAGAATTGCCATAAGTACTATTAGCAACCATCCTAAGATTTGCGACATCAACACCTATTCACCAGTGTTTGGTATCTCAGCTCAGCCTGGAGGCGGCGGCGGCTATATTGCTTACCGAGTCGGTTTACACGAGAGTCTTCATTATTATCGGTAGGCTACTTCGCATTCCTGGAATGTCGTCAAGTCAGGCCATTCAGAAACGTCTCTTTTTTAGCACAGCTCAGGGCTTCCTAACAGGTTTTCGTTCTTAGGGATGCGACGACGACAGCAACAGTGCTTTATCGCCTTTTGGACCCTCTGCCTCGAATATGTTCTCTGCTCAGGTCCCCGAGTGATGCCCTGGTCAAATAAGAAATTTGGACCCGATGGCCCCTGGCAAGCGGTCACAGTGCAAATTGGGAGTAACTACAGTGAAATCGTTGTTCCTTCCTCGGAAGTGGCTTTGTACCCGGGAGGTAGTTGGGAAAGTAAGATCCTATTATCTTCAATTTGCGACAACAAAACACTCTCGTCCGTGTGTTATGGGGATATAGCTGGCCTCTTTGACAGCGACATATCAGCCAGCCTGGATAATACCTCGATAGAGATGCCTCCATATGGGACATGGGGTGATGTGGATTGGGGTTTCACGAACGCAGCGCCTGTTTACGCAAAAGCAAGACGAGCAACAGACTATATAACCATCAGTGGCTCACCCGTCCCTGATGTTGATATGATCATAATATATTCGGGGTGGCAGACTTACCCTGGTGGGCAAGCATACCCACTGGAGGTGGGGATCTTATCCCTTGGATGCCCAGCTATTAATCAGACATTTGGAAATGTGATCAAGATCAACACAACGTTTGTCACCAGCTATTTCTATGAGCAAGAGGGATCGCTAAACATACCGTCTTATTCTTACGGTATGCATATTGGCTCCGCAGCACTAGGAATTCCTGGATCGCTGCTTTTAGGGGGTTATGATCAGAATAGAGTGATGGGCGAGGTGTCCTCCCAGGCATTTTCAAGTGGAAGCTTCCCAATTGAGCTGCTCGATATGAATATCGGAGTAGCAGAGGGTGGGTCTCCTTGGGCTTACACGAACAAAACAGGGTTATTGGCACAGGGTAATTCCTCCCTGGACTCTGGTCTCAGCGTCATTGTGGACCCAGCAAACCCATATATATATCTGCCTCAGAGCTCATGCGATGCGATAGCCGCTGAGTTGCCTGTGACATACCACCCTGAGTACGGCCTTTACTTTTGGAACACATCTGACTCACAGTACGATACCATTGCAACATCGCCAGGTTACCTAGGTTTCCAATTCAGCAAGGATAACCTCAACAACAACTTCATCACGATCAAAGTTCCCTTCGCTCTTCTGAATCTCACACTAGAGGCCCCGCTTGTGAAGACACCAACGCAATATTTCCCGTGCATGGCTACCAATAGCACTCCAGTTCTAGGACGTGCTTTCCTTCAGGCAGCTTTTATAGGAGTCAATTGGCTTGGTGGAAAGTGGTTTCTAGCTCAAGCACCAGGACCGGGAGGCTCCTTCATTGTTGATACCGTGTCAATAGGTGACAATGATTCCACTATTTCGGCAACAACAAACAGCTGGGAAGCCACCTGGAAAAGCACCTGGAAGGCAATACCTGCAGGTTCTACCTCGAACGCAAATACAACAGGTACATCAATGAGCGGTCCATCTACTGACGGGAATGGCTTCTCAGTGGCTGTCAAAATCGGCATAATTGTCGGCAGCACTATTGGCGGGCTGTCGATAATTGCTATTCTCTCTGGGATCTACATCCATCACCGACGACAACAAAAGAAAGCATCCATTTCAGACGAAAGTCATGCGACAGAACAAACAGATCACGGATCCTCGGCGCATCAGTTGATGCCTGTGGAGGCACCCGATAACATATGGAACCAAGTAAACGAGATACACAGCCAAGAAAGACATGAGATGGGCTCGGAAAGAGGGCCCTTCTATGAGCTAGGCCCGGAAAAGGGTGCTTTGGTTGAATTAGATCAAAGGTCCAAATCTCAGGGAGGCCCTTTTGAGCTACCAGCACAAGGATCCGTCTCGTGGTCTTCTAATGTTATCTAAAAGCGCCTGATTTCCGCAATGTACATAGCTGACTGTGTTTTTGCCACAGCTGATAGATTCAAAGCAGATGATATTGGTTTACACACCCTACCGTCATCATAATGATCATATTGTATTAGAAATAACTATACAATTTCTATAGACCTCTGATCACGATCCAGTCCGATCAGAATCCTTCAATTTTACACTTGACACTTAAGAGGATGTATGTCCATATATACGACATGTAGCATATAGAACGGGTGGTACTTTATATAGTGTTGGATAAACCAAAGATGCGGTTATCTTGGTACACGTATATAGCAACACCACTACAGAGTACTATTTTATTCATTTTATCCCGACTGCTATCTATCTGCTCAGCCTCACACACTGAGTAAGAATAATGCGCATTAAATGCTCGATTTGGACCCTGACGAGTCGCACCTGCCCAGAATAGAACACCTAAACCATATTCGGACTAGTGGTGGTCAGGCCAAGAGGGACGGCACCCTAGCACTAACCCAAGAATGGTTAGGTCAGGGAAACACTCATGTTTCGAGTAAGGCGTCACAAGACTGCGGGAACTCTGTCCCTTCCACATCTTGGGTCCATCGCTCCATTCCGCCATCTGGGGCCATTTCATTATCTCTCTTTGACCGACGCGGCTGGGCCCGGACTGTGTCCTCCCTTGCCATTCCACATCGAAGGCCGTGTTGTCGATCGGTTCTGATCGTCGCTCCTTTGCCTTTCTTTCTCTTTTTTCTTTTTCTCTCTGTTGCTTTTCGTCCATTATCCATAGCCTCATTCCTGATTTAGCATTCCCTCCAACATCACCAACAACCTCTCTCCCCCCCCCCCACACTCGTCCTCCGGAATCAGACAAAACAACACTTGTCCGCCTCCCAATATGAATAATTATCACGACACCGAAAGCCTCGAATACTCCTCCGATACCTCTGATGATGGCCGCTTCTCTCCCCACCCTACGGGTCGCATTAAGCGCTACACAAGACCCTTGATCGATTACGTGCGCAACGAATGGCAAACTAACGCCAAATACTCCCATCTCGCCAACCCCGACCAGCCCTCTGAACCTTCCCGATTCGTCCAACTCTTCCTGTCTATTGTCACTGCGCCGCGCTTCCGTCGCTATGTCGTGGTGTACTTGATCCTTGTCATAACGTGTCTGCTGGGATGGCTGTATATCCTCTCTCCGCGGCTAGCGGAGCATGCGTCGTTGTTGCGGGCGCTAGATCCAGAGGTGAAGGAGGAAGTGGGTGGATGGTTTGGAACGAACGCTTTTCCCGGGTTTGATGATGTTGTGCAGGTGAAAAAGTTGGATAAGGAGCTTTTGCCTGAGGGGGAGGAACGGCTGATTGTTGTGGGTGATGTGCAGGGATGCATAGCAGAGTGTATGCCCCCTTTCCACTCCCCTTGATGCAGTTCATGGTATTTGAATGCATGCATGGATCGCTGACATACAGACTTGTTGATAGTGGACCGCCTCCTCGAAGAACTCCTCTTCGATCCGATCAACGATCACCTCATCTTTACTGGAAACATGATTAGCCAGGGCCCCAACAGCACTGACGTTGTCGATTTCGCCCGAAAGTATTCCGCGTCATGTGTGCGTGGAAACAACGAAGATCGCGTCCTTGTTATGCGCCACAATATGATCGAAGCTCAGACCTTAACTGATACCTCTTCCGATCAATACCTCGATGGTCAGTCTACAGAGCAGGCCAAGAATGAACGTGATCTCGCGCGTGCCCTGTCAGACGAACAAGCAGACTGGCTAGACGCCTGCCCAGTTATTCTTAACGTGGGACAGATTCCTACCATGGGACAGGTTGCGGTCGTGCATGGGGGCCTGATTCCGGGTGTGGATCTGAATCATCAGGACCCGTATAGCGTGATGAATATGTTGACCATCGATTTGGACACCCATATGCCTAGCCCTGAGCGGGATGGTATGATGTGGACTAAGGTTAGTCCCCCTTATAATTCTTCCGTACTATGTTGCTTTGAGACAATAATACTAATAACGGTATAGTTCTTCAACAAGCACCAATCCGTCGGCTATGCAAGCTCTAAAAGCTCGAACAAAGACGACGACGAAGATGCAGGTGCCGTCAAAGCCACCACCGTCATCTACGGCCACGACTCCGAAACAGCCCTCAACATCAACACCTATACAAAGGGTATTGACACCGGCTGTGTCGCCGGCGGAAAACTCACCGCGTTTGTGATTAGCTCCTCTGGAGAGCAGAATATCATCCAGGTCAGGTGTAACAACTACCTACCCTGATTGAGTGGCAATTGTTGTGTTCCGTCTTGTCATGTATAGAATGTCGTTGCTGCATACTACTTTGCATAGTTTGCATCTTTCTCTCTTTATCTCTCTGCTGGTTTGAAGGGACTAGGATTGATTGATTGATTGATCGATTGGATTGGATCTGGTAGGGGTGGTGTATTGTTTCATGGTTCATCTTCTGTTTGCTTGTTTCTGCATGTGGAGCATCGGGGTTGGAGTTACGGCTTGTTTATTGCATGGGCCGGTTGTCGAGAATCTGATGGTGTGCTTGTCTATATAGGTAAATATGTCTCTACGCGAGGTATAGTACACTACTATATTATATTCAATTCGATTCTAATTGTATTTCTATACCTGTTCGAGTCGGACTTTCTGTTGACCCGACCCGGCCCCGCATTCCGTCCGCCCTTCAATTGCACAATCTTACTTTGTTGGTTTCACAACACGGGTATGTTCTGATATGATGGATGGATAGAGCAAAGCGGGTGCATCTGTTGTCTCGTCTGCCCCGAATAGCCAGCGATAAATCCTCTTGGGCTAAAGCGGTGCTCAGAACAAATTCATCCCATATTAAAAAGCCGAGGCACCAAACTGGTGCTGGAGGGGTTTGCTTTACCTACTGTACATGATACTGCTACGTACAGTAAGGGTGAATGAGAACCTGTGGGGCGGGAAGCAGTTCGGGGGAATGAACTACTGATCTACTACTACGTAGTTATCCTACCACTTACCTGTAAACCGTCTAGATTGACTCCTGGCTCCGTGCTAACCCTAACCAGCTAAACTTTTCATTGACCTTCCTGCGTCAGCCCTTGAAATTAGTCTCCCTCTCGAAACCTCCAAGGATTGAGACCGGCTTATGAGATTGCGAGATTGCGACCCGATATGTCTCCCCCAGTCATCTCACTCCTCTCGAGGCCGTCGGACTCCACATGAGTGAACCTAAAGCAGGCGAGTGGGACCCAAAAGAGGCTATCCTCTCAATACTACATAGTTATTATAGATACATTATGACTTATTGACTACGTATTACAAATACATCTCTTGAGACTTGATCCGTATTTGCTAGATTACTATCTCGTGTGTGTATTCCACACAATACGTAATTCCACGGAATTCTGCATCACTACATCTACTATGTTACTGTATCGAAAACACCCCCAACTCCGGGATGGATACTGTAATTTCACTCGGTTGAACTTTTACGATTTGAGTTTATCATGTGATTTTAGTGGATACCCTAACTGACCAATCATATCACTAGTCTTAATTAGTTTGACCAATCAGATCATCAGGATCCTGATCCTCTGGTAGTCCAGGGAAACCAGAGGTTTCTTCTATTATTCTGCACTACAAATATATATATTTTGATCTTCAAAACACCGAAAACACTGCTATCTTACAGAAGCAGCACTGCAATTACCAAAGGACCAGAAAGCCCACTAGAAATAAACTTCAATCGTGTTGTCGTTGAAGGAAAGGTAAATTTACATATAAAATATATAAATATCGATGATTCTGACATTCCAAAGGCTGTTTTGCAGGCTACGTACATGCAACTTATTCAAACCAACACCCGAAACACCATCTACTAAAGCAAAAATGGCCCAATCTACAATCTCATTTGCCGGAGCATTGAAAGACCAACTTGATTATCTAATTGGAATGTCAATCTTCACAAATGCGAGACCTTTTTCGTTATTCGATGACATCTACCTACGCAGACTCCTCCGCAAGTTGAATCCAGACTACACTCCACCAGATCGACATAGAATCAGTGGTGATACCCTTGGTAAATGCTACGAACGTCAACGCATCCTCGTCCTACAAGAACTACGGAATACTCGCTACTTGAACATCACTATCAATGAAACAACAAATATCACTAATGATCGGATGGTCACGCTTTCTTTCAATCTACGCGATAAAAGTCTGTTCTACTGCCTTGAGAATTTTGGAGACTGTGTTTTCGATGCACAAGCTGTTGCAGATTGGATATATTCAAAGATGGAATCATTTCTCGCTGCCGAAGGCAGTGTAGGTGATTGGAACAGACTAAATTCATTATCTACAGATGCTACTGCTACAATGAGATCTGTCTGTCAAATCCTCTCAGAAAAGCCCGAACTACGGCATCTTTTCTGTATACCATGTGATTCACATGGTCTTCAACTTATCATTAAAGATCTCCTCCATCTACCTCGCATCCACGAAGCATTCAGTGTTGCTACTAAAATCGTTACATATTTCCGATCTTCGGCAAAGCAACTCGCATCTCTTCGGACTTTTCAACAGCAAATATACTCAGAGGCACGGTCATTACTTGCTGCAGTAATTACTCGCCAGGGATCACAATATGACATGCTTTATTCGATAAAGCGTTCAAGTGAGGCATTAAAAGCATGGGCTGTTGCTGCCTTGTCATCTGGAGATGCCAAAGTATCAATTATACAGATAATCCTATATCGAAAGGATCTGTGGCTTGAGATTGATAACTTATTGGCACTTCTAGAACCTCTACACAAAGCTCAGAAGGCATCTGAAGCCCAGAATACTGACATCATGATGGTCACAAAGCGTTGGCTAGATTTGCAGGTACATTTCGAAGCTCAAATAATGGTCTCATTATTTGGTGAAGATATTCGATCCTACTTGTTCAACGAAAACAGCAGTTGGTTTAATCGATTTAATCGTCAGGTATCACCACTTCACTGGGCTGCCTACTACCTACATCCACAGAATGCTGGTGATGATGTTCCTTTACCGAGCAATATTATCAGCGCGTTGGACAAAGTAATCGAAAAGTACGCTGGTGAGGGAGGCGTCAATAGTTTCTACTACTTCCGCAACAAGGAAGAAGGATTCTACGCACCAGATATCTGGAAGCAAAAGCGCCCACTAGATTTCTGGCTTCGAGCAGTAAGTCTTTGCCAATTATAATTTCAAAATCTATTCTAATAATTTTATTCAATAATAGAAGGATATGGCCCCTGACCTTGCTCAATTCGCTATCCGACTCTTCAATACAACCGCCAATTCAGTTGCTGCAGAAAGAACATTCGGTGCAATGAAACTTCAACATACAAAACTACTCAATCATCTCAATCCTAAGCAAACTGAGCGACTCGTTTTCCTACACATGAACACGCGGGCTTTAGAGGCAGCAGAGGGCAAGGGGAACAAGGATATCGACCTCGTTGAACCCGATATCCTTGATCAGGAAGAGATGGCAAGGACCCAGATATTTCAGGATACCACTCTACTTGATGATCAAGTAGAAACACCACGATCTAATGATCACGAGGCAGATGCTGCTAGATCTTTGCCTCTTGCACCTCCTCAGGTGCTTGGTAAGCGGCCGTGGGAGGCCCAAGCATCTGAGCCAATCCCAAAGAGGAAACTAGCATCTGTTTGATATGAAGCGGTTTTTGAACGAATTGGGCCCTGCCTGCCTGCCTCGCCTGCCTGCCCACCCAGGTGGTTGACCACCTCCCTACCTACCTAAATGGGTGGCCTCCTCCCTAGCCACCTCCCTGGCCACCAAAAAGATCAAGGCGAGGGTGGGGGTCGAAGCGGAGGCCCCCAGCAACGGTGGTTTTGCCCGTGAATTCGCCTCGGGATTTGAACGGATTCAATTAACGAAAACACTTAGGGAATCCCATACTAATCTTATATCATACACCGTATTTATCCTCACGAAGTGTAGGCTCGTAACAAGTGTTTATTTGATCCTCTAATAAGATAGTATGTAATCACGTGATTAGAATAGTGGTATATAGGAGCGCTAACCCTAAAAAACTTTAGATTCTGGCTAAATCATGGCGCTAAACCCATACAGATGTAGTGTGATTTAATCCTTACAATCCCTAATACCCTTACATGAAATTTCACTCAAAAATCATTGAAATTCATGAAATTTAAATTACATCCCACCATCCCTACTCCATACTCCAAACTACTGTCCTCGAAGGCTCAAGCCGGCTCGGTCTGGGCCGAAGGTCCCACTCCTCTAGTTCTCACCATCCAGGGGAGCCTTTTGAGTCCGCCGAAGTTTACATCCATTCATCATCCCAGCTGGACAGGATTAGTGAAAGGTATCGCTGCTGCACCTGCCTCATGGTTGGTTCCTTCACCACCATGGCCCTCTTTTTTGTTATTAGCTCGCGGACGACTCCTGGTCCTCCTTCACCCACCCCCTCTAAAGATTCCAAATCCTTTTCTCTTTCTTTTCTTTTAGTATCTATCGATCCTGTCTGAGGCTCCTCCTCTCCCCATCTAATCCGTTCTTATCTTTATTTCTTGCCAGATTGCCTTCTTCAAACGCAATGGCTGCTCAAAAGGCCGTTTTCACCGTCTCGGCTCAGGCCACCCAGTTAGGCAATCGCATTTCGGTGCATATGCTGGACTATCTCAGCACTGAACACGACCTACCGGACGGTTTTCGTGAACTATCACAGACTTTCCTAGATACCTGTCGCGCTTTATGGGCCATTGATGCGGGTCTCACCGAATCCACTGCTGCCGGTCGCGCTCTGCCCGATGTGATCGTGGAGGAGGTGGCGAAGAAATTCATGGCCGCTTATCGCGATTTCCAGAGTCTGGACAAGGTCGTGACCAGACTCATTCAGTATGAACATCGTGGAGCCCTGGGCAGGCTTCAACGCGGATGGAATCGTCCAAGCCTCGAACTGCACCGCATTCGCGAGTCATTGAAGAAGACAACCGAAACACTTCAAATCAGCGTCCTCGCCTTTCACTGGTCTCTTGGCGAACAGCCATTCATGGAGGAATCAGTGGGCATTGGCTACGCCGGGCTGGCTGCCGCACTGGACCGTATGGCCAAAGGTCGGTCGGTAATGGGCATCAACAAGGCTAAATCTCTAGAAAAGGTATCAAAGGAGGTGGCCACTTCGTTGTCATCCGCGTCAGTCCCCTCTGTGCCCCCCAAAGAGTCCCCAGTACAACTCTCGGTTGCGATAGAAAACCCCCAGTCCAATGCCGATGACATACTCTCCTCCGTGCTTTCGCTCGACTCCCTCCTCATTGCAAATGACAATGGCCAGGACCATCTTTCGTTGCCCCCCGTTAACTCCCGTCCTCAGCCTCTGCGACTGAATGGGAATCCTGTGCGGATGAGCTCGCGCGAGCCGCAAGCGGAAACGATCACGCCTCTCGACGATAATATATCTGGGGATACCCTCTCATATCACCGGCTATACGAGTCATCCGCTGGCCCGCTACATCGCACCCCTAGCCGAAACAGTGGAGCTAGTGCGACGCGACTACGCGGTGCGTTAGCCTCCGCCGTCCGGGGACGGAATCACAAGTTGCTAGAGCAGTTGTTGGACAGTGGAGTGTCGCCCAATCTTGGGGAGCATATCCATCCGCTCAACGAGGCCGTGCACCAGCACGATTTTCAGGGGATGCGCCTGCTTCTGCAGTTTGGTGCAAACCCAAACGAACCGGACCGGCAGGGAAAGACGCCCTTGCTTGTCGCAGTGGATGAGTCGTTTGTCGACGGGGCGAACTTGCTGCTGAAGTACCGCGCCGATTCCAACTATGTATCGGAGCCGGGACAAGTCTCTCCCTTGAGTCGTGCACTGGCGAAGGGAAAGCTCAATATGGTGCAGCAGCTGCTTGCGCATGGGGGCAATGCAAATACTGAAACGCCAAGCGGTAGCACAGTGCTTGTCGAGCTTATCAAACAACAGGCGCCACCGAAGCTAATCACTCTCTTACTAGAGGCCGGCAGCGACCCAAACAAGAAGGGCTGCCAAGGGAGAACGGCACTCAACGAGGCGGTGCAGACCGAGCAGATTGCCGTCGTAACGACACTGCTCGAACACGGGGCCAATCCGAATCTCCCTGGACCCGAGCATGTTCTATGGCTAGCTATCTCCCGGCCAGCATGTTTGCGGCTTCTATTAAACAGCGGGGCTGACATCAAAAAGACCCCAGGTCTCATGGAACAGGCGACCAGCATGAACAATATCGAAGCCGTTCGCACCCTGCTGGAGGTCGGGCTTGATCCAAATGCCAAGAAGGACGGTACCTACACGCCCCTCTGCTCTGTCATTCGTGACAATCGGGCCGACATCTTGACACTGCTGCTGGAGCACGGTGCGGACCCAAACGTCATGGCATCCGAGTATCCCGCTTGGAAATGTATCACCCACAACCGACTCCATTTTCTACCTGTCTTGATCGCGGCTGGTGCTGATCTTTTTCAACCACCTGGAATCGTAGAGCTGGCCGTGCAAGTCAACAACACTGCGGCCTTGGAGTGGCTGGTTGAGCAGGGAGGTGCGAACGTGAATGACCGCAACGCACAAGGTCATACTGCATTGACAACTGCCATCCGCGAGAACCGGCCGGAAATGCTAAGCTACCTGCTCGCACATGGCGCCAACCCCGCTCAACGTGGGCAGGATTGGCCTGTATGCATGGCCGTGCGGTCTCCAGCCCTGCTTCAGAAACTGCTTCCGCTGGTCCCTGATCTCTCTGCTTACAAGGGCGTCATGGAGATGGCCGTGCTTGCCAACCAGCTTGAGAGCATCAAACTGCTGCTCGCTGCCGGTACCAGTGTCGAGTATAAAAACGGTGGCGTCTTCTCCCCACTGACTACAGCCTTGCGAGAGCGACATGACGATATTGTGAGGTTCCTGCTGGAGGAAGGAGGCGCCGATCCAAACGCCCCCGGTGAGCATCTCCCTCTCGTGAAAGCGATCCGCCGGACCCTCAATGGTGACTTTTCCATGATTGAGCTTCTGCTTGAGAAGGGTGCTGACCCCAATAAAACCTACCGGCACTGGAATGCTATCATGCAGGCGATTGAGTATCGGGATCTGCCATTGTTGCATCTGCTAGTTAAGAAGGGAGGCGGAGCTGATCTCACGCAGCACGATGAGACAGGACAGACTGTTTTAGAAATGGTGGATTCCGGATGGCCCGAGGCCATGCAGTTCCTTCTTGACAATGCGCGCCCCTAGTTTGTAGTCTTTTATGACGCTTGGGAGTTATAGGATCCTAACATAGGCTTAATCTTATATCATAATACGTAACAATATTAATATTGCCACACGAGGATACATTCCAATCAATAAGCTCACTTGTTCCTGGTCTAGGTCGGGATCAGCATCTAGTTCGGCCAAAAAGAAAAATTAAAAATTAAGAAAAGGCACCCGCAGGAACACATGCTAAATCAAGGTTACAGAAAGATGAGGAAGCAATGAAAGCAGTAGTGAGGAGACACACTAATACAGATTTAAGGATTCAATCTAACGCAATTCATAATCTTATACCTGATAGAATATGCCTAGAGACCCGGAACTTTTCCTCACAGTTGCGGTACTAGTTACTCTCCCACATCGTATTGACCAGAGAAAGTGGGGCCAGGCTAATCCTCTGTATACAGTAAAACACGGTTATAAGCAACACCCGATATAGGGAATCCTCCATTACAAGCAACTGGCCACCGTGTTCAAATTGCTACACCATACAAAATTGCTTCATCCTCCATTACTAGCAGATTGCTAAGTTCCTGACCTTCCTCCATAGAATGCTCGGAATAGCTAATTTGAACGTCATCATTCAGGAATCATGCCAAAGCAGACCTCCAAACGAACGCGATGTTGCATTTCCAACAGCCAAAAAGCTGCTCTACGTACTCAACACCAGTTGAAGCCTCAGCTCACTAATATCGACCTTATCAAGTGGTTCGAAGCCACGTACAACCAGCGGATTACTCCCTCCTCCGTATCCCGTATCCTGTCTCCCCGATGTGATTATCTTGATGCTATTCCCGACCACCGATTGAATGATAAACGACGTCGAACAGAGTTGTGGCCAGAGCTAGAGGCAGCAGTTATTGACTGGCTTGAACGCGCGCAATCCTATATTACTATCTCACAAGAAGTCATACGCGAGAAAGCAAAGCAATACTGGCCGATTATCTATCCTGATAAGATGATGCCGTCATTCAGCAACGGTTGGCTTCGAGGCTTCCAATATAGGAAGAATATCAAGAATTTCAAGCAGTACGGAGAGGGCAGGGAGATAACACTGGAAAATGATGTTGAAGACCAGATGATCTTGATACGCAAAGCACTACGTGTTTACGCGCCTTGTGATATCTTCAACTGTGATAAAACTGGCCTATATTGGAGAATGCCTCCGGATCGTGGTCTTTCTACGCGTTCAATCCCTGGACTTAAGAAAGATAAAGCACGTATTAGTATACACTTCTGCTGCAACGCTGATGCCTCTGAGCGCCTTCCTTTATGGTTTATTGGTGCAGCAAAGAAGCCTCGAGTCTTCCAAGCAGCAGGTATAAATCCAGAGAATCTAGGTTGCAAATGGCGAAGCAATCGAAGGAGTTGGATGACTACTGCAATCTTCAAAGAATGGCTTCTTTGGTTTGACCAGAGAATGGTTGGCCGGCAGGTTGCTCTATTATGTGCTAACTTCTCATCTCATCTTGCTGCGTACGAAGAGGTTAAATCACAGTTATCGAATACTCTGATTATATGGCTGCCACCCAATTCAACATCACGATACCAGCCACTTGATCAAGGCATCATCCGGACCTGGAAGGCTTACTGGAAACGGCAATGGCTGGTTTATATGATGACTGAATATGACCGGGGTTACGATCCTATAACTACAATGAACCTTTTGCAAGCGCTCCGTTGGTCGATATCTGCATGGAATCTTGATTTAAAAGATGATACAATCCGCCACTGCTTTACACGCGCGCTTTCAGATGACACTTATAATCCTATGCCTGACTCTGCTATCCTACATGATTTGACTGCTAGTCTACAGAAGTTGCGGAATACTGCACGGATTCAAGATATGATGCATCTTGACCAGTTCTTGAATCCTTTAGAAGAGCAGGTTCATGATGCAACTACTGATATCGATGATGTTGTTCTGAGCCAGTACACTGCAGTTGAAGATGAGGTTGAAGAGGATGATGAAATGATAGAGCCTCTACCAATTATATCATCTACTAGGGCCCTGCAGGCATTACATGACCTCCGTTTGTACGAAGAACAACAAAATGATGCTAATCAAGCATCTCTACACTCGCTAGCATGCCAGGAACGTGATATTCTTCGAAGAAAGGTGTTAAACACGCAACAAAGTGATATTCGTGGCTACTTTAGGTAGAATATTCAATATAAGGAAGACCTCGATATAAGCAATGTGGTGGCGTGCCTCATATCATTGCTTATAGCCGTGTTTTACTATAGTATATGTTGAGGCAATGGCTGGAGTAGGCGTAGTCACGTGCCTGGCGCTCAGGGCGCCCAGGAACGACCCCTTTTCCTTGACCGCTAGATCACCTAGATAGCTACAATTCAAGACTCTTTTGCGAGAATTCGCGTTCGTTTTCGCTGCTTGCTTTGCTAAGCAAATCGAACCTCAACAGTATACTTATACATATAGACTATATAATGTTGACGCAACTGCTGGAGTAGGCGTAGTCACGTGTCGGTGGTTACCCCGCCCACAAACGACCTCTTGCTTTGTTCTGCTAGAGCACCTAGACAGCTACTAATCCAACGCATCCTTTGCTACGATTCGCGTTCGTCCGCTTGCTTTTCGTTGTTTCGTTGCTTTGCGAGTAATATCGCGCCTCAACAGGTTATGAGCCCGGGCTCCCTCCCGTGAAGCTATTCAGACCCCCATATCACGGATCTTGACCCCAAACGACGCGGAGGGCCTAGGGGTGAACGGGGACGCGCTGGTCTTGGAGGATCACCTCGATCCAATTCAAGCACCCAATTCGAACACCTTACTACGTCAAAAGACGCTCTATTCAAAACATTCGTCGGATCTACCCGTGCCAAACACACTAATTTGGCGCTATGGCATACGCGGTGGAACGAAGCATTCCATTCGAGGGGATGTCCCTGACCCAGGTGAACCCTACGGAAGCAGTAACTCAAGCAGACCGACTGCCAATGACCCCTCCGAAAGGCCTATCCGGGTTGCCGATTCTGCTGAAGGGACGCTCCAATTACACTGAATGGGAGTTCCACTTGGAGTGTGCATTCAGGGACGCCGGATTAGAGGACCTGATTGACCTGAAGCTACCCAAACCTGCCAACACACACGCAAAATATGCAGCGTGGCACAACTATTCGATGACGGTAGCTTACTACCTTGTCGGGCAGCTGGGAGATGAAGTGGTAAGGCAATTCAGAAGGTCTAAAGAGGACAAAAAATACGTCGATGACGTGTTCAAACTGATTCGCACCATCGTGCTGGGACACGGTGTTGTGGATTGCCAGATAGTCGTGATGAAACTAACCAGAGGCATGCGTTCCGATTACTCTACCGCACGTCAATATATTGACGATTTCATGGAAGCGTACGACGTGGCCGTAAAGCTTGACTGCTCGATCTCCCCGTTCGTGGCAAGCCTCCTGATGATGTACGAACTGCAGTCAGAATTCCCTACGTGGGCGTCGACCGTGGAACACTCGATGCCAGGAAACGCAGGTCAAACCTATACAGAAGAGCAATTCCGCGATCTATGTAGGAGCGCCCTAGAGGAGTGCAAAAGATCCGAAATAAGGAAGTTCGGTGCTGCCGCTGTCGGTAAGGGCAAGGGCCAGAATCCGTCCAACAAGCCCGATGCTACCAAAGACCAGTGGAAGGCAGCTACTTTCCCGAAAAAAGGTGTTTCTGCCAAAGATCACGCTGCAAAGATGCGGAAGAAGTCAGTAAACGCTGACGGCAGCTGCGGATATTGCAGGTCAAGAGGTCACAAACCACCAAAGTGTTGGTATATTGACCCTGAATCGCGCCCAGTGGGTTGGATCCCATACATCTTAGACATCTGGTTCTACCGGGGAAGCAATAACGAACGTAGCAAGAGGTCAGATTCGAACTCGAAAGATGACTCCAAAGCAGCGGCACCCGCACCTGCAAGGCAGATAACAGAGATGCCTGCTCAACACGTTACCCTGCATGAAACAGAGTCAGATAACCAAAATTTACAAATTTTGAATTTTTCTGGACTGGCAGTTGGAAGCACCACTGACCGCTCCCTACACTGGATCTACAGTACAGGAAGCTCCCAGCATCTGACCCCTGACCGCGCCTCGCTTAACGAATATCACGAACTCGATGCCTCCAACTTCTACAAATACAGAACATCTGACGGGAGTGTGGGTGTTGCTAAATCTGCTGGCTACCAGACCCTGTTCCTATCCGCAAACAACGAACGCCTCGAGATCAAAGTCAAAGCGTTCTACCAGCCGGACCTCGCCTACGGCCTCCTTTCGGCGGACCGCCTGCGCAAGGAATTCGGAATATACGCGAACACAAAGGACCTGACCCTACGCAGGGAGCAGGATGACAAAGTGGTAGGCCACCTGCAAGCATGCAAAAACGTGCTTTTCGTGCGTACGGAGGATGCAGGGTTGGCCCTCGCTGTGGTGGACCCCCTGCTCCTGCACCGGCGATACGGTCATGCAGGAAGGTTGCCTCCGCTGCGAAAAATCAACAAATTGAACTCGAACACCGTGAGGACCTCCACTGCGAGGCGTGTTCCCTAGGCAAAGCGAAGCGTTTGGTATCCAGGGACCCTATCCTGAGGACTGCTGATCCTATCCAGCTGTGGCATGCTGATGTGTAGCAAGTAACCCTATTCAGGCATGGAGGATTTAAGTACTTCCTAATCTTAATTAATAATGTAACTTGTTTGGTGTGAAGCCATGTTGAAGCAGAAGAATGATGTCTCTACGGAACTTATTTGAATCAATAATGGATATGATAAAATGCTTGGCTGCTACGTGGCAGTGTGGCACCTTGACGGGGGCCGCGAATTCAACCGCTTGAAAGAATAGGTGAATCACGAAGATTAAGGAATTAAAATTATTATATTGTCTCCCCGAACATCTGAAGCAAACAGCCTTGCTGAGTGCTATGGTAGTTTACTCAACTAACTGAGTAGGACTATAATACTTGACTCTGGTCTGCCTGCCAACCTCTGACTGTTCACTGTAAGGCTTGCCGTATAGATCCTGAACCGCCTGGTGCCCGCAGGAAGTGAGGTTAAATAAACATCTGTTTACCTATATTGGTTATATTACAATTCCGAATCCTGATGCCTCACTTAACTTTCTATGTGTTTTTAGATGCCGCTGCTACCAATATATACCTGCGGAGGATTAGATCATATCCAGGAAGATGTCCCCCCGCGCAGAAACTAGCTACTTTGTCGGATTCGACGGGGATCACGGCTATGTATATCTAGTTTGGTATTCCGATTCGAATATGGTAAAGAAATCGAGGGACGTGACTTTCTATGAGGATTGTACGTACAGAGATGACCGCGAAGATCCTGGTAGAGCAGCTGCCGCGCCTACCCCTAAGGGTCCGATCATGCCGGAGACGGGCACTTCGATCAATTTTGAAAACACGCTTCTGCATGAAGCAATTGCAAAGATTGATACCTCTAAGGACCTCGCTAAGGATCTCCCTGCGCAGATCTTATCCACCTGCTACGAACACCTCCTCCGCCACCACCGCTCCAAGGCGGTCACAACGCACTACGCAAAGGCAGATCGCACTTCGATGTCGACCGAAGGGGTTGATGTCAATGAATATCAGAGCCTTGTAGGCGGATTGAATTGGTTAACCATCAAAACGAAACTCGATCTACGTCATGCAACATTTCGCCTTCAGAGGCGCATGCACGCCCCAACCACGGCGGATGCAAAGGCGTTGAAAGCCGTGTACAGACATCTACGCGAGACTACCTCCTACGGGATCACGCTGGCGGCCCCATCACCTGGTCATCCAACAAACAGAGCGTTGTTGCACCCTCCTCTACCGTTGCAAAATACTGCGCGTACGATGCCGCCGCCAAGGATGCCCTGTATGTCAAGAAGTTGGCGCAGGTATTTAACCTCAAGATATCGGATAACAGCAAGATACCCGTGTTCAGCGACGCTGCCAATTTGCTATGAATCCTTAACCACGGCACCTACACCCGATCCACCAGATGGCTAGATAACCGCTACTTATTCATGGCAGACCTCATAAAATCGGACGTCATATCAATCCAACACGTTGCAGGCGTTTGCAACCCTGCAGACGGCCTTACCAAACCGCTGGATAGGGAGAAGTTTCGTGCCTTCCGTAGCCTCCTAGGGATGGCCCCATTGGCTTACCCCCCTCAGCATTCTGGATAAGATGCATAATATGCGGAAGATTGCCTATCTAGGAAATACTTACAGCTTTATTTAACGCCTCTCTGCATGTTCCTTCACCTAGGGGGCCGTGTCGAGGCAACTGCTGGAGTAGGCGTAGTCATGTGCCTGGCGCTCACGCCGCCCACAAACGACCTCTTGCTTTGTTTTGCTAGAGCACCTAAATAGCTACGAATTAAGCTAACTCTTGTGCTGCGATTCGCGTTCGTTCGCTTGCTTTTTCGTTGTTTCGTTGCTTTGCTAGTAATTTTGCGCCTCAACATATCATAACACTGTCAGAGCACAGAATCACATGCAAGATTAATGAGACATTATAGATCCATTCGGTTCGTAGATACGGTAAAAAGGTGACGAGAAGGGAGGGATTGATATACTGGTATGCCAAGGAAATATCTCCGAGCTAAAATGTTATGATTTCTGAATCATTCTATCGGCTGTTGCGGAAATATATTACTGTGTTGTTTCAGATGCTTTGGACATGTGTTTTATAATTTATCTATCTGCTCTTTATGAACGTGTATATCCTCAATTGTGGTCTGAAATAAAGTGTATCGCTGGTATATAGGTATCTATCTATCTTACATCTTGGCCTTCTCGCTCTGGGCAGCCAAGTCGGGCATCAGCATGTCTCTCATATCAGATGCCGCCTCGTTCAAATAGTAGCTCATGCGCTCTGCGCCAAGGCGCTTGCACACAATGTTGAAGTTCAAGCTAAACCACTAGTCAGCAACGATCAATACTTGTGGGTAGGGGAGCTTACCTGTTCTCGTTAATCATATAAGCGATGCCGAATCCGTCGTCAATCACTTGACTCCATCCGTAGCCGTTGAAGAACTCCGAGCTCAGCTGGCTGGTTGATAGGTACCACGAGCTACTGTACGCAAATGCGGGGTCTTCATAGAGAGCAGGCAGTTTCTCACCCTCACGCAGCAGCTTCTTCAGACCGAACAGGTGGCGGTCCACACCACGGCCATCGCTGGCTTCCGCCGTGTACTTCGTGTGGGCGGCCAGTGCGGAGCGGAGTAGACGGACAGCCTCCTCGCGGGGGACGGCAGGGTCGCTGATGGCCTTGCAGAAAGCAACGCTCTCATCCGACACCGTGCGGATGGTCTCTGTGCGGCCCTCCTGGAACTTGCGGGTCGAGGCAGACTCGTACGTCGGGCGGTTCTTGCCGTACATCTTGAAATAAGCGAGCTGGATGATCATCTGCACGTACGCATCCGGACTGCACTTGAATTTCTTGATGAGACCCTTGCCGTAGCCCTGGTAGGCCTGGACGCGGAGCTCGTGCGACGAGATCTGCTGGCGGTGCTCCTTGTTGGCAGCATCAATGGCCTCCAGTACCGGGCCGTCCAGGTGGAAGGTGATGGGACGAGGGTCGGGCAGGTCAGACCGCACGGGCTGCTCGGAGAGGTCGATCTTGTGGTTGAAGATGAGGTTGTTCAAGTGGTCGTTCAGGCGGTGGGTGGGGCTGCCGTCCATCATGCTGTGCTCGCCCATGAACCCAGCGGTGCCATTGTCATTGATGATGAACTGCAGCGGCTTGTCGAACCAGCGGTTGGTACCATCACCGTGCCAGTACTGATGAGCACGCTCCTCTAGCGTAACGGGAGTGGCATTGTCCAGACAGACAAGGAACCCGCTGGACTCGATGTCCCGCAATGCCTGCTCATTGGCCGGGTGCGCAGCCAGCAGCTTCTTCCGTGCGTCGGCCCACAGGTCACGGTTAGCGACGGTCAAGACGCCGACCGCCGGAGCGGGCTGGGCAACCTCGTAGATGCGCTCAAACTGGCGCTGCAGCTCAGAGTTGTTCAGGCGCTTGCCGTTGACGGTCAAAGGCACCTTGAAAAATTGGTTCTTGCGCACGACCACAATGTGCTCGTTGTCCTGAGCCGGGAATTTCTGGGGGTAATCGACACGGTCACCAGGGATACGGCAGCAGTTGAACATGTACTGGTAGGTGCTCATAGCCATGGGCTGGCCGCGCATGTATTCAGGCTCCAAGGAGCCATCGTCGACCTGGCGCTTGAATTCCAGAGCGGCGGTAGCAACCGAGGCGGCGCGCTTGGCGGGGTCCCGCCGGGCGCGATCGTCGCGGTAGGAGTAGAAGTACGAAACGTAGGGGATGACAGGGTCCCGGTAGCCCAGGTATGCGGCGTGATTCCACCATTCAAGAAGCCAGTTCTTCACCTTGGGGTCGGCGGCGCGGGCGAGCAACCTTTCCTGCAGGGGCTCACCCTCACCACCCGGGCGAACAAAGGCGTCGACGGCCTTCTTGGTGCGCTCATATTCGGCCTCGGAGACCAGCGCGTGGACGGACTTGAGGTAGCGACGGCCCGTTTCTTCCAGAGAGGGTACCGGCAGGCGGGGGAGGGAGTCTTCGAATCTGAGCATATTGCCTCTGGAGAGATCTTCTTTGTAGCCTATCCATCCACAACGTGTCAATAGCGGGTCTCGAATCGGATTCGCATGTGATTGCTTACCCTCAGGGACCGAAGATGCTTTGCGACGGGGTGCCATTATGGGTGTCTAAGCGGTAGATATCACAATTAGCCGATTTTTTTTTTTTTTTTTTTTTTCGCGAATTCTGGTGGTATGAGGACAGGCTTACGACGGCAGATCTGGCGAGGAGCGAGTTGGCGGGGGAGAGACGGGTCCGGGGGAGAGTGGAGAGACGGGTTCTGCTCGAAGCCGCGAACATGCCTCGCGGTTGTGAAAGGATGGGGGGAAAGATGAGAAAGAGAAGAAGAGTTAGAGATGGCTAAGCAAAGGGTATAAAGCAGAGGAGAGGAGCGTGAGCTAAAAAAGTAGCAGGGAGAAAGGCCACATGAGATAAGGGAGCGAGTTGAAGATCAAGAGAAGGAAAGATACCTCGGCTGGATGGAAGCCAGGATCAGCCGACTGCTGGATGGTCACGTATTGTCATGGCTGAGGTGGATCTTTCCCGTTGGCTCCGCTGACTGGTGGGGATGCCGCGTATGTGACGGTAATATGGCAAATGTGGTCAACCGGATCGCCGAGGAACTTACTTTGGGCCGGTGGGGACGGAGTTGCCCCAATTTCGAGCCATCACAATAATGCCTCTTAAGTCTTGATGCTTTGGGTCTGGCACCGACCCCATGGGGTACCGAACGGTTTCAATAATTCAATTAGAGCTGTACAGCTGCAAGCATTATTTGCTGCTACAACAGCATTCTCTAAGCTATATTGTCTCTTCCTTTAGCCACGTATCTCGCAACAGCTCCGTTGCCGTCTTTCTATCCTCTGATCGCCACTGAATTGCCCCTCCCATGAGATGTAAGAAAGCGTTTTTGTTGTTCTTTTCGAGGGAATTCTCCGACGGTTCAAATTCTCCGGTATGCGAGATGGTGATGTCTTGCATTCACTATCCTACAGGGTTTGTTCAGTCTGATGCCAATCGTTTTAGAACATACCTTTCAGTAAAGAACTCGTTGCTTCGCTTTCCCCGTTACAATAGATCCAACGGCGGATGACCCCAAAGACCATCCACACGGGTCGAGTAACAGAGTATCGAGTGTTGTTCGTACCAAGCCGTATCCGGGATGGAATAGATTGGCTTGACTTCTGTGATGATGTATTTTGGTTTTCTGAGTATGAGGTTCATCGCGGGTATAGACCTTGAGAGTCACATAATGATGAAATTTGCATATCACTCAGCATCGGTCCGCAGGTCGGTTGTATGGAGCAGGAAGAACAGACTGGAGATGAATCCTGAGCTAGCCAAGCGGTAGACGAGGATCCAAATTCTATTTCCCCGATGACCTGATACTTAAGAGGGCGGAGATGTCACCGATGTAAATAGGGTAGTAGTGGCCATTTCCTGTAGAGTTGAAGTGCTCTTTCTCGAAGCTAATCCGGTAGTTGAAAAGCACCGAGGTGTTTGAGAGAGCTCTGCAAAAATCCACTTGAGCACAGAAGCCATGAATGCACATGCAACATCAGCGGTAAGTCGGGGTGGTCTAACAGCTAACTAACAGCCACCTCAGGTTGATTCGCCGTCACCCAAAGGGTGAATGGATGGATGTTTTGTTTACAGTATCAAAATTACTAGCGGTATGGGAACACATTCAATCCGGGCGGTACAGACTAGTAAGATTATGAATTGCCCCGGACTCGCCGCCAGCCAGCCTCGGTCCGTTCGAGGAACAGCGGCAACAACCTACCGGGCAGTTTCGAAACCCAGTTCCTGTGAATGTTCTATGGCAGGGAAATCTAGTCGGAAGCTTAACTGGAACTTAGTCAACTGTCATCTTCGGAGACACGCTATTATACAACGCCGCAGCTAGCCGGGGCAATCGATGGTCCAGCCGCAAGGAGAGTGAAATGCGGGGGGAGTTGCTGGACGTAGAGAGGAGGTGATTCCCTCGGTCGGGGGCACTGGGTCACCAGAACAAGAACAGACCGGACTACTAACTGACCCTTCCATCGGCATCTCTACTTGAGACAACAGTCCCATGACTGGCAGAATTGTTTTACGCCGTTGCGTCACTGGCACACATAAGCCCGGTGGATAACGCAGAGCAGTCTCTCTGCTGTGAAGCTAAATGCCTCATGTGGTCTTGAAAGATACAGAAGTTTGGTCCTTTGAGAAGTTATTGTTATGATATCATGTATGTGATACTATGTATGTAGTAGAAGTGCTTTCACCGCTCTGCATACCGCATTCTAAATAGGATGCTCTACATGATGCTGTACGGACTCAGACCTTTGGTTATTGTTAAACAGATCTTCTTTCGATAATCTTGATACAATGTTTCAATCAGACTGTATACTCACTTGACCGGCAATCAACATCAATAAGTGACATTTGCCCGATCCCTTACTGAAGATATCGAAACGACTCGGCCCAGTCTCAAACGGTCCTGTCAAGCACGTGACAGGAGCGAGGTAATGCCGGCATCCACCGCTTTGGGGAAGAAACCAGTGCTCATTGCGGGAATACTAATCATACTGATAATTATCCCGGCCACTAGTGAGAGTTCTTGTTCCAAAATGTCTCTGTCCAAGAACGTCATCCGGTCGAGCCGCATAACCCAGCAATCGCTATTTCGATGCAGCATATCCCGTCAGACGGTCCAGCGATCGCAAGAACGCCGTTTCAGCCAATCTCGCGCTGTCGCCGCCCCAGTGGCCGGAGCAAGTGAAGCTGAAGTGCAAGCAGCACTGAAATACTGCTCGAATCTTCTTCTGTAAAGTCTTTTCAATCACCCATCTTGGCTGGCGGCCTATCTAATACAGTCTATGTTCATGCCAGACAATATGACCGTCCCTCCTATACCCTCAGTACCTTCATCCCCCGAACGGCGCAAACCTTTTACATCGCTCTTCGAGCTCTTAATGTCTCTCTTTCCCTAATCCCGGATACCACCTCATCCCACACGATCGGGCTTATGCGCCTTCAATTCTGGCGCGATGCAATGGCCAAAACACTATCCGGTTCCCCCCCGAAAGAACCTATTGCCATTCTCCTCGCCTCCGCCATCTCAGACCTCACTGAACGAACGCAAGGTCGGGCGCGAATTAGCAAAGGCTGGCTGAATAGAATGATCAATGCCCGCGAGCAGACTCTTACCAACGACCCGTACCCTGATATCGCTGCCCTCGAATCCTATGCGGAAAGCACCTACTCGACCTTGCTCTACTTGACGCTCTCAGCACTGCCCATGACATCCGTAACGGCGGACCATGTAGCATCGCATATTGGAAAGGCAGCCGGTATCACAGCTGTACTCCGTGGTTTGCCACTGGTGGCATTCCCGGGCGCATCGACTCAGCGTCCTGACCAGGCTGGTACGACAATGGCCGGAGGAGCAAAGCAGGGAGCCGTAATGCTGCCATTGGATGTAATGGCGCAGGCTGGGGTAAAAGAAGAAGAGGTGTTCCGCCTGGGCAGTGAGGCGCCCGGATTACGGGATGCTGTTTTCACGGTTGCCACTCGGGCCAGCGATCACCTGATTACCGTGCAGCAGATGTTGAGCAATATTCGTGCTGGGCAGGATGCAGGGCATGAGTTTGAGCACGGCCATGAAGAGGATCATCAGTATGATTTCCCATCCCAGAACGAGACCCCACTACAGGAGGTCAATCGTGCATTTGGTGTATTTATGCCAGCCGTTGGAACGCGGCTGTGGCTGGATAGACTAGAGAGTCACGATTTCGATATCTTCCAGCCTGAACTTCTCCGGTCGGATTGGAAGCTCCCTTGGAAGGCTTATATGGCTTTTACACGGAAGACCTTCTAATGATCCGTGATCTTGGATGTTTGAATGTTTGACTTGTGTATGATATGGTAGATGTATAATAGTATGCGCACCAGGCTAGGATCTGGTCCGCTTTATATAGTGTGGCAAGGATCTTGCCATGCTTCACTGTAACACAAGAGTTATTCCACGAGGCTGGAGCCGAATTCGAACACTAACTTTTATCTTCTTGTCGACATGCGATTATAAGGCTCTCTGCCCCCTTCTATCAGCGCGGGTGGCTTCTTATGGAAATTGCACTCAGAAATGGGAACTCATGGCCTTCACAGTGTAACGTCCAATCCATTGAGTAAGACGTAAAGGATAACGTAACTCCCGGCCGCATCAGCCACCCAGTACACCGCCCTAGAATCATTGTACTACTCATTGCTATAAAAAGAGTGGTTGCATGTAGGAACGTGTTGGGCTTTCTAGGGCGGTGTACTGGGTAGCCGGCGCGGGCGGGAGTTACATTAATGTTAATTAACGTTAACTAACCAGTTGCCTGTATTGTACTGCTAGGTCACTACAGAAATTGAAAGTTTTAGAACTGGTAGCATACAAAACATCATCATAACTGCCAAGGTGCTAAAGATCTACAAGTGGAATTTCTACTGTAAGATTCAGAATCGCCTTCCGCCTGTGTTACTGTTCTCTTTTCTTAACGCCCCACTGCCAAGACTAAAGCCCTCACGCTAACCGATAATGGTAAGTATATTACAGAGCTGAGACATAATGAACAGTGGTAGGTTATCATTCGTCTCTCAGCATGACGTCATAAGTCATTCTATAACGTATCCGATTACTGAGGGTAATGACTCTGCTGGAATGTTCGACCACTATGTATTATATTATGGAAGACATTTTCTATATAAATCAGCTATCACAGACCCTCCTTTCAAGAAGGGTCTTCGAAAAAAAGTAGAGACAAGGAAAGGCAAGTAAAGAAAAGGCAAGTATGTTTTGTCGACTATACCATGTCAGGGAGTCTACCGCGGATTCCCAGTGACTGAAAGTATCAGAAGAGGATATGGTATCTGGGTGATTTGGACCCAGCAGGTTGCGGCGGAGCTCTGCACACTGCTTTATCAGAGCAAGGGCTTTCTTAACTTTTCCCTGGCCTTTCCATGTAAAGGCTAGATTAGCCATGCTAGTAAGAGTTTCAGGGTGCTCGGGCCCTAACACCCGTTTGCGCAACTCTAAAACTTGCACTTCCAGCTCTTCCGCTTCCTTCCATCGTCCCTGATCCCAGTAGGTGGATGCCAGATTGGCCAGGCTGGTAAGAGTATCAGGATGCTCGGGCCCTAGCACTTGCTTATGCAGCTCTAATACTTGTGCTTCCAGTACTTCTGCTTCCTTCCATCTTTCCTGATCCCAGTAGACAGATGCCAGATTGGCCATGCTGGTAAGAGTGTCAGGATGCTCGGGCCCTAGCACTCGCTTGCGTAGGTCTAACACTTGTACTTCCAGCTCTTCTGCTTCTTTCCATCGTCCGTCACTAGAAAGACAACTACAAACATTTCGGATCAAATCAATGTATTTCTCTTGCTCCTTCTGAAACCCATCTTCTGCTATTAGTGAAAGAGCATGCGGCAAATATTCCCGCCACGCCTGCCGATTCGCATGGTCATTATTAGGGAAGACTTCACTCAGTCGGTCAGCAGTTTTCATTATTTGCAGGCTGAGCTGTTGGTTCTTTCTCATCCAGTTCCGAGTCGCAAGATGGACTAGTCGGTGTAGATTTAAAGAACTGTCCCCACTCCCCTCACTAATAAAGGAGAAGGCCTTGAGAAGACCAAGAGCATCGGTTTTATTCTTATTTGAGATCGGCTGGGGAAGTAAGGACTGTGGAATGTCACGAGGATTTATGCAGGCAAAGAATGACAGATAGTCCGCCGCTAATTTATTTGACTGTTGAATTTGCTGAAAGGAGATAAACCAGGTCAGAGCAACAGGATTCTGGATGTCTTTGTAGCGCATTTCATCCCCAAAATTTTCACTCAGCAGTTCAATCACATGCGGCTCCTGATCCCGTAGAAGCTGAAGATAGTCAGAGAGGCCAATGCTGTTTTCATTGATATACGCTGCCGCCTGGGTGATTGCCAGAGGGAGAAAAGCCAGCTGCTCAAGAAGACTCAGAGCTGTAATACGATCATTAAGCAACGTCTTCTCAACCAGTGAGTTCTTTAAAATTTGAATAGAAATTTCTGTGTTCGGCTCAGTGACTGTAATCACATGGGAAGACGCTAGTTTCACAGCTACCTTACGGCTGCGCGTGGTGAAGAGAATATGGCCCTGCTCACTTTCAGGAAGAAAGTCTGTTAATACTAATATCAGTAGTATTGTTTGTGCTCCACATTCCCATGTCATCTGCATTATCAAAGATAACAAGCCACTTCCCGGCACTCTCCAGGCTAAGATAAGCTTTGACCTTTTCTTTCACCTCTGCCGGCTTTATAGCGGTCATTTCCAGCTTTAAGGCGATGTCCATATAGGCTTGTTCCACGCTCTCGTAGCTGGTACATGTAATCCAGCAAATCGAGCAATTAGGGTCTCGCTTTCGCATGCGGTAAGCCAGTTCAAGTGCGATCTGCGTCTTTCCAACGCCGCCTAGTCCACAGATAGCAATCTTGCTAGGTCCGTTCTGTTGCGTAAACAATCCTTCGATTCTGGTGATTTCGTCTTCCCGACCTGCGAACCATGCATTCCTCCGGAAGGGGACCATCCAAATCGGCTGCCTCGGATCACGTGATTCTTTGCGGCAATAAGTAGGAATAACCGACAGAAGAGCCTTAGCGTACGAAGCAGCCGCAAGCGCAGCATATCTTTGCCACTGTTTATTCTTGTGTGAATCACAGTAGTCACAAATGCCACGAATGGCTAGTGATGGGAGTTCGTCCATGAGCCCAGCAGCCTCCATTTCAAAACAGAGTATGTCTAGATCCCGAGCAATGGAATCGCGAGTCTTGGCATCTTTCATGACCTGATCTCCGGAAGCAATCAAGCCATAATAAATACAAGGGTCATCAGTCCTCCGCTTCGGACGGTTAACTAACTGGGCCTGATCACACGCCGAACAGTCGTGTTCGCTACCCTCATGATTGTATGTTGCTGGGAATAGCCAGTCGTCTTTTGGTCGCGAAAATTGTTCTCCCATCGTATCACAGTTGTGCAGCACACCGTCCAAAATTTCGCTGGTCAGCCTTTTCCCGGTCATATAATCACTCTCTAATTGAGATACGGCCTTCAACAGCACTTGAGGAGGTTTATTAAGCGACCCGATATGCTGGAATCGACCGCCGCGTAGTGTCTTGCCGTGGTCATATTGGATAACACCACTTGAAGTGGCAGTTGGCTTGCTGACCACAACATCACCAAGGCGAATATCAGCACTGTGGCTCGGGACTCCACCTCCAATACCCACCATCAACCCGAACCTGATATTCCGGAAGGTAGAGACCATATGTGACACAACACCTGTAGCGGATATCGTCCCATAAACGCCGCCAGGCAGACAGGCCACCACTACATTATGGCTGCCAACTCTCCCAAGTGTGTAGACATTGTGGTCGGATTCTGGTTGAGGAAGCGGAGGGTGGACGTCGTCCAGCATGGCCTTCGCTGCTGCTAGTTCCAACGACAAGGCGCAGATCCACGCGACCGTATAATCGTGGTGCGCGAAGGTCATTTTGTATGTTAATCCAATAAAGTGGTGAGACTTTGGTCGGAAGATAGAGGAGGCATTAGAACTGCAGGATTATATATTCCAAGAAACAGATCTGAGGTTGGAGTTGCAAAGGTCATCTGACACGTGTGACTGGGAGGCTGTCGCGGTTAGAGGGCCAATCATGGTCTCGAGAACGTATAAAAAGCAAAAAGAGGAAGTGTTGTGTATTAATATTGAGCAACAAGGCCAGTTCTCAACATGATATTCGTAAAGCGCTATAGACAAACCTATGGTAGATCATTTGCTAGTTATCCAGATAAGCTCAAATTCTAAGCTACAGTTGAGTTCTGAGAGGTTTTATCAGGGCGTAGCTATTACATATTATCTGAAATGATACCTCTGACTTCTTGACACGCAGGGTTGTCCCGATTAGTCATCGAGGTCCTGAATCAACACAAAAGCGGGGTGTTGGATCACTGGTGGATCCCGTCGAAGCTCAGAGGCAGGGCAGTGTTCCAGAGTAATCCCAGCATGACGAAAATGCCCCTCTGCACTCAGCTTTCTGGAACCGACAACGTCGATGCATCACTCTAGATAGGCATCGAAATTGAGCTCAGGGTTCTCTTCAAATACCTTCCAGTTACGCTTAATGAAGTCCTATAACTCTGCAAACATTTCCTCAATAGGATTGAGGTCTGGTGAGTATGGAGGCAGGTACAGCAACTTCACCCCGGCGTCGCTGCACATATGTTCCACGTGCTCGCTATGATAAAATGGTGCATTGTCCATTATAATCACAGATTTGGGCTCCGGCCACCTCCCGCAATGATGAAGCAGCTGCTCCACAAAATCTTCGAATATAGATGCATCAGTAAATCCCTGGAACACACGGGCAAGCATAACACCATCCTGGGCATACGCTGGCAGTATCTGATATCGCTGTCCGCGATGAAACCGAGAGATTCGTACCGGTGTTACTCTAATAGGGAGCCATTAGGAACATATGAACAGCCTGCTTACTTGCAAGAGTGCTGAACGATGGGAGTGGTGCAGGAGATGAGTCATGCGAATCAGTTAGTTGACGTCTAACCAGTTGCCTGTATTGTACTGCTATGTCACTAAGAAATCGAAAGTTCCAGAATTATACAGTGCTGGTAACATACAAACATCATCATAACTGCCAAGGTGCTAAAGATCTACAAGTGGGGTTTCTAAGCAATTAAAGAGTGTTTGGGGCGGAAGCCGATTTCGAATGTCTCGGTATCATGTATTATTTAATTTCTCGCTGAAATTTGAGTCCAGCATTAGTTTCATAGCTCTGTCATCTACGAGGCTTCGAGTCACCAGGTAGGGGAAATATCCCGTGTTCTGCCAGAATAACCCTCTCTCGTCAATCCTACAAGCCGGAAGGGTTGCTAGTTCACCTAGCCTGAGTTACATGCTATCCCATCAACGCATGCCTTCAACCCACCAGGATTAATGCCTATTCCAAAGTGCGATCTGGCCTTCACCATCACCCAGTAACAAAATTGCCGCAGCGCCAACCGTATTTATTGTGTGTAGAGTCGAGAGATTCAACTATACAAGACTTGGACGCAACATGCTGGCTGCAATTAGCTGGGAGCCCTCAATCCCAGTACTCCCTGACCGAGGGTCGATACATCAGTTACAGAGTACGAGGCTTTAGGATAAGAGAATTTCAATTCAGTATTCCTTCAGTGCGCAAGGCCGTCTCACTGAGAGGACATATAAGAATCCGCGAAGGTCGCAGTGTTACCATTCAATTTTCTCATCAGCTGCACAACTCCCCTATCACTTAATCCTATTCCCACACCACATCCTGTGTCCCAATCCCTGCCTGCCTACACATCCCTCCTTCGCACTGGTCCCATTCCATCCTTCACTCCCAGCTCCAAATATTCACAGAGTCAACCCTGCCCAAAGATCCCGATATCCCCGTTTCTTGCAATATGTTGTCTGCATTTCACTTTGCAAACTTAAGGCCATGGGCTTTCCCTCCTCTCACACAAATCCCTTATTCTACACAATCTGCTCCTCCCACAACGATTCCCTCATCACAAGCAACATCCGCCTTCTGATTTGCTCCGTTCATACAGTCCATATAACAAGTCTTCTGTCCTTAAGCATTGTGACAAAGCCAGGCCACAAACTTTACCATTGCCCAAGCATCCACTCCCAGCACAGCCGCCTGGAAATGCTTGCGTAAATATAAGTGCAAAAGACCCTCATACACATTCTTTAGCTCCAAACTTCCACCACGGCAGTCTCCTATACCATCATCCAGCACTTTACCTGATACGCGACACCCAGAGAAGCCTGAACGATATGCAGGGGATCATGAAAGTAACATGTCAGATTTAGTCACATTATGGGATAACCAAAAACCATGAATAGTCTGGCTGACGTGCCCGCCCTTCAAGTCATCGCCTCATCACCCAGCACGCTCATGTCGGAGCACAGCCGGCCGTTGTCTAATATATACAATGACATTCCAGTTAACCCGGTTATCCTCGCCGACGACGGACCGTGGATGATTGGAGAGTTGCAGTCCATACACCCAGCTTGAAAATACTTATTACATTAGATCAGAGACCAGTTTTCTGTACCCCTCCCCCCTCCCCCCCCGGTCACTCTGTACAACACATCTGTTTACCACTCAGACTCAAACACGGAGGCCGAAAAGCAGGACAGCAATCTGTAATCAGTTAGCTTACACGGCCAAAGCTATACGCGAACACCATGTAATAATACCAAAGCCAACATTTCGCCGCATAATAGCCCGCCGGAACCCTTCACCAGCAGTCAACGGTTGAAACTACGCAAGCGGAAACCACAACCGACCGGTGAACAGCCGTCAAAGCGAGCTCGACATTCTATATCCAGCCCGGAGGAAGATACATCGTCTTCAGGACTTTATACTCATTATTTATCTGCATCCGCCGACGAACAGCTGCAATTCCTCAGTTGGCTGTTCCAAGGCGCAGCAAGACGCACCTTTCTTGAATTGGGTACAGAAATATCAATGAATATAGGAGAGAAACCAGCAGGTGAGGTGAATCATCCACCTAGTCTCCTTAAACACCGTGGAACCTCTAGGAGAGACAAGTAATGGTCCTCTGAAGAGGTGGCTTTCCTGCCTAAATCGAGGGCTTGGCTCCACGGGGCATTCGCCCAGGGCTCCCCAAGTCCCCTTCCTCATCTATATACCTGTTGAACCTCGGTGCTC
This sequence comes from Aspergillus luchuensis, assembly GCF_016861625.1. Taxonomy (NCBI): domain Eukaryota; kingdom Fungi; phylum Ascomycota; class Eurotiomycetes; order Eurotiales; family Aspergillaceae; genus Aspergillus; species Aspergillus luchuensis. The sequence goes on from NC_054852.1 coordinate 707,929, forward strand.
TGCCTCATCTAGTTCATCTTGCTGTACAGCTCCAATTTGCCCAAGGAGCCCTGTTCGTAGCATGAATTTGGCCGCCCCGTATTGCCAGCCCGGCTGGTAACGTATCAACTGACCAAAGAGTCAGTGAATTCCGGATGCAGAGCACGCCTGCGGGGATATAATTTTTGTCAACCGCAGCGAATCTCGGTGCTTATGGAGACCCAAGTCTCCAACATCTCGGATAAGGCCCACCTGCTTCGGCTCACTCACGCGTCAGGCATCCCATGACCCCAAAACGCGTACTTTCTCACCGCAACACCCATCATGCAACGACCCGAACAACCTCGCCTGGATTCCCGCACATTTGTCTACAAACATGTCCCAATCGTTCACCTATCTAGACTGGCACCACTGCAACTAGCGATATATGGGTTTGTTCGCGATTTTGATGAGAGTTCTCCGACGTCGTACTGTAAAATATTCCACGTGCGGAACTGCGCCTTCTAATTAGCAACGAGCTTCGGTGTCAAGAAAAGCTGAAGCAACTATCTCAACATGTGATGGTGTGATTGTTGCTGAGCTGGTGTGTCGGAGCGGCAATTTTTGGTATTGTGAGTGCCAGGATGAGCCGCAGCTTATTGGCCGGGCCGCTTCGGCCCGCCCTCAGCAGGAGGGGATCCCGCGGCCAATGAAAGCTGCCTTTTATACAGTCTAACTGAGTGTCTGCCAGGTGGTAGTAGGAAGGGAAGACCCTGAGGCTAATACCTGATAAGAGGGTTAAAACCAGACTTGCTATCTTGATTAAGATTCTGGTCTACAAAGTAAAACTCTCGAACGTCTATTGATAGGGGGAAGCAGGAGATTAAGCGTATCTGGCTCTTGCACTGTACTAGTGCAGAGAAATGCGGTGGGGGACTGAATGAAGCCGTCACTCCAAGGTCAACCCAAAAAGTTTTTCCGCCTTGCGTGTGATTGAAGGGACAAGTCATTGGGCGGAAACAACTGCTGCTAGCAGGGCTGACTTCATCGGTCTTGCATGGTGTTGGAACTTGGAAGAGGCATTGCCATCCGACTCCACGGTTGGTGCTGCTCTACATGCAAGCTGGGCGAATAACCACCGGTGCCTGTCAGTGGCCCACAATTCGCTGCCATCCTTCCCTACCTTCGGCCAATCATTCGGGCGGGGAAGAGCGCTCGGTGTGACGGATCCCATCAAGCCGCATTGTCTTGCCACATCACGGTCCCCCTCTTGCAGGTCGCTCCCTCTCGTGGGGCAGCCTCAGTTTCCGAGGAAGAAAGAGCACGGACCGCTTTCCAGCCGCAGCTGAGTTACCTTGAGCATGAGGTAGATCTCGCCAGCTCCATGTATGAAGTGGGATTTGGCCAAATCGACGACCCCGGAAACGATGAGGCCGACCGTCTGGCAATGGAAGCGCTAGGCCCGAAGAAAATGCACCCCTTTCAGGCCCTTCTCTCGCGAGAAAAGGGCTTCGTCCGGAAGAAGTATTTTATTCGAGTGGAAGAAAGAATGAATACAGTCTACAAGAGGAAGGGCACCTCCGCCAGATTGACAAACTCCTGCCGGCAATCCGTACCCGAAGACTGTACGGATCGCTCCCATAGAACCGAGCATTTCTGCTTGCACAACTTCGGACTGGTCACTCTTGGCTGGCAACGTACTGGAAGAAAACATGGTTTCCAGGACGATGACCGGTGTGTCTGTGGGGCTCGCGAGACGGTAGTCCCCGTACTGGTGGACTGCCCGAAACTCAGACCAGCGACAACAATTGCGGAGGCAGACTAGAGCTGCGTTGAACAGCATTTCAGGCATGGTAGGAGAGCAACAAGGTAAGGAAGGTAAGGCACAAGACTCTGAACAAGACCACAGGACCGTCAGGGCTGTACTGGACTTTGCAGAAGCGTCCCAAAGGTTTCGAAGCCCCGCTCCACGGGGGCCGCAGAACAGAACACCAGGCAACTAGGCTAACATAGGCCTTGACGAGACACCAAATTCATCAGAAAAGTAATGGTTCAATGTATGTAAGGAATACGTAGGGAGAGGTAGATAGGGAGGTTCTGCATATCGCTTTTATTTGCGAGGGGTCAGAGTATGAATACACACCCTGTACACCCAACACTACAGATATAAATATTTATCCATAGTTAACTGCCTCAAAACCGCTCGATAGTGGTAGGGCGGTTCCCGCATAGCCATCGATTATGTTAGGATGGGACGTACACGTATAAAGACAAAAGCCCAATTGCGGACTACCGCAATGATTGACGTCGCGGAAATCTCGGTCTTCCAATCATGTGGCAGGTCGGGCAGTGGCTGGCTAGAAGCAAGCTGGCACATCCTTGTCGTTCAGCCCCGCTCAATCATCAGGCATGAAAGATAAATGCACACTCGCCCGTCACTCAAGTTGTGTCACCCACAGCTCATTTCGTTACCTTCAATCAGGACAGCGATCAGAACGATGTCCCGCGGGGTAAAGAGCAGAAAGAAGTGGAGGGATTACCTGCCGTGGCGTCGACGATCTAACAGAAAAAGTGACAAGCTCACTGCGGACGATCGGTCTAGGACAGGCTCAGAAAGAACCAATGGGTACTGTGCCCCTCCCCACTCCTCCACCATAGAGAAAGTGTTCGATCCTTGGCTGGAGGCGCAGCAGCTTCTCAGAAAAGACGAGACCCTGGACAAAATATGGGTGGAATCAATTCATATTCTCAACTCCAGACTGGGATTGAAGTCCGAAAATGATGGGAACGCCATCCGTGTGACTGATCTCCGCACCTTCCTTAATGTGACGACTGAGCGGCTTGATGACAAAAAATGGACCATCCAAGACGATATCGCCCACGATGACAAGCGGAGAAAATTGACCAAGGTGTGTCGGAATATTCTTTGCGTCAAGGACATTGTCAATGCGGCTGCAGCCGCCAGTCCTCCCGCTGCCATAGCATGTGCCGGTATTACGGCCGGTCTCTTGGTAAGTCCCTCTATCCATGTTCTGTCAGCTCTGCTAACTTTCCAGCAGCTATTTATACAGGCTATGGAACAACATGAGAGCGTTCTACGGGGCTTGGATTCTATCTCCTCCTTGTTACCTCGACTCCAAGTGATCGAACGACATTTCCTGCCCCGTCAGACTGGCCTAGGTGTCGAACTGAGAAGATCGCTCGAGAGTGACATGATAAATCTATGTGCCAAAGTCCTTGAATTTCAGTCTCGGGCCGTTTGCTATCTAGGTAAACCAACAGCAAGACAGCTTCTGAAAGACTTGTCAAAGCACGACGGGTGGGACGGAATACTTGGGGATATTGAACGATACGACACTCGCGTTAAGGACATCATTTCCTCGGCGGGTATTATAGAGGTCAATAGCCAACTGAACGCTCTCCAGGACAAGCTACAACAGATACAGGTATGGCAAACTGTGTCTGAGAAGGATAAAAAGCGAGTCAATCTCTTCCAGCGGTTGTATACCTGCCCATACAAGGATCGCAAAGATATAAATGGCAAGCGTGTGCCAGGAACATGTGAATGGTTCACAAATCATCCTCAGTTCACCAGGTGGAATGAAAGTGTGAACTCTGAACTTCTCTGGGTGTCTGCAGAGCCAGGCTGCGGGAAGTCAGTCCTCACGAGATACTTGGCTGACGAATATTTGCCTAGCGGAACAAGAACCGTCTGTTACTTCTTCTTCAAAGACGGTTATCAAGATCAAACGCGAGCCACAAATGCACTTGCTTCCATTCTCCGCCAACTCTTACTCGCCCAACCACATCTTGTCCAAGATTCGCTCTTGGATAAGTCAGAGACCAGCGGGAAGCAGCTCGTCGAATCCTTCAATGAACTGTGGAATATGTTTCTCTACGTGACTGCAGATGTCAACGCCGGCGAAGTAATCATCCTGCTCGATGCCATGGACGAGTGCTTTGAAGATGACCGGACGACTCTGATTCAAGCGATAGAGCGCCTAATCCTTAACAACCCTGGCAAGCGCAACCTAAAATTTCTGATGACAAGTCGCCCATATGAACAAATCCGGCTCGATTTCTTCAAGCTGGAGAAATCTCTACCTACAATTCGTTTGAGCGGCGAGAATGAGGAGAACATCGAGAAGATCTCTAGCGAGATTGACTTGGTCATTACAGAAAGGGTTCGAGACTTAGGCGACAAATTTGACCTGACAGTAAATGAGCGCAAGTCTATTATCGAGCAGCTCACCTCGGTTGATAATCGGACATATTTATGGGTCAGTCTTACCTTCAATGTCCTCGAAAAAATGCCAGGACTCACCAAAGGGGATGTGGACCGCGTGGTCCATGATATTCCCAAAGATATCGATGCTGCTTACACCAAGATGTTGGATCGAAGTTCAGATCATGGCGCGGCCAGAAAGTTACTCCATATTGTAACTGCGGCGGAGCGTCCATTGACATTGGAAGAGATAACCTTGTCTTTGGCAGTCAAGACAGCGGAGCAATCGATCGACGACATCAAAAAGGAAATACCGGACAATGAAGACACCGAGACGACCATGACAAGACAAAAGACCAAGATCAGAGAACTGTGCGGCCTATTCTTGGTTGTGATAGATCGGAAGGTATATCTTTTCCATCAGACCGCAAGGGAGTTCTTAGTTAAGAAACCGGCCGGTGGTGATACTGGAACAGGTGGCTGGAAGTACAGCCTGTCTCCAGAAAAATCGCACTATGTCCTGGCGGAGATATGCACACTGTACTTGAGCCAAATATCTGATACCCTCCCTGAGTTCATGGACTATGCAGCACAATTCTGGGCGGTTCACTTTCACAGAGCTGCTGTCTCAAGAAAACATCCAATCGCGAAACGTGGACGCATGCTTTGTCGACAAGGGTCAGTAGTATGTAAGAAGTGGGCTGCAATTTACAAACGTACCAGGGACGAGTTTCCCGATTCTAATGACACACTTATGGCGTCCTATCTAGGGCTTACAGCTATTGTCGAGACACTTCTTGAGACTGGAGACATAGATGTGGAGTCTAAGGACTCGGAGTATGGTCGTACTCCTCTCTCCTGGGCTGCAGAAAATGGCCACGAGGGGGTCATCAAGTTGCTTCTCGACACTGGAAGGGTGGATATAGAGTCTAAGGATTCTGAACATGGTCGAACTCCTCTCTCCTGGGCCGCACGGTATGGACATGAGAGGGTTGTCCAGTTACTTCTTGACACTAGAAGGGTGGATGTGGAGTCTAAGGACTTGGATAATCAAACTCCTCTCTCCTGGGCTGCAGAGATTGGCCACGAGGGGGTCGTCAAGTTGCTTCTCGACACTGGAAGGGTGGATATAGAGTCTAAGGACTTGGATAATCAAACTCCTCTCTCCTGGGCTGCAGAAAATGGCCACGAGGGGGTCGTCAAGTTGCTTCATCGAGCTAATCTGGACAATGGAGACTGTGTCAGTGAAAGGTCCAGTTAGTGCACCGCCTGTCTGACATATCTGCTGTGGATATGAAAAGCTTATCAGATAACCGGGAGAGCGCGATATCACAGGAAAGCAAAATAGATAAGCCGGGAACTCGAGGGCCTATTCAACTAAACATATCTTGATAATACTGCAAGTCTTGTTGATTTGGCTCTAAAGAGGAGAAGCACGCCCAGAACCCGATACCCGATTGTTTATTATTGTCCAGCCTCCGGGTTACTCACGCTCCAATCTGACCAAACTTGTCTGTCTATTGACAAGGGAATACATGCACATCTCTCTCATCTTGATAAAGTGCGAGAGCGCTTGGGATACCTTTCGCCGGTGGGGGGCGGGTGGCTTTTTGTAAATTAATTACAGTAATCTGCGAAATGAGCCTGCCCCCCAAGATACTCTCCTGGTGTTTTAAAATGCGTGCCAAGACACGCTAGAACATGAATGGTTAGACTGTATCTAAACTTAACGTATGATGTATTGTACTTTCAATACACGTTACTAGAAATACATACACTGTTCGTAAATAATATACAAGGTTCTCTGGAATGTTCTATGCAAATCGGACAAATAGATGCCGTAGGCAACAGGTTTGGCCATCTGTCAACATACCAGTGCTTTTGCTCTCCCATCCACACCTGGCACGTCTCTGGCGCCTCGAGGGAAATCCTAAGACCCGAGTGTGACAGGCGGTGCTGTGGCGTAAACTCATGTCGTCGCTGATCATTTTACTTGTTCTGTCAGCTGCAGCTTCCCCAGAATGTGATGTATTTGTTGGGTGTGTAGAGCTGACATGAAAATGGCATTAACATTAGGTTGATCAGCGCCATTCATCATCCCGAGGCAATGACATACAGCCCCTCCTATATTGGCTAGATGATGTGTTATTGGCACCCATGTCTGATAGGTGGCCCCACTTGGCAACTGCTACTGGTCAGACAGAGTGCCAGATCCCAGGAACCAGTGGCACTCCTATGGGGCTTTGTAGATGTCTATTGCACAGAACAAGTTGAGAAAAGGAACAGTATCCCAGAGATTGAATAAAGGCCATGAGTACCCGGGACAACTTTGGCTACCTAAGATAATGCATTAACAACGCGTGATAGATCCGAAAGTTCACCACATGTTCCATTATGATTGGTTAGTTGTTAGTGAAACGGACCCCGCAGGTTCAGCTGAGCGGGCAGGCTTGGAGAGCGTAAATGATTTTAACCGCCTCTTGGTCGTCGGTACACACTTTCTACGCATATTACTTTGTGACGACAGAACCCTCACAGATCAAGCCTGTAGCATAGTTACAATGGTCCATTTCAAGGCGCGTTTGAGAAAATGGCTTCATCGAGACGGCGGATCTCAAAATACCGCTCCTCCACCCCACCAAGCGGATCATTGTACCAACCACTCTCCCGCTTCAGAATATGCGTCAGCTCCCTGTGCCAGCGAATGTCAGTCCCAGTCACGGAACCCACCGCCCTCGCAAGACCTATGGAAGTCTGCCTTTGATCTGCTGAGTCGGGAGGAACAAAATGCTTTGCGAACGAGCCTTGTTTCTTCCTCTACTACAGATGCCCTCAACAATGTCATCGAGACCACCAAGGAAAAGTACGAGATATACCAAGAGAAAGGAGGCATTAGAATCCGGAAGTCAACGGGAGAAGAAATCAGCATTCGAAAAATTTCCAAAAAAATCATTAATGCCACCATCTCGTTCCAGGAGGTTATCAGCGCAGGAGTAGCCTGTGACCCTACGGGTCATGCCGCAAGCGCGTGGGCAATAGTGTCACTCGGTCTGACTGTATGTGTTATCGGCTGTTTTAGGCAGCAGAGCTGACCCTTAACGCACAGATGGCAAAACATGATTCTGACCGTCGAGATGCCTTGTTCGAGTCCTCAGAGTACCTTGCGGAGGCTCTTGCGCGATGCGCATATATCGAAAAGAAGCTCTGTCACAATCGATCCGACGAAGACGACGTGGTAACGCAAGCCATGGTTACACTCTATAAAACAATCCTTCAGTACGCAGCGAAAGTCATGGCGAGCCACAATATGAGTACCAGAGGCAAGTTGCTCGACAGTGTTACAGCAGCCACCGTCCAACATATCACGGAGCTTCGGTGCTCTATTGAGAAGGAGGAACAAAAGTTATTCCACTTTACTCAGTTGCAATTACTTGAGGCAATCGAGGAAATCACAGTGTCCCTACAAAAGCAGAACGAGAAAGCTACTGAGGAAATCCTGACTGCCATCGATGACAAACTATCAAAATCCCTCAACGCTCTGAACCTACGTTTCAGTCTACCTATTGCTGAGAATGCATTCTGGAACTCATACCAACACGAGGATCTATGCCTCGAAGATACCAGAGTCCAGACTCGCTCCCAAATAACACAATGGGCAGACTCAGTTGAAAGCGAGTGTATCTTCTGGTTGAATGGCGGGGCGGGAACTGGAAAATCCACTATCGCTCGGACTGTTGCTCAGAGCTTCGAAACCAAGGGACAGCTAGGAGCCAGCTTCTTCTTTAAAAGAGGGGAACCCGACCGTTGCAATGCAAAACGACTTATACCTACCATTGCAAAGGAACTTATCAAGCAAAACAAGGACCTCGCGTCTGGTGTTCTGAAAGCGATTGAGCAGGACCCACAGATCGCCGCGAAAGACGTCACGGAACAATTCAACAAGCTGCTTCTCGAACCGTTGAAAAGTGTTGCTATGTACCAAAGTAGAACACTAGTAATTGTGATCGATGCATTGGACGAGTGTGAGAATGATAAAGAAATTGAAAAGATCCTTCAGTTTCTTCCGCGGGTACACCAGTCCAGTAACATGAGACTGAAAATTTTCCTAACGAGCCGGCCCGAGTTGCCACTCCGACGTTTCTTCGAGAAGGAAGGCTCTCATCGACGCTTGGTCCTTGAAAAGGTTGCTGAGGAAGCCATTAGAGAAGACATCGTACGGTTTCTAGAACACCGATTCAAAGAAATCAGAGCACAAGCGAAGACCGGCGAAGACTGGCCGGGTAACGATGTTGTTGAAGCTCTGGCGACTGTGTGTATACCGTTATTTATTTCAGCCGCTACAATCTGCCGATTTGTCGAACAGAAAGGGGAAGACCCGGTAAAACGCCTTGCTGATATTCTGAATAATCAACACAGATATGTGACGAGGATGGATAAAACATATGGCCCTATTCTTGACCGGACACTTCAAGAACGGGACGAAGATGACCAGGAGATGCAAATCATGCGGTTCAAAGGAATAGTTGGTGTGGTTATTCTCCTTTCAGCCCCTCTCTCAATCAGCGCGCTTTCCGAATTTGTCGGCATCGGCGCTAGATCCGTCGAGTTCCATTTGGATTCGTTTCACTCGGTTCTGAGTATACCTGACGAACAACACCTCCCAGTTCGTATTCTGCATCTGTCTTTTCGAGAATATCTCCTTACCACACAATCACGTTTTCATGTGGACGCGGGGATGATGCACAATAACATAACATCGCATTGCTTTCGCGTTATGGGCAAGTATCTCAAGCGCGATATCTGCAAACTGAATAGCTATTCGACCCAACGTGCGGACATATGCAGTGAGACGACTGAACAATACATTCCAGAGGGACTCCGATACTCATGCCGCTACTGGACCTTCCATCTGACGCAAAGCAAGCCTTCTATCCCCGATGTGAAGATCTTGTCATTCCTAGAAAAACATTTCCTTCACTGGTTAGAGGTGATGAGCCTGATGAGAGTGCTATCAGAGACCCTTAAAATGATGGTCACACTGAAAGAAAGCATTCAGGTCTGTACCTCTACAATATAATCCAGACAAATACTAATCGCGAAACAGAACAATACGAATCCGGGTCTTTCAAACTTTTTGTCCGATGCTATACAATTCATCCACCGACATGCTCAAATTGCTAGCGTTGTTCCGCTTCAACTATATGCATCATGTTTGGTATTCACGCCAACATCGAGTTTGGTTAGAAGAGCATCTGAAAACTACCATTCGCCGTGGATATATGCGCTGCCACAGGTGGAGATGTCTTGGGGCGCTAAAAGACAGACCCTAGAAGGGCATTCAGATTTGGTTCAGGCCGTGGCCTTCTCACCTGATGGCCAAACTGTTGTTTCAGGCTCCTATGATAAGACTATCAAGCTATGGAATGCTGCGACAGGTGAGCTACAACAGACCCTAGAAGGGCATTCAGATCGTGTTTCAGCTGTGGCCTTTTCACCTGATGGCCAAACTGTTCTCTCAGGCTCCTATGATAATACTATCAAGCTATGGAATGCTGCAACGGGCGAGCTGCAACAGACCCTAGAAGGCCACTTATATTCAGGTTTGGTTTCAGCTGTGGCCTTCTCGCCTGATGGCCAAACTGTTGTTTCAGGCTCTGATGATAACACTATTGAGCTATGGAATGCTGCAACGGGCGAGCTGCAGCAGATCCTAGAAGGTCATTCAGATTGGGTTTCAGCTGTAGCCTTCTCGCCTGATGGCCAAACTGTTGTCTCAGGCTCTGAAGATAACACTATCAAGCTATGGAATGCCGCAACGGGCGAGCTGCAACAGACCCTAAAAGGCCATTTATATTCTGTTTCAGCTGTGGCCTTCTCACCTGATGGCCAAACTGTTGTCTCAGGCTCCTGTGATAACACTATCAAGCTATGGAATGCCGCAACGGGCGAGCTGCAACAGACCCTAGAAGGCCATTCAGCTTGGGTTAGGGCCGTGGCCTTTCATACCAGGGGACGCATAGACACGAGTCCTACTTCCGATCACGCTGCGTCTCAGATATCGCTAGCAGACCAGTGGGTATATCTGAAAGGCGAGAAGGTCTTGTGGCTCCCTTCTGAGTACTCTCAGTTTTCTTACTGCAGCACGAAAGAGGGTGCGCTTGCTCTTGGATATGAAAGCGGTCGAGTGTTTGTTATCCAATTACTTGAACCGAATTAGCTTAGTTCATTATCACCCAGACACCGCTTTACATTATTTTCTAATTCCTAAAAAAAAGGAGGTCCTAGGATAATTGAGGAATTTATACTTCCTTTCGTCCCAGGAATTGAACCACGAGTAGATTCTACTACTTTCTATAGTAGTACTGGATAGTGGATGTGCGTGGCAAATTGACACCAGAACGTGCTAGAGGCCGCCGTACCAACTGCAAGGGTCGGACGTAGAATATTATGCTTTGGGTTAACCTACAGAGAGACGAGCTGAGAAACCATTTACTAGGTCTAAAAATCTGTCAAATTTTTACATGACTTTGCAGCGAATGTCTAGAATTAGAAAGTCCGCGATTTGTGCGTATGTTCAAATTCAACTTGATACACGCGCTAAACAAACGGAAATAACGCATTAGTCCCAAAGATTAGCTAATTCTCGGGAGTGGCGCTGAGAAACTATCCACGAGTGTAAGTGTAAATCGTGTAGAAGCCGCACTTGACCACCGCTGTACCACGATCAGGCTTGTCGGACCAAAGAAATGCGACACAATCCCTGGTTCAATCGGTGAATTGAACAAACTGCGTGGCCGGGAGGTGAGTTGGCTGACTAAAACTGCATGGAAGCGACTGACATCCCCCATCTTGCTCCAGATGTTCCGTTCCCTCTCTTTCGATAGCAGTACGTACCTGCCGCTTGAATGCATCTTAAAGCGACAAAATGCTCCAGAAAGTATGATCTTTCTTAAATCGGTCTTCTGTATCCTTTCAAGTCCTCTCTATCTCCATCTTGAGGTTAGCCGGCAGTATCCATCTGCACAAAACTTCAGTTTGTGCAGAATATCTTATTCTTGCGGATGATATCGGGCGCTTAACGGACTATAATGACTATCTCAATTTCCTATCAAACAGACAGACCGATTCAAATTGGTATTGCTGATACCCGGAAATCATGAGTTTTAAAATGGGACTTTCACGGCAGGGCTGGAAAAGGCTAGACATCTTGAACGGGAGCCTTCCTTAAATGGACGATTAGCTGTCCTTCATCAGAAACGGTTTGATATACCGGGTTCTTCTGTTACAATCCTAGGCTGCACATTTTAGTCGAAAGTGCCTTGTGAATTTACGGATGTCGTCCGGTCAAAGATCAAAGATTCTCAGAAAAAAAAAAATCGAAGGCTGTCAGTCGATGACCATAATGCAAGCCATGATTCAGATCTCGCTTGGTTACTGGAAGAGATACATCTGATACATAAGTAAAATGAAAAGGCAGACATCCGAGTAAAAAGAGGTCTATTTCTGTTGTGACATACCATGCTCCTTTACTCCAGAGGACGTCGAGCCCACAACACGCCCAGACCCCTTGGAGTGTTGCCTTTGGGACTGATACTATCGGCTACTAGGAACGAGTGGCTCGAAATACGTGACCAGAGGAAGAAACGTGGAGCCAGAGGGAGAATGATGAGGTGGCCTCAGATCACGTGACCACCACCATTCACAGATACTCTATCACAAATACCAGATGGAGTGAAAGCCTAGGTTTTCGGGCACACACATCACACCTGATCAAAGAGGGAGGGGTAAGAGTTGTGAGTAACCAACGGGGGATATGTGTTGCCTTGGCACAATTCGAAGACGCAGGATAGGTTTGACTTGAGAACGGTTATACGTATGAAGGCCTGCATGTACTTTTCAGTCTCTAGCCTGTAATCATATCAGCTAAGTCTCGCCAAGAGCAAGGTCACCACATACCAGTAGACGTGCCCCGGTAAAAACTCAGTCATCGTCAATTGCCACGCCTGCATGCCGGAAATGGCCTCTTGCACTTTGTCTTCGTGCGCCCACAGTATCAACACATTGTTCAAGGAATGCACCGAAATCTTGTTCAGGGCCTTCCTTATAGACTGTCCACTTTCGCCTGATGAAAGCCTTCAGCTCCGCGGAAAATTCTTCGAGGGGATTGAGATCAGGCGAATTCAGTGGTAGGTATATTAATCGGACCCCTTTCTCAGTGCACATTTGCTCTACTCTCTCAGAGCGATGAAAGGATGCGTTATCCATGATCAGAACAGACCTTGGGCCTGGATACTTCCACAGTGGTGAAGGAGTTGTTCGATAAAATCTTCAAAAAGAGCGGCATCAGTTGATCCTTTATAAATGTGAGAGATAACAATACCATCCTGAGAATACGCAGGTAGTATCTGGTAACGTTGGCCACGGAGGAATTTGGATCTTTCAACTGGTGTTATGCCAGGAGGCGACCAGCCTGTTCTTCTAATCCCTGACCGTTTATCACACCCAGACTCATCGATATAAACCAATTGATATGAATTATATTCTAATATATCATGCCGATATTCATCTCGCAATTCCGGGTTTTGCTCTTTTGCCTTTTGTTGGGTTGTTTTTTTTTTTTTTTTTTTGGACCATTTGATCTTCTTTAGAGCCCTACTGATGCTATCTGTGGAGACATTAACTTCGAACATATCCCACAGGAAATCTGCCATTTCATCAAGATACAATCCTGGCCTGTCAAGAAGACGGCCACGTAGAGCTTTAGCATAGGTGGAGTAATGTTTGACCACCGCCCTACATGATTCGGGGGCGCTCCAGGAGTACCGAACAAACGTAGGTTAGATCGAATATATTAAACAGCCTGCTTGCTACACTCGGCTGCAAAAGCTGTATCGGATATAGACTTGCCGTTCTTTGTCATATCACAGATAAGCTGCTTTTTTGCAGGTGATAGGGGTGGTGCCATTCTTTGTACTGTAGCAAGACTCTCACAACCCCTAATATTGATGTTGCGAGCAGAAAGAGAGGTCAAATGCGTCGAGGTCCACAATACTGCTGACAGGTAATTTACTGAACCCTTTGTCATAACATCGTCCATTTCAATAACTACATGTAAATATTTATGTAAGACGCCAAGAGTATATTAACCCTATATGCACTAGTTATCGGCTACTAGGAACGAGTGGCTCGAGATACGTGACCAGAGGAAGAAACGTGGAGCCAGAGGGAGAATGATAAGGTGGCCTCAGATCACGTGATCGCCATCATTCACACTAGTTAGTCTTGTCATTTATCTATCAAACACCAGAGTGAATTTTTGGGGGGGCAGGCTCATTTCGCAGATTACTGCAACGAAGAAACAGGTGGCTGCAGTATTTTGCGGTGGACTGTATTGCCATGACGTGCGTTAACTACAGACGATCACGAAACGCCATATTCTGTCTATTTGTGCGTCCCCCCAAGAGCGCTGCAGGTTGAAAAAAATATATACTTACCATACCTTCTTAACTTTACATGAATCACAAAGTATCCTAAGTCTGTGAAAGTTATTCGTCACAAAGAATTCATCCCTGAACGCCGTACATGGCCTGACCAAGCCTTAATGAACCATTCTCTCTCAGTGCGGGAGCCATAGTCGTTCCTCCCTAATAGATTCGAGTAGTATGCGGTCAATGCATATTCCATTTGTGTGGTCGTCTGCACCAAGTGTATGTTGACCCTGCCCATCCTCTTGTTCCCATAAACCAAGCACGACGAAATGGAGCGGCACAGGGCTCTTAGATTCTCACACTGACACTGACCCTTGCCTTTTTTCGTGCGTGTCCTCTCTCCCGGTCAGAAACTAATGAATTGTGATACTACGATGGCCAGAAGCAATGAAATTGAATATCATTACCTTTCTGCTGCCGTTCGCGATAGATGGTATCATGAATGGCTGCTGCGGGGCGCTGCGGTGCACTGCGGTACCGGACACACATCCTGTGGAAATATACTTCGATCGTATTCGTCTGGCGGCACAGAGACCCGCCCATTGCTCATTGGCTACTTATGCACCCGTTGAGGAGCTCGCCCCGCACACTCTGTGATATGAGTAGGGATGGTGGGATGTAATTTCAATTTCATGAATTTCAATGATTTTTGGGTGAAATTTCATGTAAGGGTATTAGGGATTGTAAGTGTAAAATCACGCTAGTCTTTATATAGATTTTTCTAGCTATACTAGGCAAACTTTCAGTTCTTTACACCAATTAGAGTTTAGAATAGGTATCCTCTATTTTCACGTGATAAATTGAAATTGTAACGACTTTTGGGGGTGAAATTTCAAGATTACTGAAATGTCTTTTTGAAATTGAAATTACACCATCTCTAGATATGAGCCCATGAAAGCTGCCCGATCCGGATCCCGATTCCGAGGTCGCTTCTAGGGAGCGTTTGCGGAGCCTAGTTAGGATTGGTTGGTGTTCGACTAGGTTGCTCTCAATGCGGGCGCGTGTAGGGGCCACCGCCGGTGTCGTTACTGTGGGGATGTGGGCGTCTAGAGTAGGTTGGCGGGTTTTGCGGCGTTTGGCGGGTCTTCTGTCTAGACCTTGCTCGCTTGGCGCTGATTTCGATGACTCTTCGTCGGCAGGGTCTTCCTTGTCGGACGGGGAGTTGCGTTTCTGGCCGGTTCCGATCTCTGGGGACGTGCTCGGAGTGGTCAGTGCCGCGGCTGGCTGGGCCGTGGCTGGCGGTTCCGGGTGGTATTTGGCTTTGTTTCTTTTGAGGTATTCGACGACCTCACTGGCTTCCTCCCGGGCTTTACAGCTCTTGTCGTGGGCAGCGTGCGGACCTTTGCAATTGGCGCATGTGAGGTTAGTACGGTTCGAACATGCGGATTTGTCGTGTGGGCCTGAGCAGAAGAGACAGCGGACAGAGTTGTACGACCCTAGAGCCCGCCTGGTACAATGTACCAAATGCCAAACATTCGGACATGTCCACCGCGGATGCACCCACCCTGTCCGCTGTCTCTTCTGCTCAGGCCCACACGACAAATCCGCATGTTCGAACCGTACTAACCTCACATGCGCCAATTGCAAAGGTCCGCACGCTGCCCACGACAAGAGCTGTAAAGCCCGGGAGGAAGCCAGTGAGGTCGTCGAATACCTCAAAAGAAACAAAGCCAAATACCACCCGGAACCGCCAGCCACGGCCCAGCCAGCCGCGGCACTGACCACTCCGAGCACGTCCCCAGAGATCGGAACCGGCCAGAAACGCAACTCCCCGTCCGACAAGGAAGACCCTGCCGACGAAGAGTCATCGAAATCAGCGCCAAGCGAGCAAGGTCTAGACAGAAGACCCGCCAAACGCCGCAAAACCCGCCAACCTACTCTAGACGCCCACATCCCCACAGTAACGACACCGGCGGTGGCCCCTACACGCGCCCGCATTGAGAGCAACCTAGTCGAACACCAACCAATCCTAACTAGGCTCCGCAAACGCTCCCTAGAAGCGACCTCGGAATCCGAGGCAGCCTCGGGATCCGAATCAGGAAGTGACACCCCATCGGGACCGGAACACTCTCAAAGCGAGGACAGCGATCCCAAGTAAACAGAAGCTGCAGCTGACACGGAAGCCCTGGACAAGCAAGCCAAGCAGTCCTCGGCATCCGACTCGGAGGCCTCCAGCCAACCAGTGTCACCGAAAACGGTGCCTAGACGCTCCGGAGGCACACGTGACGTCCCACAACCCACTCCGGAACAACGACCCAGAACGAGGGCCCCCTGGAAGGCCAAGAGGAAAGGCGCGCACAGATTAACCCTGTTCAAGCAGGGCCTGACGGGCAACCACAGACGGATCAGCCAGTGTAAAACGCCCCGGAACCTGCCCTTGGTATCCTGGTAGAGCGGGCTCCTACTATCCTGGCGAAGTCACATGAGGGGCCAAAAATGAGGCCATGCAGGCAGCAACAAGCGAGGCGGCTGCCGGGAAGACAGCCAGCAATATGGTAATCAGAGGGCGCTCAGAAAGTAGTTAGGCGGCAGCTAGCAGGAGCCTTGCGGGTATTCAGACAAGTTATTAGGCGGAGATTCGAGCGGGCATTTAAGCAGGCATTCAAGAAGGTGGACGCTGCGGGAACAGGAGCGACGGGCAGCGTGGAATTCAACAAGCAAGAGGGACGCGATACACGAGGGAACGTGGGACGCGTAGCGGCGTACCACGGGAAGACACTAAATCAGCGGGACAACACGGGGGCCTACGGGGGCGACGGGGGCGACGGGGGCAACAAACAGACAGTGGGTTTAGAGGCAGTCAGACTGTATATATTATCTCTTTAGCGGGATCGAGCCCGGCAGCTACCGCGAAGCTGCTGCCTGTATGGCTTTACCGACATGGCAGAGGGGTGACCGCGTCTTCGGCCCTCCGGCATGGCCGGCAAGGTGCCAAAACGGAGTAAGGAATGAAACAAACAAACAAACAAACCCCCAGCCGGTCAGCACGCCTGCTCGGCGTCGTCCTGGACCAACACATATCACGGAGGTCGACAAGAAATGCTCCAAAGGCGTTCAGACCCTGAGCTCCGTGGGGGGTTCCAAGTGGGGCCTCTCGCTGTTTGAGAAGAGGATCCTGTATGAACGCTTTGTCGTCCCGCAGGCCCTGTACGCGTCCCCAGTCTGGCACATACCCCGTATCCACGGACAAATGCTCCGCCACGACCAGCAGATTCAGACGCTCACGGCCATCCAGCGGAAGGCAGGACACAGCATCGCTGGGGGCTTCAAGGCGGTCGCCGGAGACGCGTTCAACGCCGAACTGCACATGATGCCGATGAAACAACGCCTCCACGAGACCCGGCTCAAAACAGCGACCCGGATAGCGTCGTCAAATGCGTACGCGGCCATTGTCAGGAGCAGAATCCACAGCGGCAAACCGCTGATACGAACTCCCTTGGAACAGGCGGAAGTGGCACTGCTCCTGCAAGGGGGGATCGATACCCAGGAGGTCAAATTAGGGTTGCCTCACGTGACCGCACCGTGGTGGGTCCCCCCTCGTGTGACGATCGAGGCCACGAAGGAGGCAGGCCCTGATCAGTCACATGATTGCGGAGACGGTGGACGGCGGCATCCCGAAGCTGTACACGGATGGGTCGGGCCACCACGGGGAGGTCGGAGCCGCAGCCGTCTACTCGGACGGCATGCCCAGACGCAGCCGGCAAGCGTACCTGGGTACGGACCGGGAAGGCACCGTCCCTTGCGCTGAATTGGTCAGTATCATACTGGCACTGCAAATGGCGCAGGAGGACCCCCTTCTCTGGGGAGCGGTCGAAATGTACACTGATAACCAAGGCGCGCTCCGACGCCCAATCGATGCCGCGGAGCCTGAAGGAAGCGCTGACGGAGCAGAAGCATGCGGCGCGCACGACGAGCTTTCTGCTCAAGAAGGGGCGCCTGCAGTACCTGTTGCCGCCCAAGCCGCCTCAGGCGCACGACACGGAAGAAGGGTGACTACTAACGATGGCAGATACAAGACCTGGGCAGCACGGAAGCGGACATAGCGCGCCTCAGGATCAAAGAGGCGCGTGACGGGTGGGGGGAGCATCCGCGGATCCACGCCGCTATCTCCCCCCTCACGGTTCCCCATACTTGACGACGACATATTCCCGTGATCACAATCGTCTGTGGGTTGCATGCACACGCATGCAGAAGCTTGTCGGGCCAAAGGCTGCGGAGGAGGGATCACAGGACCCGGTACAGGACTACGAAGCTAAAGGAAACAAGAAGGTCCACGCGAAGCCTTACGGACCTCTACGGTCACGGAAACCTTCGACCGGGCAGGGAACAGGAGCGAGCGGGTCCCAGGGCCTCACGGAGAGGCTCAACGCGGCCCACGTGAGAGGATAGCAAAGAACATGGAGCAAGGTGTTGGAAAGAACGTGCAGATAGGGCTGAGTGGGGTCCCACGAGGCATCTACGAGGGGGCGGCTACGAACGTTCTGATTGGTCAGTTGGATTTGGGGATAGCTTCACGCTTTAAATACGGTATTTGAGCGATACCGTAAGATTACGAGGGATCGAGTAAAAGGGAAGGAATAAGGAATAGGGTCCTGTACATTAGATTCGCCGCTCGGAGGCTTGCTCAGGCCACAGGCGCCCTGCAAGAGCGCCCTGGCTGCGCTATATTAGGGTAATCCAATCTATCTATCTGTCTGTCTAACATCCAACCCTGAATTTACAAATCATCTCCCTCCCCAACCCCCACACCTAAAGTCCCATTTGACTCCATCGCACTCTTGATTTCTGTTAGGCAACTGCTGGAGTAGGTGTAGTCACGTGTCTGGCGCTCAGGCCGCCCACAAACGACCTCTTGCTTTGTTTTGCTAGAGCACCTAGATAGCTACTAATTCAACTCACTCTTTTGCTGCAATTCGCGTTCGTTCACTTGCTTTTTCGTTGTTTCGTTGCTTTGCTAGTAATTTCGCGCCTCTACAATTTCCCCACGGACTTTACGTCCCCAGCGATACCTTCTACTCAAAACTCTTCCCTGGCGTGGGCATCCTCCAGCCCGGTAACTCGTACGGAAAATGCAACCACTGCGGCAGGTGACCGAAGTGAATGAAAACATTTGCTTGGGCCCCATGCGATGTGCTCGTGATAGAGCCGTCGGGATTTGGCTGGCGATCGGCCTTCTGGATCACGTGATGTAGTTTTTCTTGACCTGTTTGTTTCGCCTCGCGCGCTCGCGCTCGCTTATCTGTGGTGTTCTCCCTACCCTCCTACCTTTCTCTCCTCGTGTTAGATATTTTAGTCAAGTAGCGCCAAATGCAACAGATTCGACCGGCTATCACACACTGCTTGGCCCACCTTGGCCCTCTTGGTGGCGGATACGAGTCGGATTATCTGTTGTCCCGGCCCGGTCCCGAATTGCGCCACCCGCTTTGCCTCAAGAGTCTGCACCTCGTTCCCTTCGACTCCAGAATGAGGAGCCTGCCTCTCCGCAGCATCTTTAGAGACAGGCTGAAGCCGGGGTCCACCGGTTTATAAGAGACATCGACATCCAGGAGGAAGACGCCAGCGAGCAACATCAACACTAACACCGAACCACTGGAGGCGTCGTCGCGATCTCGATTCGAATTATCCCTTATGCATCCAACTCTATCTCAGTCCCTGTCATACCCTTCCCCTGCTACCCACTAGCACGGCATCACGACAAATCCTCTCCCTTCCGTCTTCTATCGAGACATGGCTCCGTTACTGGGCCATGATACACGCTCACCTTCCCGACAAAATGGCCACGAGATGACACCTCCAAAGAACATTCTCTATATCGACGCGTACGACTCTTTCTCCTACAATGTTGTCGCCATGCTCGAGGAGGTGCTAGATGTCCAAGTTACAATCATGCATATTGACTCAACATGGCCGGATGGGAATGCTGCGGAGTTTCTCCAACACTTCGAAGCCGTTATTCTTGGGCCGGGCCCTGGTGATCCACATATACCGGACGATGTGGGAATTATGGAGGATATTTGGAATTTGAGCACTGCAGACATGCTTCCAGTTCTCGGCATATGTCTCGGTTTTCAGAGCTTATGCCTTCGTCACGGTATTCCTATTCACCGGCTACCGTATCCGCTCCATGGCCAGGTTCGCCGCGTTCAAACTACCGGTGAAGATATATTCGATCGCGTACCCAATCTGGAGGTCACTCTATACCACTCCCTATATGCCCAGCTGGAGAAAGTACAGAATGGCCACGAAGAGGCACGATCAGACAAGTCTGCAGCACAAGAGCTTGATATTCTGGCATGGCTGCCCTTAGAGGAACAGGTCTCCACTGGCTTGGTTCGGCCGATACAACTTCCAATGGCTGTGCGCCATAAGAGCAGACCCTTCTGGGGTGTTCAATTCCATCCAGAATCTTGCAAGTCGGACAAGGAAGCATGCAGACAGATACTGGGGAGATGGTGGGAGATGTCTCTCCACTACAACAAAACCACTGGACGAGGCACTCCCCTGAAAATGATACGCGACTGCCTCCACGAATCGGACGACATAGCTTCCTTACCGAACATCGTGCATACCATGCTGACCTGGTGCACATCTACTTCAAGATACTCTTTCTTTCGACACTTCTACACCAAACCGCTAGATTCGGCCTTGATCTGTGAGACCCTCAACAGTCCCGGTTCCCCGACAGTGATGTTTAAATCCAATGGCCGACACAGCATCATATCCGTGCCTAGTCCTGGCAGCTGGAGGTTAGAATTCTTCACGCAGACTGAGAGGCTTTTCATGGAAAATCTCGGTTGCGAGAATGCCCTAGAAGGGCAGTCTTTGATTAATACATCCTTGTCAAACAGCCAGTTCTGGGATGTCCTTCGATATTTGATGGACATGAAAAAGGTCGAATCAGGCAGTAGGGATGTCCCGTTTTGGGCTGGGTTCCTCGGGTACTTCTCATATGAAATGGGGCTCGCTTGCCTTCCTCACGCAAAAGGACATGGCCACAACTCCTCGGTAGAGGATTCAGAAGATCCAGTGGATGCGAGTCTACTATGGACTGAACGGAGTGTGATTCTCGACCATGAGTCTGGCCGTGTTACTGTACAATCTACACGGGAAGCTGACAATCAGCCGGCGGGGTGGATCGAGGAAACAGTGCGACTCCTGCAAGATTTATCATCTCATCCTGTCGTGGACATTATCGACAGTGTCACAACTGACACAGTGGCCCTGGATTCCATACTCAGTCGATCCACAGCACAATTTCCGAACGAACAACAATACAAAGAACAGTTTGACGCCTGTATCGCCGAACTGCACGCCGGTGAATCATACGAACTGTGCCTTACCTGCGAAACAGTAATCACAGTGCCCTGCTCTGAACCAGACAATGGTAGCATGAACTTCCCTTGGCTGTTGTACAAGCGCCTTCAAAAGTACAACCCCGCGTCTTTCAGTGCTTATGCAAAATTAGGAAAAGTCAAAGTTCTAAGCAGCAGCCCTGAATGCTTTCTCAATTGGGACCGGAGGTCTCTTCTGGAGATGAAACCTATGAAAGGTACCGTGAGGAAAGCAGGCAATATGACGCTTGAAATGGCCAAAGAGATTCTCAGTTCGACCAAGGAAACTGCGGAAAACCTCATGATTGCGGACCTTATCCGGCATGATCTCTATGGTATCTGTGGTTCAGGTGGCGTATTTGTCGAGAAGCTTCTTGAGGTCGAGGATTACGGGCATGTTTTCTCAATGATTACACATGTCAAAGGCCAAGTTGATCCAACTCGGCCTGGGTTCGCTGCACGGGACCTTCCGCAGTTGCAGTCGGCGGATATGTCAGCATACGGGCTTACGGCTCTGCAGAGATGCCTTCCGCCAGGATCTATGACTGGTGCACCGAAAGAACGTTCTTGCATGCATCTCTCCTCTATCGAGTCTCGTAGGCGCGGAGTGTATTCCGGTGTCATGGGATTTCTGGATCTCGGGGGAGGTGGCAGCTTTTCAGTCCTTATCCGCACCGCATTCAGCTCTTCTAAAGACACCGATCTCGAACAGAAATGGCGAATTGGAGCGGGTGGGGCTGTCACGATCCTAAGCACGGCTCAAGGCGAATGGGATGAGATGTTGACAAAGCTAAACACGGTTTATACGGTTTTCAAGCCGGCTACTTCAGCAGTCCTCAGCTAAACAAGCACGGATCTGGGATTTTCCTTCCCAGATCTGCTCATAGGACAACACTGGTCACTATCACCATTAAGCTAACGACGGAGACCGACTCCACGCAAGCACCCTTTGCGATGTATTTTCATGGGGAGGATTCCATGAGAGGGTGGGCTGCAACTCAAGCAATCGAGCCTTTTAGCCGACCTCGGCACCAAGGTCTGTTGCAGGCTATCTTCTGCTGACGTATCGA